>NC_064627.1:610434047-610765476 GCF_023864275.1 Schistocerca cancellata
CGTTCCTGGTGTGTAAGGCCTTCAGCTATGGTTGTGTTTATTTGCTTTAAAAAAATAATTTGATATTTGTATTTTAGCAGTAAGCCTTAAAACCTTATTTACTGCCATTCCTGGCGTCTGATACCTTCTGCTGTGTTTGTGGCCACTTACCTTAATATTTAAATACCTGTAAGTTGTAAATTGCAGCGGGTTCTTAAACATTCTTAATTTATTGCCATTCTTGGCGCATAAGGCCTCCAGATGTGATCACAGTGTCTTGTTTTTTGTAAGCATTATTTATATCTGTATTTTATGGTGATTTGCTAAATTGCAACGCACTGAAAACACTATTATTTACACAGCTGTTTATTCCTTGATTAATAACGTGTGGTATTTTTTATTTATTGCTGAGTCTGGAATTACTGTTTTAAAAATAAATATGTGTAACTGTAAAAGGCTACCAATAGTAACTCATTACGGCCCCGTCCACAATCGTAACCGAATTCTGCCTTCCCTTGAGTACCACCAGGCTTCAGTGATGTTTTTTACAAATTTAACTTTTCTCAATTTCTCACCTCACGTATGCTGTGAGAAGAATAAAAACTCTTTAGGGTCTAACACATAACAAACATTCAACGCAGCATACTCGTATGAACTTCTCACTCTTTTCAGTTTTCACATGCTCGTGCAGGTATGATAGATAAATATCACTGAGTCGGATAGGTTACCGCATTTACGAGATCTAGGCAGCGAACACTTCATAGTAGGGACAAGCCACTCTGAAGGTCAACCTGATTCACTCTCTATCAGGCACTGGCGGGACGTAGTTACAGGTTTATTACTAGCAGCGTGTGGCATGCCAAACTTTTTACCCTTTTCGAAGTACGAATACCTACAACAATAATTTGTTCTCTCCAAGAACTGGTGTTTAAAGTTGCTCTATTCACTGTCTCTAGATTCTCTGCACAACGTGAATGAAACCTGCCTGGGCACAAAATAAGAAACAACTTAATATACGGAATCATGATAAAATAATTTATAAAAATAATGAAATTAAACAAAAACAGAATATTTGCCTCATTAGAAATGATTATGCAGAGTGATCGGAAACTCTCGTTACAAACTTCTGTGAGTTGTAGAAAGGAGTGTGTGCATAATATTTTGAATAGGAACGCGTGTCCGGAAAAGTATTGCTTCCGTTCTACGACGAATTCAGTTCATATGTTTAACTCATCCACTTCTGCTTGAGGAACTGAATTAGGCGTGACGCAGTTCAGTTAACAATTCGAAAGGAAACGTAGTGAAACATCCATTTATCACTGAAGCACATTTGTTTGTATTTATGTTATTCCAAAAGATAGAAGAACACAACATACTGCACGTAGAGGCCAGTGCTCATGCGGCAAGACAGGCGTTAGGGGACATCAGGTAACCTTCTGACGTAGTACGCGTCATCCTGTCTACAACATTGCATAGCAGGACAAGCAACTCCGAGGTTTTTCTCTTTGCGTCAGCAGATGTGGACACGTTACATATCTGAATTGAAATCGTTTCCGGACGTGGGTTCCCATTCAAAATAGTCCTAGTACTTCGTAACGGAAATTTCCGAACGCCCCATATAACATACGCCAGCGAACGGCGCTAAATTAATGCAAGGAACTCCTGTACAGAGCAGTATAAACATACCACGAGAAAACCGACGTCTTGTTGTATCAAAATCTGATATTTAACAGAGTATTGCACAACTTTATGCTCAAAGAAGTGTTTACCAAGTTGAATTTGTTACTGTGTCAAGGGTTCACTGGATGAAACAGTTTTATTAAGCGCAAATTTCTTCAGTGATTAGTGTATATGCTACGAGGTGCTAGAGCTAGTATCCCAAGACTCTCCAACATCGAGCTGCACGAAGTTCGAAAGCTGATATCGCGGCAGTATGTGCTACAGCACATGATAGGTGGGAGATAATCAGCTTAAATAAGCTTCCAAGTTTTAATATGAGCAACAGTCGAGATTGTAATCAAAGTGAGGAGAATAGAACCCAGTTTTCAATATGCTCCTTAGTATGCAAGATTGATTATTTCGCTCTTGTAAGAATTAAGAATAATATGTAAGGAATGCCCACACCCCTCCCGGGTTAATCTTTCTCTTTTCTCTTAAGAGTCAATATGTCCTCTGTGGGTCACGAACTGATGTTACCAACTATCCTATATGTCAGTCCGTTTACATTACATCACATGACTTTTACAAAGATAATTTTAGTATTTTAAACATAGCTGCACAACAGCAACGGTTCCACGTAATAAAATTGTAAACAGCCGACCTGTTGCAATGGATAAAGAATTCTTTACCTAGGTTTCAACAAATTTAAATTTGTCTTCTTCAGAAGGTGGCAATTTTACATTAGTATGGACTAATGTACCAGCGCCGTTTTTACAAATGTCGGCATAGATCCATTTGTCAAAATTAAAATATATCCCTAGAAATAGGGTTTGTCACGTAAATATAAATTAGTACATGGATGTTGCAGGGCTCACAACCGACTCAATTTTGTCATTTCCAAACACCTTATCTTTGGAATAATCTATAACATTAGCTTAAGTCCAATGTATACATGACAAGAAAGGTGCAGCACCCAGAAGATATGTTCTGATATCAATATAAACCGGTACACGGCCACACTATCAGCGGGTATGTAAATAATTACAGCTGTGGCTCTAGTGTTGCCAACCACAAGAGTGCATTACTGTTGTCCGGGGCTTGTTTTGTTCCCACGTCTGATAGGGCATATAAGGGGCATGAGCAGTCTGAGAGCTAGAAGTGATCGCAATGAATAACATGGAAATGCCTCGTACTCGTGTGAGAAAGCAGCATCAGCACACGACGGAATCTGAAAGGGGCTTCGTTTTTGATTTCCATTCGTCCGCTTGGTCGAAACATACAATATGTTTGGGGCATCCGAATGTGTGAGTGGGGCGATGTTGGACAGCAAGGGAATGTAGGGCAGGTATATTTGTTGCCGAGATTCTGGACGATCACCTCTCACCACAACAAGCGTCAACAATTCTGTGTGTCGCACCACGTACATCATACCCCTTCACATCCCTTCGCCTGGCGCTCGAGGACAGTTTACTCCCTACAACACTCTGTGTCATCATGATCCGTTGGTCAGTGACTAACAGTAGCTGGACTCGGAAACTGTCGTCTCACGCGTGGGCTGCTGTTAACAGAACACAAACGACTGCGTTTGGAGAGGTATCACGACCAGAAAATGCGGATTGATGATGGATGTGTTCAGCGATTCTGCATTGCCCTGGATGATCACCGTCAGCGAGTGTGGTGGCCAGCTATGGAGAGGACCCATTATTTCAATATCTTGGAGAGGATCAGTAGTCTTACTCCTCGCGTCATAGTGTGGAGTGCCCTCGGGTATGATTGTAGATAGTCGTTGGTGGAGCCCTGACGACCGAACGAAACGTTAAGGACTTCCAGCGTTCTCATATGTTAACTCCCACGTGACAGTATCGTGGTGCCACATTTCAAGAGGATAATGTTCGTCCATACGTGGCACGTGTCTCAGTGACTGTCTGCGTAATTCCAAAGTACTTCCATGGCCATCAAGACCCCAAGGTCCGTCCACGACGGAGCATGTGTGGGGCCATGTCGGACGTCGAGTATGTCCCGTCAGGTTGTCTCAGGAGAGGATATAAAGGCTTTATAACAGCTTTCACAACAGAATCAGTGCATGCATCCAGGGCAAAGACGGTGCAACGTCACAATAACATTTGCCTTCACACGGCCAAGTTATTTGTAAATTTGCCTCGATACTGAAATAATTGAAATGACATCACGCATCCTATCAATCTTCGAAGTTCACTTCATTTGTTTCTCCCCCTACCACCACCCCCCCCCCCCCCACCACCACCAACGCGGCTACTTCACTTCTTTTATCTGGCAGTATACATCACAAAAAGTAGTTGGTTTATAACAAAATCTTGAGGTACCCCTCGTTTATTATAGCATCTCGGGCATATTTCAATTTGTTATTTGTTTCTAAATAAAGGAATACAATAAGTGTTTTGTATTTGTTGTATATAAAATGATCCTACAATGAAATACTTCTAATCAGACCTGGTTTTCCATTCATTTTGCCACTGATACTGTCGGTCTAAAATTGGCAGTGGCGTGGCTACAATCAGTATAAAATAGTGTGTTTTAACAGATTAAGATTATTAACCTGTATGGCCTTCTCCCCTCCAGTTCTTTATGTCTAGATTTTGTGCGATCGTAAAATAGACCCGACGTAGGGGAATATCACTGTTCTTTGGCACACATATTTTTTCATTATTCGCAAATAGGTTTTCTTAGTTTGACAGGGGTGGGCTGCTTCTAGGTGACAGTTCTCGTACTAGAAAACTGCAGCACCAATGACGCGTGGAATCACTGATATTGCGAGACAAGTTATGTCAAGACATCCGCATCTGAAATTATGCAATATGCATTACATCGTAAAATCACTGTCGGAATACAATTTTGAGTTAAACTGATATTTGCTGTCGCTTTCAGTAATAGCAGCAGTAATATGCCAGGTGGTAGCAGTGTCTATTCGCCCTCGTAAAGTGACGACTAGTGAAGAGTGGTGACTCAACCGATTCTTAAAGCGGCTGTTATCTGTCTTCCCGGTGAAGTGTCGTTGTGTGTTCCAATAAACATTCGAACAGCAGGACAGGCTGTGAATATTACCGTCTATGCTATAATCTGAAAGTACCAGGACTTTGGACATTAATTTTCCTTACTTACCTTGAAGGAAAGCTATTATTCAACTAATCAAGTGGAAATACCGTACGAGTAGTTTTTCATTTGCTTAAAGTCATTCATCGACAATGCCGTGATGTCGCTGTAGTGTCCACCTGAAAATTGTTTATGTGTGGAACGACATTCTTCTTTTCTGCTGAACATTCGATTGCGTAAATCAAGCTTGTTCTTTCTGTAAAATTTCTGATAGTCATTCACTTATTTTAGGTAATACACTATTTAAGTGAATCTTATTTATTTACCTACAGGGACGGGGAATACTATAATGCATGTGTGTGTGTGATGTCCTTAGCGTAAGTTAGTTTTATTTAGATTAAATAGTGTGTAAGCCTAGGGACCGATGACCTCAGCAGTATGTTCCCATAGGAACTTATCATAAATTTCCAGAATACCATAATGATGTGGCAAATATCCTTGAGGGAAGGATACGCTGTGTACGTAATTTCATTATACTGCCAAATACTCGAAAATAGAGATGCAGGTTTCCTCACTGAGGAACTGTATGCACACACCCTTTTTTCATTAGCAAAATTCTTAAATGCCTCGTAATTGCTTTCGTCTTAGGGGTGGGGAAAGCCGACCAGTTAAAACCGACACCGGTATTTTAGTTCTGAATAACCATTCTTTTTCGCTATTTCTTTTGGTCTCGGTTGTAACAGGTTCCTTTTTTTTTACCAATAATCGAGTCATTAGTCATAGTAGCAGATTTCAGATTTTTCGTTTTTAAATAAACTGTTTTTAAAAAGGGAATACGCTTTATTCGTAAATTTTTCATTAGTTTGACATATTGCACTCTTATAGGAAATCGGAAAGCGAGCAGTGCTATTTTAATAACAATGTCGATAGAAACGAGCAAACAAGCATGGCGTAAGAATGGTGCAACATTGCTGAAATAATAAGGTCCCTGTTGTCGTGCGTCGTGGCTTCAGATACACGTGTACATACAGTGTGCAGGACTTGATCACACCTGGTCTATACAATAGTTTCTCGCTTTCGTCACCTGACATCCGTTGTATTGCAAAATTGCACCAACGCTAGACCGAAAATATTTTTACGAAGTGACATAGCAGTGAAATACAATACTTCATCTGCTTTAAAAGATTAAAGATTAGCCTGTCGTTTCTATTAAATAATGAAAGACGAAGGAAATTATGGTAACCATAATCATTTATAGTACTCGTATAAAATAAAAATAGAAAGCAGCTGATCCATTGTCCGTGTCTACAAATATGCCCTTACCCGCTTACAGGCTTTGAAACAGGACAAATTCACATGAAAAACAGAGTTCTTTAACCTCAGCTTTCAGCATTTAGCACTTATTATTAGTAACGCCTGAAATAACGGTACGATCTGCGTTTACAACATTCTTTCTGGCTGAGTTCCAAAAATTTTAATCAATACCTGGTTACTACTAGAATGCCAACAGCAGTAGATCAGGAAATGTTACGAGTTGAAGACATGCAGTTTGAAAAAGTGAACACATTTAAGTATCTAGGCGTGGACATCACTTCGAGAAATGAGATTGAATCCGAACTGAAAAAGAGATTACGGGCGGGAAATACGTGCTACTTCTCACTGAATAGATTACATTCATCACGGATAATGTCTAGGAATTTAAGGATAAGAATATACAAAACTATTATTCTACCAGTTAAGCTGTATGGGTGTGAGACTTGGTCTCTCACTGTGCAAAATGAAAAGCCGTTTCGAGTATTCGAAAACAAAAATTTTGAGGAAAATTTTCGGAGCAAAAAGGGATGACATTAGCGGAGAGTGGCGAAAACTGCACAACGAAGAGATTCACGAACTCTATTCAAGCCCTGACATAATCAGTATTATTAAATCACGTAGGCTGCGATGGGCGGGTCACGTAGCTCGAATGGATGAGGGCAGGGCAGCGCGCAGAGTACTGGTAGGGCACCTAGAAGCAAAACGTCCTGTGGGGAGACCGAGGCGTAGATGGGAGGACAATGTGAAGGATGATTTGAGGAGCATAGGTATTGAAGGTGAATGGAAGGAAATAGCTCAAGACAGGGACAGATGGCGAAAATATGTTGCTGCGGTAATGGACTCTCGGGTCCGGTATGACCAGTGAGTAAATAAGTAAGGAGAATACTAGTGGTTGTGTTATCCAACAACTTATCACTTTTAGAGGAAAGGAGCATAATTGCATATTTAATTTAATATTTTTAGTCCATGTATCTTCAATTTCAGAGTGGCAACTTTTTCAGTCTTTCTACGATTTCAAAGTTTATTACAGAAGATAGTAGGAATGAAAAACAGAAAATTGGTTATTTCACAAACCGATTATTTTAACTAGTTTTACTAGTCACGTTAAACTGGCATAAAAAGTCGATATAACCGAAAACAGGTGGTTTCTGCGATAATCGCCATCCGAACTTTTTCTCGTATATCCTGCGTGTAAACTGAAAGTGCTGTTCGTCGTTAATATTCGGCGGGCAGTGTTAGTTCTGCGCAATGCGACATTTTTTTTTACTTAGCGACCGATCTGACAGACGTCCGCACTGGACTGCCACTTTGGGACGTGCAAGAATACACCGCTAAAGCAAAAATAAGGCTTGTGACATAAAGGAAACAGCTTCTTCCTTTTCTCTCCGTGTTATCTTACACTCCTTCAGTATTTTTCAAATAATGTGCTTCCGGAGTATCGTCTGAGTTGTGTAACTGGATTCGTGATTTCCTATCAGAAGGTTCAGAGTGAAGTCACGTAAGGAAATTAAAGTTATTTCTGGTGTTCCGCAAGGTAGCATTATAGGCCCTCTGCTCCACTTCAGCTATATAAACCACTTAGTTGATAATCTGAGCTGCCTTCTTACATTGTTTGCAGCTGATGCCGACTTTTACATAAAGGCTTAGGCAATATACCTACATAGTGCGAAAAATTACAACTGACTCTGCACAAGGAAAAGGGTAAGGTCTTCAAATTGCATACTAGAAAGATTCTGTTAAATTTCGGTTTCACGGTAAACCATACACATTTAATATTTGTCTATTCGACTAATGTTGTGAGGATGACGAACGAAACATTGCGTCTCACGAGCTGAACATTCTGTATTTGCAACAGATCTATTAAACAGTTGAGACTTGTCTCTCGTTTTCTCGAGTATTGCTCCACGCTGTGAGGTCCCTGCCAAACAGGACTCGCGGAGGACATCGAAAAAGTTCAAAGAAAGGCAGTTTGTTTTGTATTATGAAGAGAGTGTCACGGATATAATAAGCGAATTATTAAAGTGACAATTATTACAGCAAAAGCGTACTTGTTTGCGGCCACATAGTATCACGACATATCAGTCTCCCACCGAATACCAAAATATTTTCTTGACTGCTACTTACATACAGAGAAAGATCATTCCGATAAAATAAGAAAGACCAGAGTTCGCGAGGAAAGATTTAGTTGTTCTTGTTTCCAAAGTGTTGCTCGAGAGGTAGGGAAACAGTCTGATAATGTCTGTATACAAAACTTAAGTCTTAAGAGCAGAATAATCATGTACATGCAGACGTAGAACAGCGGAATATCCCGGTCAACCCGAAATATTGTGACAAGGGAAATCCGTTTTGTGTAGACCGATCATTCTACATCGTTAGAAGTCATCCATATATATTATAAAATGGATATACTTAAGAATGTACGCAAGTATTTTATATGTTCCACATGTCTACCTAATCTACTGGACCAATTTGAACCAAACGTGGTACAGGCATCATTTACTGTCTGGAAAAAATCGGCACGAGGGTAAGAACCATGTGACTATCAAAGGGTTGCCATGGAACTACAAAAACAGCGTAGCCCACGAAGCGTGACTATCCATATTTTAGACATCCAGTACTTGAGAATGAGAACACTTAGAGACTTCACTTTTATGAAACTTTTACTCGCTGACGACTCCCACAAAATGATGAAAGGCAAAAAGTTTGTGGCATACCATATTCTCGCTGTTCATGCAGTATAATTTCAGCATGAAGCATGACATTTTAATTTATTACTTCTTCAAAACTAGCTGTATTGGCAGCACATTTTGCAGCCAATATTAATATGTACCTGTGAATATACAAGCAAAGTTATAATGTCGTACACATAGTTCTTAGACATGACGTCATTAACACTAAGTGCGTGATAAAACTAGGGAATCATGCATGACATTTTAATTCGTTACTTCATTTGTGATGACTGTATTCAAAACACGTTTCTCAGACAGTACCAACATACGCCATTGGATGTACTTGAAAAATTATATTATCGTACAGCACATAATCCAAGAGATAATGAAACTGCAGGGCGAAATTCGCTAGAGATGCGGATAAAATGTGTGTACAAATACATGTGAAAGATATTAAATATGTGTGAAATGTGTTTAACATGTGAGTCGGCGGGAAAGCTAATGGTATAAAGCACACCCTAAGCCGCCGGATTTATTTCAGCTATGCTAGTTACGATCTCAAAAGAAATGCTGTCGGGGATAAGAACCACCAGCCTCCTATTGGTGTGAGGTTGGGCTGAGGGAGTATGGGTGAGGAGGATGTGGACTGACACCTGGGGGTGCAAGGAGGAGATGGACACAGATAGTGGTAGGATGCGGTGGTCAACAGAGAGGGAGGGGAAGTGGACAGAGACAGGAGGAGATGGACCAGAAAAGGAAAGAGGAGGTGATAGACAGAGAAAGAAAGAGGAGGTGATGGACAGAGGCAGGGGGTGATAGGGATTGGTAGATAGTTGGCAGAGGGGTGGGGGAGATGAACAGAAGTAGAGGAAGGAGGTAATGGATAGAGAAGGAAGAGGAGCAGATGGACACAGAGAGGGGAGGGGAGACGATGGACAGAGAGGGCAGGAAGTAGACGGAGAAAGGAAAGAGAAGGAGATAAACAAGGAGAGGAGGGAGGAGGAGCTGGACAGACAGAGGGGAAAGTGATGGATGGAAGAGGGGGGAGGAAGACAGAGGGGGATGAAGACAGGGGGGTGGAAGAATAAATGAAGTAAGAGGGGGGGGGTGGAGCAGCTGGACAGAGTGGGAAGGAGCAGACGGACAGAGGGGGAAGAAGCAGATGGACAGAGGTGCAAAAGCAGATGGATGGCCACTGCCAAGTACGAGAGTTGCACAGAAAGTGATGCACGGCATTTTTTTTCTTTCAAAAATTCTTTATTAAACATAATGAGAATTACACAGACGAAAGAATGGTGTTTTATGTAAGCACCTTATTTTTCCTCGTTATCTCCATCCCGTTCTATGGCCTTCCTCCAGCGCGAAACAATGACGTTTATGCCCTGTCGGCACCAGTCATTGTCCTGGTGGCGAGCCAGTTCTTCACTGTGTGAACCACGTCCTCGTTGTCCTCAAACTGTCTTCTCGAGTCGTAATGCGTGTGTCCTCAAGAGTGACATCAGCTCTCTGCAACATGTCAGGTGTCACAGCAGTGGATGGTCTCCACAACCGCTGCAAATCATGGAGCTCCGCCGAACCGCCTTCTGATGACCTCACCCTCCGTGCCCAGCGACTAACTGTCCTTTTGTCGACAGTAGATGCTCCGTAGACTTTGTGCAAGCGTTTGTGAATAAGCCCCAAAGTTTCTTTTACTGCAGTGATAAATTCAATGAAGCCACGTTCCTTGTAACATACATCACCTACAGATGCCGTTTTGCAACTGTCCTGCAGCTAAGCTATACGTTGTATGCGACGGAAAATTGGTGCGCTGACTCAGGAGAGTTCAAATAACACGCACATAACGTTTCGCATTCGTAGCATCGTCTTCGGCTGAGAAAAGAAAATGCGGTGCATTACTTTCTGGGCAACTCTCGTAAACTAGCTCTTTTAAACTTTGGCCATACGAGAAAATTACAGCTGTAGTATAGTCCAGAAGAAAAACGAAATAAAATTCGCAATGAGACGAAGAGAAATGACTCTTATATTCAAAGGAAATAATTACGCTAATATCACGATTCATGATGGTCACATGGACATTATGAACGGCGCGACATGATTCTTAATAGCATGTGAAATGGTCAAGGACGACAATGCATGTTATGGAAATTGCTTCTATGCTAGACAAAATGTTCTTATGACAGAGAATTACATATCTCCAGCAGCGCCATTGAAAACTGCTCGATGGTTTTTGGAACGTATGGACGTGCTGCAGTACGTTTTCTCAACACATAATACACGTTCTCGATGTGATTTAAGTCGGGTATCGGGCATGGTGTTCCATCGCCGAATATACTGTCGTACCAAGAGCCCTCAACTTTCGCAGATCGGGGAACTCACGCATTATCGTCTACAAAAATGAAAAGAGGGCCAAATGTACTCCTGAAAACACGTACATGGAGAAGGGGTACAGGGTTACAATAACATTGCCCGGAGAGGGCACGGTGTTCGAAAAGTTGGAGGTCACTACTCCCATGCAACATAATGCCTCGCAAAATCATAGCACCAGGACCACCAAAACCATGATATTCGACTATGTTCCCTGGCGCACTACATGTTCCTGCATATCGTCGTATGAGGGTACGTAGAGCGTTATGGAACATGGTCGTTTCGGTAGTCCATATGTTATGGTATGGGAAACATAATGTTGCATGTGAGTACTCAGCTCCAAATGACTGAGCACGGTAAACTCACAAGTTATGGTTATTGTGACACTTTAGTTCTTCCCCATGTGCATATTTTCACGGGTACATTTTCCCCTGGCTTCATTTTTAAGGACGGCAGTGACTGGCCACATCGAAATGCGCAGGTGGAGGAGCTGTTGGAATGAAGGGTATGAAGGGATATTCCGCGAATGGAATGTCCTGCCCGTTCCCCGACTTAAATCCCGTCTAGAACGTGTATGATGTGTTGGGGAGACATATTACAGCACGTCCACATGTTCCAACGATAATCCAGTAGTTGTCAACGTGCTAGTGGAAGAATGGAGCGCCCTACCACAATTACTTCTTGACAATTTTCTGACCAGCATGAGAGCATGTTACATATTACCGTCTGCAGTGTTGGAACTTGGTAGCGAAACTAGAAAATCTGTATAGCAAAATGGTAAGACTCACTCTAGATATAGTGAGGGTCACTGAAGTGAATTGGCAAAAAGACAAGGATTTCTGGTCAGATGAGGATTGAGTAATATCAACAGCAGCAGAAAACGTTATGACGGGAGTGGGATTCGTTATGAATGGGAATGGAGGACAGACAGTATATTACAGTGACAGTTCAGTGAGGGTTGTTTTTATCAGAATCGACAACAAACCAATACCGACAACGGTAATTAGGATATACCTGCCGACGTCAAAGGCTGAAGATGAAGAGATAGAGAAAGTGTATGTGGACAGTGAAAGGATAGTGCAGTATGTAAAGGGGGATGAAAAACTAATAGTCATGGGCGACTGGAATGCAGCTGCAGAGGAATGAGCAGAAGAAAAGTTTGCAGGAGAATATGGGCTTGGGACAACGAATGAGAGAGGACAAAGATAAATTGAGATCTGTAATAAAGTTGAGCTAGTAATAGCGAATACTATGTTCATGAATTACAAGAGGAGGAGGTATACTTGGAATAGGCCGTGTGATACTGGAAGAATTCAGTTAATTTACATCGCTGTCAAACAGAGATTGCAGTATCAGATACTGGATTGTAAGGCGTACCCAGGAGAAGATATGGACTCTGATTGTAATTTAGTAGCGATGAAGAATAGGCTGAAGTTTAAGAGAATTGTTAAGAACAATCAGTGAGGAGAAATGTGGATTACAGAAGTACGAAGGGACGAAGACATAAGCGTTAAGTTCTCTGTGGCTTTAGATACTACGATAAGGAATAACTCATACGCAATTAATTTGAAAAGGAATGAACGTCTCTATAAAGGGCAGTAACAGAAGTTGGAAAGAAACTACAAAGAAGGTAACCCTGCGAAGAAACGAAGGACAACGAAAAAGTACTTCGATATGAAACTTCCTGGAAGATTAAAACTGTGTACCAGGTAGAGACTCGAACTCGGAATCTTTTCCATCTGCGGGCAAGTGCTCTACCATCTGAGATACCCAAGCAAGGCTCACGGCCCTTCCTCACCGCTTTAGATCCTGCAAGTACACTCCGCTGCAGAGCGAGAATTTCATTCTCGAAAAAATACTTCAGTTGATCGATGAAAGGACGAGGTATAAAAATGTTCAGGAAAATTCAGGACTACAGAAATACAAGTCACTTAGGAATGAAATAAATAGGGAGTAGAGGGAAGCTGAGGCGAAACGGCTGCATAAAAAGTGTGAAGAAACAGAAAACGGATAGGATGCCTGAGGGACTGACTCAGTGTATACGAAAGTCAGAAAAACATTCAGTGAAATTAAAAGCGAGGCTGGTAACATTAAGAGTGAAAATTGAACTCCAGTGTTAAATCCAGAAAAGAGAGCAAGAGGTGGAAAGAATATATTGAAGGCCTATCTGAGGGTTAAGACTGGTCTGATGTGATAGAAAAAGAAACAGGATTCAATTTAGAAGAGATAGGGGACCAATATTACAATCGAAATTTAAAAGACCTTTGGAAGACTTAAGATAAAATAAGGCAAAGGGGATAGATAATATTCGATCAGAATTAGTAAAATCATCAGGGAAAGTGGGGATAAAACGACTATTCTTGTCGGTGTGTAGTGTCTGGTGATATCGCATACGACCTTTGGAATCCAAGAGCTGACAAGTGCGAGAATTATAGCGCAATCAGCTTAGCAGCTGATCATCCAGGTTGCTGACAAGACCAGTGTACACGGAGAATGGTAACGAAAACTGAGGATCTGTTAGATGACGATCAGTTTGGCTTAAGGGAAAGCAATTCTGATGTTGCGGTTTATAAATGAAAAAAGAGTAAAGAAAAATCAAGACACGTGCTCGGTCTAGAAAGAGTGTAAGGAAGGTGTGCAGTCTTTCACCCCTGCTCTTCAATCTGCATCTACATCTACACATACATGGATACTCCGCAAATCACACTTAAGTGCCTGGCAGAGGAATCGCCTAACCACCTTCACAATAATTCTCTATTATTCTACTCTCGAACAGCGCTTGGGAAATAAAGGTCACCTATATCTTTCCGTGCGAGCTCTGATTTCCGTATTTATCATGATGATAATTTCTCCCTATGGAAGTCCGTGTCAACAAAATATTTTCACTTTCACGGGAGAAAGATGACGATTGAAATTTCGTGAGAAGATACAGACGTAACGAGCAAACGCCTTTCTCTAATGGTGTCCCCCACAAATCCTGGATCACGTCGGAGATATTCTCTCACGTACTTCACGATTATACAAAACGTGTCGCTCTTCTCTGAGATTTCTTGATGTATTTGGTAAGGATCCTATACCGTGCTGCAGTACTCCCAAACAGGACGGACAAGCGTAGTGTAGGCAGTCTCTTTAGTAGACTTGTTTCATTTAAGTGTTCTGCCAATAAATCGCTGTCTTTGGTACGACTTCCCAACATCATTTTGTTTGTTCATTCCAATTTAAATCGTTCGTAACTGTAGTTCCTACCTGTGTAGTTAGTTTACGGCCTTTGGATTTGAGTGATTTATCGTGGAACCGTAGGTTAGCGGATTCCAAAAAGTACTCACTTGGATGACCTCACAGTTTTCAGTTGCCAATTTTTACACTATACATATATCTTTTCTAAATCGTTTTGCAGATTATTTTGATCATGCGATGGCATTACTAGACGATAGACGACAGCTTCATTTGCGAACAGCCCGTGACGGCAGCTCAAATTGTTTCCTAAATTATTTATGTAGCTAAGGAACACCAGGGGTTCTGTAGCATATCTCTGGGAACGCCAGAAATCACTTCTGTTTTACCCGATGACTTTCCGTCAGTTACTACGAACTATGACCTTTCTGACAGGAAATCATCAACCCAGTCGCATTGTAAGTAGGCCGTTTAGGTTCTTATATTGGTAACGCCACGTAGCGCTCTGTATGAAAATCACTGGCTGTGCTGTGTGCTGTGTGCTGTCTGTGTCTAGTTTGCAGTTCTTTTATGGCTGCTTCGTGATTCTGTAATGCATTGTCATGACGCGAAAAAATAGGTTGGAAATGCTCACAAATTTGTGTTTTTACGTCATTACAGACTTTTTGACATTTCGATTCGATGTTATGTAACTCAGTAGCTAAATCTTCACGTGTTTGTTCAAGCGCAGTGTCTAACTTTTGAAGATTTTGTTCCATTGTGTCTAACTTTTTAAGATTTTGTTCCACTGTGTCTAACTTTTGAAGATTTTGTCCCATTGTGTCTAACTGTTGCTGTGTTTGTCTCTGATTTGGTTTCATTTGTTGCATTAATTGCAATAATAATGTATTTGTGTCTGGAATCTGTTCCTCTATGCTTTTCGGCAGTGAATTTGCACCGGCAACATTCACATTTTGACAAGCGGAAAATGTGTCTTGACTCATTTGAGAAAACGGTGAGAACCCAAATCCTGAGTCTACAGTATTTGCAAGATTGTGTCCTGTCATTTCGGAATCCTGAGGCGAGCCGTTGCCGACCGATCGAGAGATAATGCTTCCCTGTTCGCTAATTCTTTCACTGCCTACACCATTATTTGCAGCCCGTTCCATTTCCCTGTGCACAATTACCAAATTACTACTTTGAATGTCTGTTAATTCATTACACAGTGGTACTGGTAAGCTACGCTCGTCGTCACTATTATTTCTCAGTTTACTTTGGAGCCTAATGCTGCGTTTTTCACACGACATTATTCACACAATATTTCACACGACAACACAGAAAAAAACAATTTGACGAGCAAAAATAAGAAAACACATTAACATAGCACTGAAAATAATATCTAGTTAATTGCAAGCGCAGCTGCGAAATACTTGGTGCAAATTTACATGCGTGCCACACCTGTTTTACTGTGCAACAGTGAAAGACTGCAACTACAAAGGAGATTCTCTCTACAATTACGCGCTAGCAATAAAGAAAATCTACACTAATTACACAAACTACAAGAAAAAATCAGAAGATTCCAGTGAGGTATCCTCGGCTAAGGGTCGACATATGACACGTCCCCTAAGAAAAATTATACATGACTGTGCTTAAACTGACACACAATATTTTTAGCGCAACGCAATCTGACTTTTAAAAATCCCTACAATGGCCCTGACTAACAATAACCTATACCTTTCACAAATCACTTACCTCACCAAAAATCTTCGTTACTCGAACTACTGCAATACGGCGGGCGCCACTACTGCCAGCTAAATAAAAGATTCAAACTACGGAAGGCACTAATTACTGATAGGCAAAGTTAGCAAATGAAAGATTTTGATAGAGAACAAACAATGTATTTACCTCAATAGTGTTCAAAAGTCATAATGTATATAGCAGTTCATGATATCCAGTATTACAAATTTCAAAACTCCGCCATCTCTCTCCCCACATCCACCACTGCTGGCGGCTAACCTCCAACTGCGCAACGCTACGCGCTGTTAACATCCAGTTGCCCAACACTACAATGGCAGACAACAATGCAAACTAGCCACAGACTGCACACAGTACAGCCAGTGATTTTCATACAGAGCGCTACGTGGCGTTACCAATATAAGAACCTAAACTGCCTACTTACATATTCTTTACATTCAGAAAGTCGCCTTTGAATACTTCATCACCACATCTTTAAAGGACATTGCTCATGAACAAGATAAAGATCCGATTTGGAAAGACATCAAAAGCAAATGGCATGAAAAGGCACACACACAGATTCGGCATTATTATCTGGTTAGAAACAACATACTGTTCAAACACTGCACTGTTGATGACAAGCTATGGGTACTTTGCATTCCTGACGATTTTGTTAATAACCTCATTTTGTACATTCATTTCAGCAATGCACATTTTGGCCCACAAAAATGTTATCATATTCTTCGAACGACTTGTTATTTTAACAATATGGAAAAGAGAATTCGAAGAGTGTTGTCTATTTGTAAACTTTGTCAAAAGGCGAAACCATCTACTATCTCCCATCGTGCTCCGCTGTTTCCTATTATTCCTTCTAAATTAAAAGAATTTGCTGCTGTTGATCTCTTGGGACCGCTTGTCAGAACATCTAATGGATTTTCGTACGTTCTTGTCGCTGTTGAACTTACTTCAAAATTTGTTTCTTTCACACCGTTACGTAAAGCCACTGGACGGTCTGTATCCAACGCCTTTGTTAATAATTTCTTACGTGAAGTCGGACACATTAGTAAAGTCATTTCAGATAACGGACCGCAATTCAGATCTGCTGTTTGGTCATGCATGCTTCGGAATCATAAAATCAAACCTGTTTTTATTTCATTGTACTCACCACATTGTAACCCCTCCGAACGGGTTATGAAAGAAATCAATAAGCTTTGCAGACTTTTTCGTCACAGAAAGCATCAGCATTGGGACAGATATTTACACTTATTTCAAAATGTGCTGAATGAAATGCCTCATGATTCCACTGCTTTACCACCTACTCTTGTACTGAAGAATGAAGAACCACCGAACAGAATCAGAGAGCTTGTACCTTTCCCGAATACACGTAAACTTCGACACAAAGACATAACTGATTGGGCTCTTAAAAATATAAAATCTGCAGCAGACAAAAGGAGAAAACTACACGGTAAAGCAAATGCAAAGAAATTATATATTGGTCAGAAAGTTCTCATTAAAGCTCATTCATTGTCACATAAGAAGAAACACTTGAGTCACAAATTCTTTCTAGTTTACAATGGACCTTACAGAATCCGATGTATACCACATGATAATTGCGTCGAAGTTGAAACACTGCGTACTAGGAAGAGTAAAGGTTTACACCACATTTCACATGTAAAACCGTTTATTGAGAGATAATCTGCTTTATATCTTAGTCTTTGCCATAAAACTTTTCACTTCACATTTCTAGTATGCATTGTCAGACTTAGAAACTGTTACCATGCAACAATGTTTGAAGTTAAATATCCAATCAAGAACCAAGAGAACTTATTTAAACAGAAATTACGAATTTATTGTTATAGTGAACAGACGTCACAGTGTTATTGTGTGTGTACATTCTTGCTTGTTAGTTGCACAATTACGTAACGACTATAAGGCTGACATACTTAGAACATGTATCTGTACTGCTAACAAGATTTTAATGCAACATTTTGGTTTACTTGAAAATACATTCTGGATTTAAAGTACTTTCAGAGAGATATCAGATGACACAGTGGTTAGTTTATTTGACATCTACACGATTATATCACAACGCTACTAATATGTGGCACAATTTACATTGTTGCTTTTGCGGTGTTTCTGTTTTATATCCGCACTGTTTTTCGTATTATTCTGGAAAGTAAAACATGTTTTACTAGTAACTTTTGTGGTATAGCTACAATGAGACAGCCTTTTCCGTACTACAACAATACGTTACAGCACAGTACTTTCTTCATCACGGCAATAAGCGTAATAACTAAGATATTTATACGCAATGCATTTCACTGTTGTTTATCTTAAGTAAGTACATTGACTTTTGCAGAACTTAGGTTTCGGAGGACGATAACTACGACACTTCCCCAGAGATTAATCTTACAGCAAGACGCACATCTAGCGCTACAGAACACTTATTTGAGTGATTAATTTTGCACTTAAATCATTTATTTTTAAAGATATTTGAAGTACAACGATACAAATATTACATTAATCCTCAGGGGTGTACACGCTTACTTTGTGTACCATGCGTTTGGCAAGCACAAGGATCCCTAGCTCGTATGGTATTTGCTTATACAAATTTACACATTGGTACCATATTTCTCTAACACATAAATTACACAGCTATCTGATCATTTAACTGAGAGATAAACATTTTTTTTACTACATCAGTGACACATGTTTACCCAATTACGCAGTTGGGTAACTTCACACTTATGAAATTGTATTTTGTCTGTACTTTGTGAACTGTTCATATTTTTTTGGAACCATTGTGATACTATAAGAGCTTTGAAAGATGTATTTGGTAAGGGAGCATGATTTTAAAGTACGTTTGAGGTAGATGACGCTATTGAAATGAGAAGAGAATTTTTTTTAGGTTTTGAAATTATTGGAGGAAGCTACGACGATTTTGAGATTTGACTGAGGTGTTATGACGTTATTTTCATGACGACGATTTGTATTATGCTTTTGAGGTATGTTTATGATCAATGAGATGATGCTATATGAGGAATCTGATTATGCTATGTAGTTATTAAGATGAAATATTGAAGACGTGTTGATGAATATGAATATGTACATGTGTAATAAGGTAAGGAATAAGGAGTAGTGGTTAGGGACTCTGATTTCTGAAAAGGATATTGGATACCAAGAATCGTACTTTAAGAGTTATGAAATGTGTGTAAATGCGTGAATGTATTACAATGCCGATGAAAATATTTTGGACACTGTTCCGTTAATAGGATTTTGTTCCTACACATTTCTAACGCAAATTCTTGACTTGTGAAAATTTTTATATGAGACTGCCACTGTAGCGGAAACTGCTGTCGTAAATATTTCGGTAAGAAAGTTAAGTGACCACCTTCACATAATGCGTCGTGGGCGCCCAGCTGTGCGACAGTCACCTGGAAAAAAGCCATTAGTGTGTGCCTTTCAGAGGCACAGGTGGAGAAAAAATGAAGCCATTATTCTCGCTATTGACATTTCTTTGTCGAAAGCATCGCAAATACGACATGCTCAAACTTGAAAACATATAATTACACTGTGGAGCTCTTAATTTATGATATTTACTAAAATGCCTAATGAAACGATGAGAAACATTTTTACATCTATTGTCTTTCTAGTTGAGAGATTGCTCAATTTGTTTAACATCTACACTCCTGGAAATTGAAATAAGAACACCGTGAATTCATTGTCCCAGGAAGGGGAAACTTTATAGACACATTCCTGGGGTCAGATACATCACATGATCACACTGACAGAACCACAGGCTCATAGACACAGGCAACAGAGCATGCACAATGTCGGCACTAGTACAGTGTATATCCACCTTTCGCAGCAATGCAGGCTGCTATTCTCCCATGGAGACAATCGTAGAGATGCTGGATGTAGTCCTGCGGAACGGCTTGCCATGCCATTTCCACCTGGCGCCTCAGTTGGACCAGCGTTCATGCTGGATGTGCAGACCGCGTGAGATGACGCTTCATCCAGTCCCAAACATGCTCAATGGGGGACAGATCCGGAGATCTTGCTGGCCAGGGTAGTTGACTTACACCTTCTAGAGCACGGTGGGTGGCATGGGATACATGCGGACGTGCATTGTCCTGTTGGAACAGCAAGTTCCCTTGCCAGTCTAGGAATGGTAGAACGATGGGTTCGATGACGGTTTGGATGTACCGTGCACTATTCAGTGTCCCCTCGACGATCACCAGTGGTGTACGGCCAGTGTAGGAGATCGCTCCCCACACCATGATGCCGGGTGTTGGCCCTGTGTGCCTTGGTCGTATGCAGTCCTGATTGTGGCACTCACCTGCACGGCGCCAAACACGCATACACCACTGGAGGCGGGCTGCACGATGTTGGGGCGTGAGCGGAAGACGGCCTAACGGTGTGTGGGACCGTAGCCCAGCTTCATGGAGACGGTTGCGAATGGTCCTCGCCGATACCCCAGGAGCAACAGTGTCCCTAATTTGCTGGGAAGTGGCGGTGCGGTCCCCTACGGCACTGCGTAGGATCCTACGGTCTTGGCGTGCATCCGTGCGTCGCTGTGGTCCGGTCCCAGGTCGACGGGCACGTGCACCTTCCCCCAACCACTGGCGACAACATCGATGTACTGTGGAGACCTCACGCCCCACATGTTGAGCAATTCGGCGGTACGTCCACCCGGCCTCCCGCATGCCCACTATACGTCCTCGCTCAAAGTCCGTCAACTGCACATACGGTTCACGTCCACGCTGTCGCGGCATGCTACCAGTGTTAAAGACTGCGATGGAGCTCCGTATGCCACGGCAAACTGGCTGACACTGACGGCGGCGGTGCACAAATGCTGCGCAGCTAGCGCCATTCGACGGCCAACACCGCGGTTCCTGGTGTGTCCGCTGTGCCGTGTGTGTGATCATTGCTTGTACAGCCCTCTCGCAGTGTCCGGAGCAAGTATGGTGGGTCTGACACACCGGTGTCAATGTGTTCTTTTTTCCATTTCCAGGAGTGTAGTTTCTAGCTGCTTTGCAGCATTGGTTAAAATAAAATTTTATAGATGTACTGATATAGACATTTTATGCCTACAGATCCAGTAAATACTAACTTTATGATGTACTTCAAAAAAACGAAGGAGCACAAAAAGACATTTCCCTTCACAGAATTTTCTTTTCAAGTACGGTAATTTCTTTTGTAGAATAAATTGTGATGCATCACTCTAGTATTAAGATGTGACATAGGTATTAGACATGGCCATCTTTAGTGTAATATTTTTTTTGCTTGAGCTTTGTCATGTTTAGATGTAAGTTATTACATTTGCTGCTTCTGTTTTCCAGGCATAGTGTTACTAAATTTCACTTTGTATTACTCTGGTAAGCTAGTTTTACTACTGATTTATTTCTCTTGTTGCTGCACATTGGCACATATTAGTTGTAATCTTGCATTACTTGGTAATTTAGATTAACTGCAGCTTGCTTTGACAATTTCCATTTTTTTTCATTGCTGTTTGTATTAATTGTTTTGTGCTGCTGCATTGCCTCGTCCCTTAGTTTAGCATCTGAGCTCAGTAGGTTTAAGTTAGCTTAAGAGGGGTTAGACTATATAAGAGAATGAGTTGTGATGAATTGGAAGAAATGCATTGAGAAGTTATACGAAAAAAGTACAGAAAGCAGGTATAGGTAGGATTTTCTTGGAAATAAATGATGAGGTAAGTTAATGGAAAATAAATAATGACATAAGAAAAATGTGAACATATAAATACAGAAAGCATGCTTGGATAGGATTTTTTTGGTGGAAACAAATGTTGAAATAAGAGGAAAGATCTATGAATTGAAGTTTTGGGTTGGACTGCAGTACCAAATGTTACACTGAACACGAACCCTGTCTTTCCTTTTGTATTATTCCGCTATTTGTTTATGTACCCTTGTGTATTTATCTTCTTCCTGTCTTTATGTGTTTAGCTAATAAGATTTACGCTGTAGAATTTTTCAAATAATATGTCATTTTCTTTGTAACGATGTTTACACATTATTAATTCTGTTCTGTTTCAATTCTCATGTGTGAAATTAATGTTTCGAAAACTATTCACATTATTTTATTTATTTACGTATGTCATAATTCTTGTAACACTGATGTATATGTTTATTTCTATTCTTTTGTAAAGTTTGTGTTACCACAAATGTTATCTGTAATATTATGTTTTTAATGATGTATTTTGTACCTTTGTTATTGTATTCTTATGTTATAAAATTGTAATTGACACCAGTTCATTAAATTAAGTAACTTGTAAGTTACATTTCACTACACACGTTTCTGTTTGTCATAGTATATGGACAATATGTGAGAAGTAGGGACTGTTAGTGTTTGGACGTGTGTTAATAAGTCAGCAAGGGACTGATTAACAGCGTTGCTGGTTCTAAGGACAATTCCAAAAACTTTGTGAGTGCACAAGTGGTTGTTTATGGACTTGCAATATTGTCTGCAAGACTTCTAATGACAATTCCAAAAACTTTGTGAGTATACAAGTGGTGGTTATGGACTTGCTATATTCTCCGCAAGACTCTTCGATGGTCATTGTGCACCTGCACAGTCGCAACAGTTGGCTGCTGGCCGTCCCTACAAGGACTACAGTGGGTCTGCATCTTTGATGACTCACCAATACCATTATTTCTACAAGGGCTGCACTGGGTCTGCACCTCTGATGACTCACCAACACCATACTCTGTACCAGAACTACAGCAGGTCTGCTCTTTGATGACCTACCTACCAATATTCTTCAAAACTTCGACTGACTCTGCTGTGGGTTTGCTCTGTTGTGGCCCATTACCTGACTGCATGTCGAGAGTCAGCACTGTCTTTCCGTTGGAAGGACAACACTACTTCTTCAAGACTGCATGGAAATGCACTACTTCCGTGTGCGTTTTCTTTTACTGCTCAGAATTTGAGAAAAACACTGCTATTTTACTGTGATGAATGATCAGGACTGTCTTTATGGACTGTGAGAAAATTTTAGTCTTTGACCAACATTGCATTGATAAGTGTGTGCATTTGATTTCTTTGTTATTGTAATTATGAAAATTTTTTTCAAATCTGTATTGGCCACTGCCCAAAACAATTTTTAAAATTTTTTGTGGGGAGCATGGGGGCTATGTAAGTAGGCTGTTTAGGTTCTTATATTGGTAACGCCACGTAGCGCTCTGTATGAAAATCACTGGCTGTGTGCAGTCTGTGGCTAGTTCCCATTGTTGTCCGCCATTGTAGTGTTGGGCAGCTGGATGTTAACAGCGCGTAGCGTTGCGCAGTTGGAGGTGAGCCGCCAGCAGTGGTGGATGTGGGGAGAGAGATGGCGGAGTTTTGAAATTTGTAATACTGGATATCATGAACTGCTATATACGTTATGACTTTTGAACACTATTGAGGCAAATACATTGTTTGTTCTCTATCAAAATCTTTCATTTGCTAACTATGCCTATCAGTAGTTAGTGCCTTCCGTAGTTTGAATCTCTTATTTAGCTGGCAGTAGTGGCGTTCGCTGTATTGCAGTAGTTCGAGTAACGAAGATTTTTGGTGAGGTAAGTGATTTGTGAAAGGTATAGGTTAATATTTGTCACGGCCATTCTTTTGTAGGGATTATTGAAAGTCAGATGGCGTTGCGCTAAAAAAAAATATTGTGTGTCAGTTTAAGCACAGTCATGTATAATTTTTCTAAGGGTACGTTTCAGCATAACTGAGAAAATATTCCATAGACAAGCAATTTGATTACAAACTGCTTGTGGGAAACAGTGTCAAAAGCTTTCTGGAAATCTAGAAATACGGAATCAACTAGAAATCCCTCGTAAATAGCACTCAGCTCTTCGTGTGAGTAAAGAGCTAGAACGATGATCTCTAAATCCGTGTCACTGTGTGTCAATAGATCGTTCTCTTCGGGGTAACTCATAATATTGGTGTTACCTGTGCAACATGCCATACTTTGCGTACGGATCTTTTGTCGAACGAGCGGTTGTATACGATTGTCAAGTACGGAGCTATTGCAACAGAATACGCTGAAAGGAACCTAATTGGTATACAGTCTGGACCGGAATCCTACCTTTTATTAGATGATGTAAGTTACTTCACTTCTCCGTGGACATCTACTTCTAAGTGACTCATGTTGGTAGCTGTTGTTGATTCGAATTCTGGAATATTAACTTCGTCTTCTTTGGTGAAGAAATTTCGAAAGACAGTGTTTTGTAACTCTGCTGTGGCAGCACTGTCATCAGTAGTATTTCGATTACTATCCCACAGAGAAGGCACTGACTGGGTCTAGCCTCTAGCATATTTTAAATACAACCAGAATATCCCTTCATTTTATATGCCAAGTGGGATCAGATTCGTCGTTTGTTAATTTATTGGTATAAATCAGTTGCTATCGATACTATTTGAATTCAAGACACGTCTGGTATGCACTTACAATGTTAACTAGGAAGGAGTGGAGATTGTCTCTTAGGACAAAATCTGCTGTTTTGTATAGATATATTTTGCGTTGGTTTTTGGAAGATTTTGGAGTTACAATATTTGAATACAAGACACGTCTGGTATGCACTTACAATGTTAACTAGGAAGGAGTGGAGATTGTCTCTTAGGACAAAATCTGCTGTTTTGAATAGATATATTTTTCGTTGGTTTTTGGAAGATTTTGGAGTTACAATATTCAGCCTCGCTAGACAAACCTGTGTTCACTAATCCCTCTATGCGTTTTGATGCTCGCTATTAGCTTAGAATTATTTGTTGCTAAGAGGTCAAGCGCGCCTTCGCTACCGGTTACTATTCGAGTTGTCGCGTGAACTAGCTGCTCGAAATACTTTTCAGAGAATGCGTTTAGCAGAATTTCGGACGATGTTTTGTGCCTACCTCCGGATTTAAACATGTTTCTTCGCCAAGGTATAAAGGATAAATTGACATCACCACCAACTATAATTGTATGAGTCGCATACATGTTTGAAATCAGAGTCAGATTTTCTTTAAAAAAATGGTCCAAATGGCTCTCAGCACTATGGGACTTAACATCTCAGGTCATCAGTCCCCTAGAACTGAGAACTACTTAAACCTAGCCGGCCGCGGTGGTCTAGCGGTTCTAGGCGCTCAGTCCGGAACCGTGCGACTGCTACGGTCGCTGGTTCGAATCCTGCCTCAGGCATGGATGTGTGTGATGTCCTTAGGTTAGTTAGGTTTAAGTAGTTCTAAGTTCTAGGGGACTGATGACCAGAGATGTTAAGTCCCATAGTGCTCAGAGCCATTTGAACCATTTGAACTTAAACCTAACTACCGTAAGGACATCACACACATCCATGCCCGAGGCAGGATTCGAACCTGCGGCCATAGCAGTCGCGCGGTTCCGGATTGGAGCGCCTAGAACCTCTCGGGCACAGCTGCCGGCATACGTGCTTCTTACAGGACAAATTAACCATTACTTAATGCCTTATTTATCAGGGGTAAAACTAGAAACGTAATTCGTTGTATGCTTTAGTCTTTCTGGTGGTATTCACAAAATCATTTTGTATACTTCCTATGCATCTGTGGAAAAGATGTCTATTTTGATTCAACAGCTGATGATAGTAAGGCCGCATTACTTGTCATTTGGTATTTCCCAGAGTATCTGCCTGTGTAATAATTATTATGTCGTATTAGCAGAATTTGGACTAGACCAAAAGACAACAGACATCATAAAAGAAACACTCACGGAGACCAAATCCAAAGTAAAATTTATGGGAGAATTGAGCACAGAATTTGAAATAGACACAGGAGTACGACAAGGGGATGTACTGTCCCCAGTGCTCTTCAATTGTGTTCTGAAAAAGTTGTTAGAGAATGGAAAAATGCAGGTGCACCAGCACACAGACTGGGACCCAGATGTAAGGGCATAGAATTAGTGTGTTTAGCATTTGCTGATGACATGGCACTGATCGCACAAGACATTACCGATGCACAGAAACAGCTAGAATTATTACAAGAACAGGCAGCTAAAATAGGATTACAAATTTCTTTTGAAGAAACAAAATTTATGACTGACGTCAAAGATGCACCTTCTGATCTCAAAATTGGTAATAACTACATCTCTCGAGTAAAAGAATTTAAATATTAGGTGAATGGATTGCAGAAAATTGTAACGAAAAGGAATCTGTCAGATCAAGAGTCCAGAAAATGGAGACGGCGTTTCAGTTAACAAAAAAATTTACAACAAAAAGAGTCTCTCGTGGAACTGCAAAATACGACACTATACAACAGTAATTAAACCCGAAGCTCTCTACGCATCTGAGACACTAAACCTTCAACACAGAACACTAAAAGAGGAATTAGAAGTGAAAGAACGTAAGATAATGAGGAAAATCCTAGGAGCAAGAACTAAAGATGGGGTACATTATCCAGAACCCAATGCAGAAATATAGAAAAATATCTCCAAAATAAGAGACACAATGCGCATGAGAAGAATCCAATTCATGGGGCACTTAGAAAGAATGGACTCAAACAGTTAACACACAAAATCCCTACATTTTTAAAGAACAAAACTACAAGACCGAACTGGTACAAACAGACGGAAAAAGACCTGAGAGAATTAGGGTCTCCAAACTACATGATAGAAATGAAATCAGAAAAATCACAAACACAAGGGGTTTTGAGGAAGAAGAGAGAAAAACTAACCGACATACATGGTCTACGCAACGAAAGCTAGCCCATTCGGTGTTTATGAAGGAATACTGGGCGAAAAGGAAGGCCAACAAATGTTGATTACGCGTGGTCCTAAGTGGTCCATTCGCGAAGAAGAAGAAGAAGATTATGTCGTTTCTTTATTTGGCGTTTTGCCCACCGGGCCTAGTTGATTCTGCCAATATATTTATTCTGCTATTTCCGCTGTTTGCATTCCGGTAACCTGTGATAGCAAGCATTGACCTTGCTTTGGTATTTTATATTTAAGCTGTACATGATTTAATTCAAAAATATTTAAAAAAAACCTTGCTAAAGTAAATTCAAGCTGCACGGTCTAGGGGCAACTTTTAGTATACGTTTTACTTTAGTAACTTAGCGGTAGATATCCTCGCAAAAGTGAAGCAACTCAAATTACTTAGTAAAAGCAAGTTTTCGGGACCACACTGTATAACAATTAGGTTCCTTTCAGAGTATATTGATGCAATAGCTCCGTATTTATCAGTCATATACAATCACTCGCTGGACAAAAGATCCGTACCCAAAGATTGGAAAGTTGCACACGTCACACCAGTATTCAAGAAAGGCAATAGGAGTAATCTTCTAAATTATTGGCCCACATCATTGAAATTGATATGCAGCATGATTTTAGAACATATATTGTGTTGCAACATTATGAATTACATCGAAGAGAACGGTCTATTGACACACAGTGAACTCGGATTTAGAAAACATCGTTCTTGTGAAACACAACTAGCTCTTTACTAACACGAAGTGTTGAGTGCTATTCACAAGGGATTCCGAATTGATTCCTTATTTCTAGATTTCCAGAAGGCTTTTGATACTGTTCCTCACAAGCAGCTTGCAATCAGATTCCTTGCCTATGGAATAATGTGTGAGTTATGTGACTGGATTCGTGATTTCCTGTCAGAGAGATCACAGTTCGTTGTAACAGATGGAAAGTCATTGAGTAAAACAGAAGTGATTTCTGGCGTTCTCAGAGATTGTGTTACAGACTCTGTACTGTTCCTTGTCTACAGAAACGATTTAGGAGATATCTGAGCTGCCGTCATAGGTTGTTCGCAGATGATACTGTCGTTTATTGTCTAGTAAGGACATCACAAGATCAAAACAAACTACAAAACGATTTAGAAAAGATATATGTATAGTGTAAAAAGGGTCAGTTGACTCTAAATAATAAAAACTGTGAGGTCATCCACATGAATGCTAAAAGGAATCTGTTAGACTAAGGTTTCACGATAGATCAGTCAATTCTAAAGCCCGAAAATACATCTACATACCTAGGAATTACACATACGAACAACTTAAACTGGAAAGAACACACATAAAATGCTGTGGGGAATGGAAACCAAAGACTATGATTTATTAGCTGAACAGTTTGAAGATGCAACAGGCCCACTAAAGAGATTTGCAAAACTCCACTTGTCCGTCCTTTTTTGGAATACTGCTGCACGTTGTGGAATCCTTATCAGATAGGATTAACGGAGTACATCAATAAAATTCAGAGAAGAACGGCACGTTTTGTAGTATCGACGAACAGAGGAGAAAGTGTCGCGAACATGATAAAGGGTTTAGTGTGGACATCATTAAAACTAAGGCATTTCCGATGCGGCGAGATCTTCTCATGAAATTTAAATCACCAACTGTCTCCTCCGAAGGCGAAAAAAATTCTTGATGCCAAGCTGCATAGGGAGAAACGATCATGATGGTAAAATAATTAAAACGTAGCTCGCTTTGAAAGATATAGATGTTCTTTGTTTCCCATACGCTGTTTAAGAGTGGAGTAATAGAGAATTATTGCGTAGTTGGTTCGATGAACCCTCTACCAGGCACTTAAATGTGATTTGCAGAGTATCCAAGTAGATGCAGATGTAGACTCTGAAGCTTCGGCCAGTCATTGCGCCATAAAGCTCTGTGTGCTTAATCTTAAGATCCACCTAAATGAATACTAATGTCTGTTAATCAAGAACAAGTGAACTATTGCGAAGTTAGCTGAACGGTTGCTGGCAGTTAATTTTGTTGCTCTGTATTTGTCATAATTGCAATTAAGGTTGCTTGTAAAGTAATTCTGTCCACTGAAGTTCGGTCACTTTTGTCGTTTACTGGTCATCATGATCGAGGCATCGTGTTCCACACTGAAAATTGGTTATAAAATTACACGTAAAACTGAAATGGATTCACTGTGGTTGATATATATTATTGATCCTTAAGGGGTTTATGCAATTCCTAAGAATGATTAATTGATTTTCGCATGTAATTCTTTGTTAACCACTTGTACTGCAACTTCTTAACGCTATAAATTATTTTTGCTTCTCAGTGGAAGACATTCATCACTGCACCATAAGCCGTTGTTTACTGTTGCTAAGTATAGCCAATTCATGCTCTCCAATTATCTGTTAACGAGAAACGCCGTTGAGCGATTAATAAAGTTTGTTGTAACTGCTTGGTACTTGAGTCGTCTGATAATTTCATTTTGGCCCTCCAAGGTGTGGTGACCTGGTTGGTTTGTCATTGCCATCTTACTCTCAGGCGTTTCAGATTGTATTTAACTGTGTATTTTCTCACTGTAAAAGGTTTAAATTTTTGTTGATAAATTGCTTTTCTAGTGCACATTGTTTTGTGGTCCCAGTAGCTATCCACTACAGCCAACTCCTTACCGCTTCATTGTTGTCTTTTAATAAACGATTCATTTCTGTACGGCTCACGGCGTAATTGTTTCAGTTACCTTTTGTGATACACAATAGCAGTTCTTAGTACAACGATGTACGGTCCAGGATTCATCGAGCAATGTAACTTGGCAGTGACACATCAAGCGAGAATTATTCTCGTCCTCACGTTTTGCACATTAGTGTAATTCTGATACCACCGTCGTTTCTGACCCACCCTGCTCATTTATCGAATGGTGTGTGGGAGAATGACTGTCGTAGGGGCTTCTGTTTCTCTGATCTTCACAACGTGGCAATTACGAGAGATGTATGTCCATTCCTGGAACGTCTTTTCTCGGAATGTCAACGGTAAGCTTCTGCACCCTTCTCGTAGCTTCTGCCATTCTTGCTTGACGAAGATATACATAACACTGGAGCTTACTAATGTAAACCATGATGTCCCACAGCGTAATAAGATTTATGTGGCTGAGAAAATAATTTTTGAAGTCTTTCCCAAAAAACGCAAGAGGCGACCAAAGCAGGTCAATACACAACAGCCAAGTAGAATGCCCATCACTGCTGACGTTGCACGTAATATGACTGCAAGACAGAGTTAATTGTTGCACACCATAAGAGTGGGATGCACAAAGTGCCAATGTAGCAGTATGACATCGCAGAGAGAGAACGATGTCATCATTGTGTTGACAATGCTGAGTGAAGTAAGGAGGCATAATTCGGATGCAAGAATAGCTGTCCAGTTAACTGACTCCGCAAAATATTTCCGCCACCATTCATGAAAGGCGAAGTTGATACACTTTCTAGCTGAATCTGGGGCAACCAGAATGCTGACCAGACAAGAAAAGCAGGCCAGGCGATGTCACTGCCGCCTCACAGTGACAAAGCACAGGGCCAGCACTGTATGAGTGCTACTCTTGGTCCAGTGGAGGTAAGTCTGCGGACTACAAGCGTGGAGGCGAGGACTTTATCGGCCTGTGGCGTGGGACTGTGTTGATCTAACGCATACTTGGCTAACTGTCTACATAATTTAATGGAACAGCAAGTCCCAATCGGTAGATATTACAACCGCGACCCTCAGCCATTCGAGTCCAGACTGCATATGAGTTATCGGCGCCATCTTTCAACGGGATTTTTGGCTTCCTAACCAGCAGGTACTGAGAGTATACCATTATTTGTGATCGTGGGAGCGATTCTTTTCCACCATCCACCTCTGTTCCTGAAGGCAGACTTTGATGCTGCCAGCTTTCTCCTGATGGGAGGCAGCAGCATAACTGGGTGTTACTACATGCACTTTGAACAGAATTGGTTGGTGCCTTCCAGGAAGCCGTCTACAGTGTGAGCGACACTCACTGGCTACCCACTATCTGAAGTTGCGAGCGGCTTTGGAGATCGCAGTCGGCAGTGCCAACACAGTGTGGCTACTGATCGTTTGACCATGTTGGACATGGCTCCCTCTGATGGTGTGGCTGAGACAGTGTGCTGCAGCCAAGCATCACCGCATTCCAAAATGGTGTGAGCCACATACGCCCTGCCTTTATTGCAAGCAGCCCATGAGTCAAGACAGTTGCGTATTTGTCAACCATAAATGTGTACTTTGTTAATCACGTTATATTAGTGCCTTTGGACATGAGAAAGACCTAGCAGCTGGTAACCTTCACCAAGGGCTGGTGGTCCATCAAGTTCCAGAATTTGACGACCTACCACCGCCACCCAGTGTAGTGTCTGGTCCCATGGGCCTTAGGTCTAGCGTCAGAAATGGTCCAGTCTGACACTGTGGTATCTGGAGGGAAAGAAGGAAGATTATGGTCTAAATTCATTGGGTATCCAGTGTCAGAAATCGTCCCTTGTTGGCTACGGTCCAGTGCCAGGAGTACAGCTCGGTCTGGTAAAACAGCTTTAGCAGCAGTTCGCAGATTGTTGTGGATGGAGAACAACTGACTGACGACTGGCTTAAAAGTGTTGGTCGAGGACAAGAAACAAGATGTGGAACAATATGTGAGAGATTGTAAAGTATGTTCATAATGCGCCAATCTCAGTCATCAACAAGTCCCATAACAGATGTGACCGAAAACGCCTAAACCGTTTCAAATTGCAGAGGATGGGTATTCTAGGTCCATTTAATAACACACACACGCAGGTAACTGTTACACATTGACAAGATAGATGATTTTTCTCTTTATCTCAGAATGGTTGTTATTTCGGACCACCAAGCGAGCACAGTACCGTAAGCTATGGTGAACAGCTGGTGCTTAGTGTTCCCGACATCATAATCATAGATCAGGGCACTAAATATGTGTCTGAAACAATGAAGCAGCTATGCAAGTTGTCCTACATCCACATGCTTCGTCCTTATATGAACACCTATCACTATGATTGAGGTATCTCCCATTGACTGTTTCCTGATAGAACTCTAAAATGCATGACGGAAAGAGACACTCACCGCATGAGGCAGTGTGCGGTAGGAAACTGTTTTCAACCTTTAAGACAGTAAAACATGACAATGGAAGACAACGTAATTTAATAAAGAAATTTTCGAAGCCCGCATCTCGTGGTCGTGCGGTAGCGTTCTCGCTTCCCACGCCCGGGTTCCCGGGTTCGATTCCCAGCGGGGTCAAGGATTTTCTCTGCCTCGTGATGGCTGGGTGTTGTGTGATGTCCTTAGGTTAGTTAGGTTTAAGTAGTTCTAAGTTCTAGGGGACTGATGACCATAGATGTTAAGTCCCATAGTGCTCAGAGCCATTTGAAATTTTCGAAAACGTCATATGATGTTTTTCAGGGTGTTGAAATGGAGAACAGAAAACTCATGAGCATCGGGAATGAAAGGGTAGTATGTAGTATGTTACTGTAGTACATAATGGGCCAATACGTTTTAATGATGAATCCCTACACATGTAAGGTACGACAAAAAGTTGTTGTTCCACTACCAAGTACAGTACATCGTCTTAGAAATGAAGTCACCTGCCAATGTCACGTTCCAGCTAGCAACGAAAAATTCTGTTGTGAAACTTCCTGGCAGATTATAACTGTGTGCCGGACCGACACTCGAACTCGGGACCTTTGCCTTTCGCGGGCAAGTGCTCTACCAAATGAGCTACCCAAGCACGACTCACGCCCCGTCCTCACATGCTTTACTTCTGCCAGTACCTCATCTCCTACCTTCCAAACTTTACAGAAGCTCTCCTGCGAACCTTGCAGAACTAGCACTCCTGAAGGAAAGGATATTGCGGAGACATGGCTTAGCCACAGCCTGGGGGATGTTTTCAGAATCTGCCAGGAAGTTTCATATCAGCGCACACTCGGCTGCAGAGTGAAAGTCTCACTCTGGAAAAAATCTGGTGTTCGCGTAGGGCATGTGGAGCCATTTAAAGCGGGTGTAGATGTTTTGCCGCAAGTGATTCTAATGTCGCCATTGCAGCGCACTGAATGTAAAAATGTAGGAAAAAAGTGAAAACAAAGAAAGAACGAGTAAACAGGGTGCACAGGAGACACCTTATGCACTTTGATCACGTCAATGAGTAGCATACTAATCTGTTTTCTGTATCTTTATCGTTGGTAATACGTGTAGTAATGAGTTTTTGTTTAGAGATGTTACATGTTTATTTTTGTTAGTATGCAACGTTTATTTTGGGGGATTTTTCATGACGGTGGAGACTGTAGGTAGGGAGTGTTGTTAACTGTTATAAGTATCGATGAACCGTGCAGCATATACGCACGGAAACGGGAAATGAAGGAAATTCCTTTCTCCCAAGTGGCAAACTACTGAGATGAGTGCGATGCTCCTGGTTGCTCCATACCTCTTCAGGGGAAAGAGTAGCAAATGCTATCAGAGTGGATGTCATAAAAATTAGTCATCAGTAGACACTACAATTGATGTAAAACACGTGGGAGGTGCGAAACGAAGTACGGAGGTTGCGAGAAGCATTTACAGAACTGCAAGAGCACCAAAGGAAGTGTGTTAAGATCTGTCAGGCTAGAACGGTTTAGAGTTACGAAAAGCCACGTGACGAACAATTGTTCTTGGGGAAAAACGAAGCACTTGGATGTCACAGGGAATGTTGTCCCCAAAACCTTATATCAAAAAAGAGATGGGTTAACTCCTTTTCTTCAGAAGTAGTAATAGTAGCCTGTAACGAGGGCTGGAAGCCAAAGTGCTTGACCAAGATGGAGTTGCGGGACAACTAAGTACTGAAGTACTAATTGATGGTAGGACTTGCAACAGCAAGCGTGAAATTCTACATCTACATCTATACTCCGCAAGCCACCTGACGGTGTGTGGCGGAGGGTACCTTGAGTCCCCTTATCGGTTCTCCCTTTTATTACAGTCTCGTATTGTTCGTGGAAAGAAAGAGTTTCGGTATGCCTCTGTGTGGGCTCTAATCTCTCTGATTTTTATCCTCATGGCCTCTTCGCGAGACATACGTAGGAGGGAGCAATATACTGCTTGACTCCTCGGTGAAGGTATGTTCTCGAAACTTCAACAAAAGCCCGTACCGAGCTACTAAGCGTCTCTCTTGCAGAGTCTTCCACTGCAGTCTATCTACCATCTCCGTAACGCTTTCGCGATTACTAAATTATCCTGTAACGAAGCGCGCTGCTCTCTGTTGGATCTTCTATATCTCTTCTGTCAACCCCATCTGGTACGGATCCTACATTGGTGAGCAATATTCAAGCAGTGGATGAACAAGTGTACTGTAACCTACTTCCTTTGTTTTCGGACTGCATTTCCTTAGGATTCTTCCAATGAATCTCAGTCTGGCATCTGGTTTACCGACGATTAACTTTATATGGTCATTCCATTTTGGATCACTCCTAATGCCTACTCCCAGACAATTTATGGAATTAACTGCTTCCAGTTGCTGACCTGCTACATTGTAACTAAATGATAGAGGATCTTTCTTTCAATGTATTCGCAGCACATTACACTTGTTTACATTGAGATTCAATTGCCATTCCCTGCACCATGCATCAATTCGTTGCAGATCCTCCTGCATTTCAGTACAATTTTCCATTGTTACAACCTCTTGATATACTACAGCATCATCCGCAAAATGCCTCAGTGAACTTCCGATGTTATCCACAAGGTCATTTATATATTTTGTGAATAGCAACGGTCCTACGGCACTCCCCTGCGGCACACCTGAAATCACTCTTACTTCGGAAGACTTCTCTCATTGAGAATGACATGCTGCGTTCTGTTATCTAGGCACTCTTCAGTCCAATCACACAATTGGTCTGATAGTCCATATGCTCTTACTTTGTTCATTAAACGACTGTGGGGAACTGTATCAAACGCCTTGCGGAAGTCAAGAAACACGACATCTACCTGGGAATCCGTGTCTATGGCCCTCTGAGTCTCGTGGACGAATAGCGCAAGCTGGGTTTCACACGATCGTCGTTTTAGAAACCCATGCTGATTCCTACAGAGTAGATTTCTAGTCTCCGGAAAAGTCACTATACTCGAACATAATACGTGTTCCAAAATTCGATCTCCTGGCTCCTGTCACTGATATAACAATTATTAAATTGACACAGCCTGTGTTGTATTGACTTCACACGCTGTTGGACGTTTTGACAACCCACAATGTGACCTCTCTAATGAGACCGTGGTCTAGGGGTACCGTCTTCGAATAGTAACGATAAAAAGTCCCCATTTCCAGGTTAGAAACCACTACCGCTTAAATTCTGAATAATACGAGGGTTGTTTTTTAAGTAAGGGCCGTTCGCGCGTATAGTCCCGTAGTTCGCGTGTTCGCCGCAACAAGCCACCGCGTCACTTGCCGGCATCCTTCCCGTTCACACTGATGCAAGTTTCAGCTCTGTAGCTGACATGTACGCATCGCTGTGCTACTTTATAATGTTTACGATTATTGAATCGCCCACCACGTGTGAGATACGGTCAGTGATACGTTTTTTGACCGCGAGAAGCCTATCAGCTGCAGGAATTCATCGTCAGTTAACAGAAGTTTATGGCTTCAATGCAATGAGTGAAGGTAAAGTGCGTTAATGGGTTAGAGAGTTTAAAAATGGCCGTCAAAACGTCCATGACGAAGAACGCTCAGGCCGGCCCTATGTGATCACTGATGATTTGGTGGTTGCAGTCGAAACAAAGATTCGTGAGGACTGAAGATTCACAATTTCTACTCTTTCTTTGGAATTTCCACAAGTTTCAAGATCGGTTTTGTACAAAATTGTGTCTGAAAACCTAAACTTTAAGAAACTGTGTTCTCGGCGGGTACCCAGACTCCTCACAGAGGACCACAAAGGTAAGAGATTTGCCACTTCATTGGACTTTTTGATTCGTTACGAGGAAGAAGGGGATGTCATGTTGAGTCAAATTGTCACTGGAGATGAAACATGGGCATCCCATATCACTCCCGAAAGCAAGCAACAATCGATGGAATGGCGACACACAACCTCACCCGTCAATGTCAAAGCCAAACAGACGCTGTCAAAGCGCAAGATTATGGCAACTGTGTTCTGGGACCGGCGCGGTGTTTTGCTAGTGGACTTTATGCCACGAGGAACGACAATCAACTCAGATGCCTACTGTGCAACTCTAAAGAAGCTCCGCAGAGCAATTCAAAACAAAAGGCGCGGCATGCCGACAAAAGGAGGTTTGCTCCTGCACGGTAACGCTAGGCCTCACACCTCTCAAAACTCGGGATTTGATTGATTCTTTTGGCTGGGAAGTTTTGGACCATGCACCATACAGCCCCGACCTTGCTCCTAGCGATTTTCACCTTTTCCGGTACCTGAAACACCATCTTGGCGGGCAGCGCTTCAATGACGACGATGAAGTGAAAGCGGCCTTGAACTCTTGGCTGTCAGAGCAGGCGGCCGAATTCTTTGAAGAGGGAATTAAAAACTTAGTTGTACGGTATGACAAGTGCTTAAATAAACAAGGCAGCTATGCAGAAAAATAGGTAAAAGTGTGTAGAATCAGAAAATAAAAGTTTTTTACAAAAGTATTTGTATCTTTTTTAAAAAATAAAAACGGCCCTTACTTAAAAAACAACCCTCGTAATCAGCACTGGCAGCCGAAGTCTTCTGAAAGACGGCGGAGGAGCGGGCAGAGGGTCAGGGCACTCTCTTGTCCTTGGGGCAGGAAATTGCCCCGAAAGGCTGAAGAATCAGCAATGATCAATGGCATGGGGATGCAGAAAGCAATGGAAACCACTACATTAAAGACGCATAACGTGTTTCCATAGGAGAAGTGGTCTATAATTGAAAAAGTGTTATGACGATCTCTCCATTGGCAAAAGATTCAGGAATATTCTCCCATTCGGACCTCCGGGAGAGGACTGCCAAGGAGGAGGTGACCATGAGAAAAGGATTGAATAACCAACGAAATGATAACGCCCTATGACTCAGGGCGTGGAAAGTCAGAAGCTTGAACGTGGTAGGGAAACTGGAGAATCTGGAAAGGGGACTGCAAAGGTTCTATCTAGATATAGTGGGGGTCAGTGAAATGAAATGAAAAGATAACAAGGATTTCTGGTCAGATTAGTATAGAGTAACACCAACAGCAGGCAGCAGAAAATGGTAAATAGGATTCTTTATGAGTAGGTAAGACAGAGAGTGTGTTATTGTAAACAGTCCAATGAGAGGGTTTTTCTCATCATAATCGACAGCAAAACAACACCGACAACGATAGTTCAGGCTTACGTGTCGACGTCGCAAGCCGAAGGTGAAATATATGATGATATTGAATGGGTAATGCACTACGTAAAGGGAGATAAAAATCTAATAATCATGGGGTACTAAAATGCGGTTGCAGAGGAAGGAGTAGAAGAAAAGTATACAGGAGAATATGGGTGTGGTTCTAGGAATGAGAGAGGGGAAAGGCTAATTGAGTTCTGTAATAAATTTAAGTTAGTAATAACCAAGACTGTTCATGAATCACACGAGGAGGTATATTTGAAAAATGCCGGAAGATACGGAAAGAGTTCAGTCAGATTACATCATGGTCAGACAGAAATTTCGAAATCAGATACTGGATTGTGAGGAGTTCCCAGGAGCAAATATAGACTCTGATTACAATGTAGTAGTGATGAATAGTAGCCTGAAATTCAAGAGACTTGTCAGGAAGAATCAATACGAAGAAAAGGTGGAAACGGAGGCAGTACGGAGTGAAGAGACGCGCTCGATGTTCTCTAAGACTATAGATAAATATGGAACACTTCAGTAGGCAGTACATTTGAGGAGTTGGAAAGAAAAACGTTGCAACAAAGAAAGTGACTGCGAAGAAATAATGGATAACTGAAAAAATTCTTCATTTGATCGACGCAAAAAAGAAGTACAAAATCAGGAAAATTTAGGGGCACAGAAGTTCAAGTCACTTAGTAATGAACTAAATAGAAGTGCTGTGAAGCTAAGACGAAATGGCTGCATGAAAAAGTGAAGAAAAGCGAAAAAGATGTGGATGTCGGAAGGACTGACTCGGCATACAAAAAAGTCAAAACAACCTACGGTGAAAATAAAAGCAAGAGTGGTAACATTAACAGTGCAACTGTAATTACAATGTTAAATGCAGACGAAAGAGCGAATTGGTGGAAAGAGTACACTGAAGGCCACTATGAGGAGGACGATTTGTCTGCTGTAATAGAAAATGGAACAAACGTGGATTTGGAAAAGGTAAGGGATCCAGTATTAGAATCAATGCTTAAAAGAGCTTTAGTAGATCAAATAAGGCAGAATGAATAGATAACATTGCATTAGAATTTCTAAAATCATTGGGGAAGTGGCAACAAAATGACCATTCATGTTGGTGTGTAGAGTGTATGAGTCTGGAGATATACCGTATGACTTACGAAGAAGTACCATCCACACAATTCCGAAGACTACAAGAGCTAACAAGTGCGAGGAACATCACACAAGCAGCTTAACAGCTCATGCATCCAAGTACCTGACAAGAATAATATACTTAAAACGGAAAAGAAAATTGAGGATCAGTTAGCTGACGATCAGTTTGACTTTAGGAAAGGTTATGGCAGAAGAGAGGAAATTGTGACGTTTCAGTTGATAATGGAAGCAAGACTGACGAAAATCAAGGCACGTTGAAAGCATACGTCGATCTGGAAAAAGCTCTCGACGATGTCAATGGTGCAAAATGAGCGAAAACTGAAGAAAATAGGATTAATCCATAGAAATGTGGTGTCACCGCCAGACACCACACTTGCTAGGTGGTAGCCTTTAAATCGGCCACGGTCCGTTAGTATACGTCGGACCCGCGTGTCGCCACTATCAGTGATTGCAGACCGAGCGCCGCCACACGGCAGGTCTAGAGAGACTTCCTAGCACTCGCCCCAGTTGTACAGCCGACTTTGCTAGCGATGGTTCACTGACAAAATACGCTCTCATTTGCCGAGACGATAGTTAGCATAGCCTTCAGCTACGTCATTTGCTACGACCTAGCAAGGCGCCATTACCAGTTACTATTGATGCTGTAAAACATGTACCGTCAAGAGCGATGTTCACCAATTATGGATTAAAGTTAAGTATTCCAACAGATACGTACTGTTTTTGCTAGTCTCAATTCCTTGTCCTATTCCAGACCTCGCGCCAGCCTGCGTGAGCTTAAACGCGTGCCTTTAGGCTTCCTGTCATAGTGGATTGGCTGTCTTGCCAGTCCACAACAAGAAACAGACGGGTAATATGAAATGTGTACGAGAAGGAAGACCAAGTACCAAGTCCTCGGATTGAAAAAGGTGCGAGGCAGGGATATGGTTTAGCCCCGATTCGCAGATAACTTTGCTATCGTCAGTGGAAGTGAAGAAGAATTTCATGATCTGCTGAATGGAATGAACGGTCTAATGAGTAAAGAATATGGATTGAGAGTGAATCGAAGAAAGGCAAAAGTAGTGAGTAGTGGTAGAAATGAGAACGGCGAGAAACTTAACAGCAGATTGATGGTCAGGAGCTAGATGAAGTTAAGGACTTCTACTACCTAAAAACTACCTACGCTTCCCGAACAGGCCATGAAGGCACAACGATACCGACTGGGCACTATAACCTCTGCCCGTAGGCGTCACTGGATGCGGATATGGAGATGCATGTGCTCAGCACGCCGCTCTCCGGGTCGTATGTCAGTTTCCGACACCGGAGCCGCTACTTCTCAGTCGAGTAGCTCCTCAGTTTGCCGCACTAGGTCTGAGTGCAGCCCGCTTGCCAACAGCGCTCGGCAGACCGGATGATCACCCATCCAAGTGCGAGTTCAGTCCGACAGTGCTTAACTTCGGTGATCTGACAAGAACCGGTGTTACCACTGCGGCAAGGCCGTTGGAAATTCGGCTACCTACGCGCAACATAACCAGTGACGAACAGAACAAGCTCTGGCAAGATGGACATCCCTGTCCAAGAGAAGTCTACTACTATCAAAAATAGCCCTTAATTTGAGGGAGAAATTTCTGAGAATATACGTTAGGAGCTCAGCGTTTTGTGGTAGTGAAACATGAACTGTGGGAAAACCTGTATAGAAGAGATATGTGGTGCTACAGACGAGTGTTGAAAATTAGGTGGACTGATAACGCAAGGAATGGGGAGGTTCTACGCAGAATCTCAGAGGAAAAAATTTGTGTAAAACACTTACAAGAAGAAGAGACAGAATGATACCACATCTGTTAAGACATCAGGGAATAAATTCCGTGGTACTAGAGTTAGCTGTAGAGGGAAAGACTGAGATTGGAATATATCGAGGAAATAATTAAGACTTAGGTTGCACGTGCCCCTCTGAAATGAAGAGGGCGTCGCAGGAGATGAATTCGCGGCGGGAGCAAGAGAGAGGGGGAGAGAGAGAGAGAGAGAGAGAGAGAGAGAGAGAGAGAGAGAGAGGAGGGGGTGGGGAGAGAAGGAGAGAGAGAGAGAGAGAGAGCGAGAGCGAGAGGGAGGGGGAGAGATTTGCTACGTTTATTAGACGAGTTAGTAGCACCACAGAAGGAACGGACCTCAGGAGTGCAAGTACTTACATTGAGATAAGCAACGTCACAATGTCGTGGCTATCATCGTCACAGTTTCCGCTACTGTAGTGGTTCTAAATGCGATTTGTGTATTCTTTTTTTACATCAGACGAGAACGTATACATCACCTTGATTTACCATTTCATCATATATCCATTAGCTAGATTACCAGAAGAGAATAAGAATTAATTAACTGAGACTTGGGGGAAGAGCTTACTAATTATGTGAAGAGTGCTTGAGACTGTAAGCTAGAGTGTATGAGGGGTTATCTTATACGAAAAGTACTATGCTAGTTAATAAGTAATGAATTAGATAAATCATTATACGTTACACATCGTCCTAAGCCCTGTGAATTAGAGAATAAGTCCAGGAAATTTGTGTTTTTTGCTCTGTTAGGAAACAAGAAACCCACAATGTACAATGAAAACATTTTGCAAATGTTTGTCAAGATTCTTTAAAAGAGTATTTTGAGACAAATGCGTGATGGGTTTGTTAAAGTAAGGAGGGAGTGAAGCTCCACAAAATAATAGGCTTTACGAGAATGCCCTGGTAAAGCAAGAGGTGAGCAGACAGGACAGTATGCACCGCCAGGTAGAAAACAGAAAAAAGTCACTACTGATTTTGCATGTGATACGGAGTAAATCGGAGGAAGACGAAGGTAATGAGAAGTAGTAGAAATGAGAACAGAGAGAAACTTAACATCAGGATTGATGGTCACGAAGTCAATGAAGTTAAGGAATTCTGCTACCTAGGCAGTAAAATAACCAATGACGGACGGAGCAAGGAGGACATCAAAAGCAGACTCGCTATGGCAAAAAAGGCATTTCTGGCCAAGAGAAGTCTACTAATATCAAATACCGGCCTTAATTTGAGGAAGAAATTTCTGAGGATGTACGTCTGGAGTACAGCATTGTATGGTAGTGAAACATGGACTGTGGGAAAACCGGAACAGAAGAGAATCGAAGCATTTGAGATGTGGTGCTATAGACGAATGTTGAAAATTAGGTGGACTGATAAGGTAAGGAATGAGGAGGTTCTACGCAGAATCGGAGAGGAAAGGAATATGTGGAAAACACTGATAAGGAGAAGGGACAGGATGATAGCACATCTGCTAAGACATGAGGGAATGACTTCTATGGTACTAGAGGGAGCTGTAGAGGGCAAAAACTGTAGAGGAAGACAGAGATTGGAATACGTCAAGCAAATAATTGAGGACGTAGGTTGCAAGTGCTACTCTGAGATGAAGAGGTTAGCACAGGAAAGGAATTCGTAGCGGGCTCTATAATGGGGAATACATACACTTACATAAGCCTGTTTGCCCATACTGTACTTGAAAACCATCCATCGACTGCTGGAAACAGACGAGAATTGACCTAAAATTTGAAAAAAAAAATATGTAGACTGTTAAAGCACGTAAAGACGAGCCCCCAGGGCTCGAAGAGCATCGTGCATAGAAATACAATCGCGAGTTTGACTGAAGGCGTCGTTCCAGTGGAAGTGTATCAGTCTGCAGCCAGGAGTAGGGACCTATATGTTGGTCTGGCAGTTCGCAGCCGTCGACCCTGGGAGTTGGATCGATGTTGGTCTAATTTCTGTCCTTGCAGACGCATACAATTTTTGGCGAAGCAGCAAGTCCCACCTGGGAGCCATACCCCCATGAGCCGCAGTACCGCTGAGTCTAGAATGTCGAGAATCAGCAGTCGCCATCTTCCAGCCCAAACAGCTTCCGATGCTGCCATCTTTTGTCTTGATGGAATCCTGCTGCATAACTGAGCACCAACAGACAACATGAATGTCTTCCAGGGCGCCGTTTACAGTGTCATGGAGTGCGCCTGTTACCCACTTTCTAGAGTTCTAGGCGATTGTGGAGAGCTCGTATGCCAACGCCAGCACGGCGTGGGTAACAACCCCGTGACGTCGCTGGACGTTGTCTCCTTGGCTCCCTCTTCCGGTGCACCCGAGACAACAAGCTGCACCCAGGCGTCACAGCACTCTAGCGTGGCATGTGCCACTTGTGTCTGCCTCCATTGCAAGCATCCCGTGAATAAAGAGAGTTATGCATCTTGAACGATACATGTGGACTTTCTTAATGATATTTCATTAGCGTTTTCTTGCGCCAAACAGATCATCTCATACCTAGCAGCTGGTAAAATGCGACAATGGTTAGCGGTCCATGAAGATCATCATCATCTGTGGTAGCATCCGCTTCTGCGGCCGTTGCACCAATGACGAACATGGACTTCTTTTGAATCTCCTCTTTTCATTAATCGTAGCTGGTAAATGTCCCAATGGAAAAACAATACAGAAAAAAAAATTTCAGCGACGGATTGAGTGTTTTTTGAGCCATTTATTTCGTAGATAAATTACATTTCAAAACTAAAGCTACTGGAAAGGCAGAAAGTAAACTAAGACTCACAATAAGAATACAGAATTGAGGTACCTTAAAACGTACGACTGATTTTAGAATACCGTACACGGATGTGGAACCCAAAGGAAGTTAGATTACTGGAACTAGAGGAGATGGCTAGTATAGGAGCTGCATGACTCATCACTAGTTAATTTATCAACAGTGAGTGAACAACTATATTCAGAGGGAGACTATAATGAAGAAATTTTTCGTCAAATTAACGATTCCTGTAAAACTCTGAGACTGTACGTTCCAGGGCACAGCAAGAACTGCATTTAATGGCCACGTCGACGTTAGAGGAATTTAGACATATACTGAGATCTACCGAGAGTCACGGTTTCGATGCTGTCTGCTACCGGAACAGGAAGTTGTTCAAATGACTCAAGTAAGTTATGTAACGTCTCCCCTACCGACCCCTACCCCCCCACCCTTCGTGTCATTATCTGAAAAGTGAGGTATGTGAATGACTAGATTTGCAATTCTCCGAGAGAGGTAGACTGGCCACCAGAGTGCATTAATGTTTTTTTGTGTTTAGTGTTATTACGAGGCGTGATGGGGTACATACGGGGCGTGAAAAGCGTCAGATTGTGAGTGATCACTGTGAAGGAAATGGAGATAACACCTAATCGTTTGAAACGACGTTATTGGCACCTGACAGAGTTTTAAGTGCGACTCATTGTGGGTCTCGATCTGAGCGGCTGGTGGAATCGAGCAGTATCCAGATTTGTGGAGCACTCAGACGTGACACTGGCCTAATGCTTGACTGCTTCGGTAAATAACAGGCATATTCATACTCATGCTGCCGCTCGACAAAGTCAGACCTCTACATGTCACGATAGCCGTATTGTGCATCATGCACATCCTAATAGACTCCTTGCAACGTGTTGGGTCATCCGGCACTATTCGTCGGATACTAGAAGCAGCCCGAGGCAGGATTCGAAACTGCGACCGTAGCAGCAGCGCGGTTCCGGACTGAAGCACCTAGAACCACGCGGCCACAGCAGCTGGCGTACAGCGGTACGTCTTGGACATTCTGTGTTCTCATGTGTTACCTTCCACGTGATAGTATAGTGGCGGGGACTGTGCTCGTCTACGGATGGGACGTGCCTCTGTGAACTCGTACGGTCAGTGCGGTCAAGTCAGAAGCAACAACGGGTGCGGCTCCCTTCGACAGGACAACAGAAGTCCGCACATAGTGAAAATGAGCGACTTCACGTCGTCTGTTGAGATTCTGCTTGTATCACGATGGAAGTATCCCTGAGTGGAGGCTCCGAGGATGTTGCACTCGTCATCGCCAAATGGACCCAGCAGCTGGCGTGATAACTTGAGCTGTATATAACAAGACCACCACTGGTTTACGTAATTGATAATTTGGGAAGCAGGCCTTTCATTTCTCAGATATTAAAGCCGATGGTCATCCCATACGTTAGACGTATCCGTGACCTTGTATTTCAACAGGATAACACAGGACCACGTGTTGCCCATCCTGTCCTGACTTTCACGGTGGCGAAATTGTCCGACTTTTGCCCTGGCCTGTAGGGCTCTCACACACTGGTAACATCTGGTACATGTTGCCGGGAGATGCTGATCCTCGCTCACCAGACGCTAGGGTTGGTGTGCTCTGGAGTTGAAGCAGCTTGGACTCACGTATCCTTATGTAGGTTGCACATGCTGTTCAACTATGACCGCAGGTTCAAATACAGGGTGTTAAAGCATGAATATTGGATTTTTAACGCGTTATAATATTTATTACATTAAACTTACAGTTACAAATGATATGTCAAATGAAAGAGCAACTCAAACAGTTTTACCAAGAACTTTATAAATGTGCCATGTGAACACTGGAGTAGCGAAGTACGCGACTGGTTGAACTTCACTGTATCCAAGCGCTGGATAGGACGCAATGGGCCCAACGACAGGGCTTGCTTTGCATGGCCACCACGTTCACCCGACCTAACGCCATGCGATTTTTTCCTTTGGGGCTTCATCAAGGATCGTATGTACCTGCCTCCACTACCAGCAGACTTCCCTGAATTAAGAAACCGGATTGAAGCAGCAGTTGCTACGGTCACTGAAGACACACTTATCAACGTTTGGGAAGAACTCGGCTATAGACTCGATGTGTGCCGTGTGACAAATGGTGCTCACATTCAACATTTATAAGGTTCTTGTAAAACTGTTTGAGTTGCTCTTTCATTTAACATGTCATTTATAACTGTAAGTGTAATACAATAAATATTATAAAGCGTTAAAACCCCGATATTCATTTATAAACACCCTATATTTTTGTTTACTCGATGGCCAGTTTCGACAGGTCTAGCAGTAATCTTCGGATTTTCTGGAAATAATATTACTGTGCATGAATCGCACACCCGTAACGAGAACACATTCTTCTTATGAAACAAGCCAATGTGACACCTTTGTTTTATAAACGGAGTGTTCCCTCGTTATGGTAGTACGATTAATGTACAGTAACATGATTTGCAGAAAATCCGAAGACGACAGCTAGACTCGTCGAAGCTGGTCATTGAGGAAATAAAAAAAATTCAACACGTGACCTTGGTAGCGAAAATTCTTTTGTAGCCTTATGTATCACCTTAGCACAAATGGTTCAAATGGCTCTGAGCACTATGGGACTTAACATCTGATGTCATTAGTCCCCTAGAACTTAGAACTACTTAAACCTAACTAACCTAAGGACATCACACACATCCATGCCCGAGGCAGGATTCGAACCTGCGACCGTAGCGGTCACGCTGTTCCGAACTGAAGCGCCTAGAACCGCTTGGCCGCCGCGGTCGGCCCACCTGAGCACTGCTCGATACGAGGGAAAAACCGGATAGAATAATTACTGCTGGTAGAGCTACCAGCTCAGTGTGTCAAAGTGGCTCCCTTTAGCCCCTAATCATTTACAAAATTAAATTTCATTCTTCGCACGATACTGTACAAGTATAATAAGTAAAACACTATAATTCTTATCCCTCCTGGTATTGCAGTTAACTTACATAATTTTCATATTAAGGTGGCTAGTTTCGTAAGACTTGTATACTAATTTTAATGTTAAAATTTTTAATTACCTGTGAAATAGTGTAAACGTCTACATCCTAGTTATCATTTGAATCAGACTGATGAAAGTAGGTAAAGTTTACCTTTTTAGAATAAAGCAACCTCTTGCTGTAAATCAGGAATTTATAACTGTTACGTGTTTGATTGCTACAGATAACAGAGTGAAGAAATTAAAATCCGTCAGCCCTCTGAAATAAAACTACAGAAGAGATTTGTACTCCTATGCAATTATCATCAAGTTAAGTTTCCGAGCACCAAATGATTGGACTTAAAACCCCAACGCATGAAATATTGATCAGTACTTCGGTTTTGAAGCAATCAAAATTCTACTTAGAGAACTATCGACAACAAAAATTAATGGCTGTGGTAGACATCGGCGTATTTTCGCAATGGACGTTAAATATGGATATCATTGGGAGCAGACGTTTCGGTGTTTAATTTGTAGAGAGATTGTTCAAATGCACGGCCGTTATGGAGAGGAAAGAAAATAGTGACTTCATATATGGAGCGTAATTAGTAGAACTGTGTAGGTGACGTGGCTATATGTTGCAGAGTTAACGAGGATGATGCTTAACTTCTGTTAGTACCGAGAAAAAATTAAGTGACCCATATCTTCCATATCAGGCAATGTCTGCTGTGTTGACTTATTCGTGTTCACAGATATTTATCTCCACAGCATCATCACTCTGAGTCGTTGAGAAATAGCTTTCTGTAGTGTACCAGTTATTCCAAAAGGGTTTCCATTACATTATATTAGTCTGTGAAGGAAATAACATCTTGAAACATAGTCATATGTATCCTTAGTCAATTTTCTTTTCCTTCTTTGAATAAACAACAGTTTCATCTGTTTGGAAACAAAACACCGTTATAAAAAAATGGTGCAAATGGCTCTGAGCACTATGGGACTTAACTTCTGAGGTCATCAGTACCCCAGAACTTAGAACTTCTTAAACCTAACTAACCTAACGACATCACACACATCCATGCCTGAGGCAGGATTCGAACCTGCGACAGTAGCAGCCCCGTGGTTCCAGACTGTAGCGCCTAGCACCGTTCGGTCACCCCGGGCCGGCAACAGCGTTATACATGGCCTTTATAGGAAAGCAACGAATGTTTTTAATTCTAGTAACCAATAAATTGATATTTGTGCTGCGTGCCTTTAAAATAGCAACACGGGTAAGTTAGCTCCCTTGTTGTCTACACGACTGCCAGAAAACACGTAAAATGCCGTAAGACTTGAATTTTTTGAAGGCCATTGAACTTTCTTATTTTAGAACAGCATCTTGGAGTAAAAACTTTATGAAATTATCACCATTAAAACACATTAGTCAAATCAAGTACGTATCGCTCTACGTACTCCAGTATATTTGGGGTTTTAAGACGGTATAAAGCACAGCTCCGTATTATTACAGCAACTCTCCTAAATATAGTTATGATCCTAACTCGAATAGGACATTGGTGTTTACTGAAATTTCACGATTCTTCGGATGTTAATCTCTACAGTTCGATATACTGGAATCAGTCATGAGGTCAGGTACTGCTGGAATGAATGCTGGTCGGTCGCGGAGTGTGGTAGTGAACACCTTTCACATTTGCCGAACTGTGACATCGCCCATTCCATCAAATAATGGCAACTATTTTAAGTAGGTCAGAATAAGGTCGACCAATAGCAATTTCTCCAAGTTAATATCATTAGGTTACACGTAAAACCTTGAAATAGGTGAAGCTGAAGCTAACCTCTCACACAAAAACATGCAGCAGCAAGTCAACCAAAACTGTCAGAAATTTTATTCGTGATGATTGCCTCTACGTAGATCTACTGATTGTTCAGCAATAAAATTCCACCACAGTTCCCGAAAACAGCCAGCGCAAAAATGTATCATGGTTAGGAGCACATCGATTTTTTGGCACTAATTCGGGTTAGTGTCGCTTTTCGTTTATTGAACGAGCTCCTGAAATGGCCTCAAGATATCACGATCTTATTTGTTCGTCGGGCAGGGTACGTTGGTAACTCGCGTTATCTGCGAAGCGACCAGCTGTGTCTTTCAGGCTGGGTATAACAGCCAAGCTTTCTGGCAATTTTTTAGCTAAGTTTCAGTTAATCTCGAAACTTCAAAATAAAAGGTCGTACACCCTGATAATCCTCCTCCCTTCCGGACTCCCAAGTGGCAGGGTAGAGCATACTGACACAGGTAAAAAAGACTAAATAAATTGAGAAAATCGAAGTTTTTTGAGAGGAAAGAGAACTTATTTAAGTACAAATTATATTCTGAAATCTAAGAATTTATTACCCGACGCAATTATCATTTTCAAGGAAAAAGTGTTATTGCTTCAGAGGAAAATCAAGGTAAAGTGATTAAAAAAATAGTTACAGTTTTAGCAAAAGTAGTTCGTTTTCACCAATAGTCGCGCACTGTTCGTGGACACACATAACACGTCTTGGGCTCGTGACTTCAACCAGAATGTTGGAAACATTTTCCGGAAACCAATTATTTTGGCCTGCTTATTGAAATTATGAGGAAGTTTATCCCGCTAGCACAGTTTAATCGCAGCACATCGTAGATTCTTAACTGTCACGATGAAAAACCTTCGCTCCAGCAACAGAACTAATTCGCAAATTTCTTTTTTTCTCTTTAAAGTAAAAGATGGCCACAACTGCAGAACACTGGACACTGACACTACTGTGCTCTACTAGACGTCATTCTACGGAAGGTGTTATTAATTCGCGACGTCCTCTGATGAAACATTCGGCAACATGATGAACTGTCGCTAAGAAACCACTCTTTCAATACAATTACGTTAGACAACCTCAACTTGTTATGTAAATTTGTAATAATTGTAGGCAGCGATGACTTACCTTAGACTACATGATGTTAAAACCATACAAAACGTGACGGATTCCTTCAAGTGTTTCTGCGTACCGGCTGAGCCTTCTTGCAATTTCCATACGATCTCAGCTCTGTACGGACTCACAAATTCAAACGGCCTTTATGCAGTGGCTATTTTTCTCACACTGCCCTCCATATTATATGGACTTCCACAGGCAAGTTTCGTACGAGTCTTGCAAATAAGTTACTGACTGGAATCAACCACATCCTCTGACTACCAGACAGTCCCAATAGAGAACAGAACATTGAAAAACAATTTCGAGAAATATTTCTTCAACGGTAAGGGGACAACTGCAAATAAAGTTTGTAACATATGTGAGGATGTTATAAAACATCCATTTTAAGGAAAATCTGCTTGTAACTGACATTATCATAATTATACTCTGTACCAAATCACATTACAAAAATTAAAATTCTCTCGCGAATGGCGACACATAGCCGTAAGGGTCAAACTTCCTCTCCTCGACAAAGAACTGGTAGGATTATGTGCTGAACGTGACCCTCTGCTACTGAAATTTCGATAATTAGTTTAACATGCTTCGCTAGTGGAAGTTTGCTTTTTATGCATTTTAATTACTCATTTGTCTAAAATATTTGATATTAATACGGATGTAGGTTAACAATGTTATTTCAAGTTCCACTTGGGAACCTTTCCAATAACAACAGATTTAATCCTGAATTAAAGTAGCTTCGACTTTCAGAGTCAGCTGTCTTCCATACGAGACCCAGGCTTACCGTCTCGCGGTTTAAAGTAGTAGCACTATGAAGTCCAGTGCAAACAGAACCCGTGAAATGTACCATCCAGTTCACAAGTGCCTGAATGAACTTACGAAATCCACTTAATATACGGAGAGAAATATAGAAAAATAAAGGGTAATCGATTAACCTCAGAAACCGGAGCCGATCTCTGCAACATGACGAACTGTTCAGTCGTGCTGCAAATGTCCATAGATAAAGTGCTCCAAGTTGGTGTTGACGGTAATAACCGCCCCACAGTGAGGTGATTTAGAAGAACCAGACCTAGAAAATATCGAAAACTTCAAATGTTCAAATGTGTATGAATCCCTAAGGGGCCAAACTGCTCATAAAAGTGCTTGGCAACGCCCTCAGTCTGCTTCGCAGACGTATATACTGTTTTAGATCTTCTGTATTCTATTATTATGCATATTAATGAAAGACTAATTTCCTTCTGTTGTTTCGCAGCCGTATACGTAAAGCTAAAATTTTTAATACTAATTTTATCATCTATATCACTGATTTTTTTAATGCGGAAGTGTGCTTTCCAAATGTATACATTTCAGATATTCTGCTTTCATTATTCCACAAGCTAGTGGGACAACAACCTCTCTGATTACCTTACAGTTTTGCGTATAATATTCTTAAAAATGTTTAATAGCAGTTCTATCAGGCATATTGGGTGGTTGGTCGATGTCGGCGACGGCTTTCCAAACAAGCTCAAGTGGGGAGCATTATCAATATGCTGAGTCCGATCTGAGTGGATTAAGCGTAGACTAGGCCACCCCTCCCCCTAGCGGCCACGGACCTGGACGCTGTTGGAAATACTCTCTGTCGCCGACTCCTTGTTGTCCAGGTGGGCGCGTAGCTGGCGTGTGCCGTTTCAGGCCTACTGAATGAAGAACTGCGTACAGCCTGCTGACGACGACTTTCCAAGCAAACTCATGGAGGTACCAAGTGCTGCATTTTCAGATGTTTACGTAGAAATTGTGTAAGTAGGCTGTTTATGTTTTCTTATCGGCAACGTTACGTAGCGCTCGGTATGAAAATCACTGGCTGTGCTGTGTGCAGTCTGTAGCTAGTTTGCATTGTTGTCTGCCATTGTAGTGTTGGGCAGCGGCAGCTGGATGTGAACAGCGCGTAGCGTTGCGCAATTGGAGGTGAGCCGCCAGCAGTGGTGGATGTGGGAAATGAGATGGCGGATTTTTGAGTACAGAATGGATATTATGAACTGCTATGTATATTATGCTTTTTCAACACTATTGAGGTAAATACATCATTATTGGCCACTGCCCCAAACAATTTGTAAAATTTTTTGTGGGGAGCATGGGGGCTATGTAAGTAGGCTGTTTATGTTTTCTTATCGGCAACGTTACGTAGCGCTCGGTATGAAAATCACTGGCTGTGCTGTGTGCAGTCTGTAGCTAGTTTGCATTGTTGTCTGCCATTGTAGTGTTGGGCAGCGGCAGCTGGATGTGAACAGCGCGTAGCGTTGCGCAATTGGAGGTGAGCCGCCAGCAGTGGTGGATGTGGGAAATGAGATGGCGGATTTTTGAGTACAGAATGGATATTATGAACTGCTATGTATATTATGCTTTTTCAACACTATGAAGGTAAATACATTGTTTGTTCTCTATTAAAATCTTTCATTTGCTAACTATCCCTATCAGTAGTTAGTGCCTTCCGTAGTTTGAATCTTTTATTTAGCTGGCAGTAGTGGCGCTCGCTGTATTGCAGTAGTTCGAGTAAGGAAGATTTTTGGTGAGGTAAGTGATTTGTGAAAGGTATAGATTAATGTTAGTAAGGGCCATTCTTTTGCAGGGATTTTTGAAAGTCAGATTGCGTTGCTCTAAAAATATTGTGTGTCAGTTTAAGCTCAGTCGTGTACAATTGTTCAAAGGGGACGTTTCAATTGTATGTGGCAACCAAAGCTTTCCCCCCAAACCACGCTTGCAGTCTTTCAGGGAATACCTGTAGCAGGGAATCCGTGCAAAAGATACCATTCTCAGACGTTCATGTAGGAACATTGTGTGGCAACTTAATAGGTTCAGACAAAATTTTCCTTAGTCTTCCATGGCATCAGGAAAACACGAAAACATTCAAAATAACGACATTCTTCTGGCGCTGTGTGGAAAAAGAAGCTTATTGGCTGACTGGAAAAATACCTTGTAGGAAAAGGATGGAGATGTGCTTCTAAAAAATTGATTGGGCCACCTTTAAGAGCGAGCCTTCCCATTGGCTGGAAAACTTTCTGGGAATAGTGCAGGATCAGAAAGGTATAGAGATGTTTTTGGTGGACGTTCAGGCAGCAGTCGAAGGAAAGTTCGATGGAGAGGAGGGATGGCTGAGATAAGACTTGCATCTTGGGAACCGGCACGGCATCCTCTGTTTGATGGATGGCAACTGCCATCACGTCACTGGTAACAGTAAACTTGTTGTTTCATTTAATGCCAGCAGGCTGTTACGAGTGCGGGCGTTGTCGAGCTTCTGCGTTGATTCTGGTAAGAATTTCTTGCAGCATGGGGTATCGTGATAGGAAGGCGATCGGAAACTTCCGATATGATTAAAAAATTTGAATGATTAACGCGTCACGATGTTAGGCTTTGTGAACATGGGCTCACTTATTTTCGAGCGCAAGTAGTACTTGCAAGTGAACATATTCTTACGTCACACACGCGACTGGAGCATTCATTACAAGCTCAACGATTTATAAATCTCAGGGGAGTGACTTGGTAAAACGTTTGCCACTCCGGTCTCGTCCTTTCCTAGAGGTCTGTCAAGCTAAGTTACTTTCAACTTGATGATGTTGATATACAATATCAATTATTTATGTTGTTCTTCTTTTTTTACTTTTTCACGTTGAGGATAGTCTTTCTTCGTGTTTGATCACAAATTGAGGTTAAAATGGACTATGACTATCAACTCAGTAGTTAGATTACCTTCCCCATGATCAATTATTACTGATTTCTGTAAGAGCAGGCAAAGGCCTTGCCGCAGTGGCTACACCGGTTTCCCTCAGATCACCGAAGTTAAGCGCTGTTGGGTGTGGCCGGCATTTGGATGGGTGACCATTTGGCCCGCCATGCGCTGTTGCCGTTTTTCGTGGTGCACACTCAGCCTCGTGATGCCAATTGAGGAACTACTTGACCGAATAGTAGAGGCTCCGGTCAAAGAAAACCATCATAACGACCGGGAGAGTGGTGTGCTGACCACACGTCCCTCCTATCCGCATCCTCATCTGAGGATGACACGGCGGTCGGATGGTCCCGATGGGCCACTTGTGACCTGAAGACGGAGTGCTTTTTTTAATGTAAGAGCCGCCAGCTATAATTCACTTACTTGGGTCATTCTTTCCTACTATAGCATTCTGCTGTGCGACAATTCCCGATGCGCAGTTAGGTTCATGAGGAACGATCCTTCATTCGGTCACTTCAGCCAGTGCAGATCACAAATACGAATGAAGGGCTGCATTTTGTAATATACCCACAGCCTTCGCTATTCGCGCAGTGTTGCTAACCCCATGGCTCATTTATTCGCAATAGATTTGTCTTCATGTTTTTACCATTGTCCCTAGCAAATCTGATTACTATTTCTTGTATTCGATTTATATCATGAGAACATTTATTTGAAAACAGCTATATCTATAGTTTATGTTGTGTATGGTTAAACTTGGATCTAGCATCTAATTTTTTGTTCCTATTGTACCACAAACTCTGCGGTCATTTTGACCACTATACAAGAGCGTATCCTTTGTTTGATGGAACACCACAATTTCCGATACTTATAATGAGAAATCCAGGAAGTCGCGATGGATTCCCTTAAAGTAGCTGTCGTGAAACTTTTATGTTGAAGGGACAATACTGACACTGTCGACGGCACCTCGGGTCGTATACGAGCCGATGTTATTATGAAGTGGTAACCTACATAAATTAATTTGTTATGAGCCCGCGGTAGACTAGCTATACTAAGGGCATGGTAAGTTGGCTGACGACTCTCAAGTTATGGTCGTTAAAAGTCGGCACCATGCGAAACAGTTCGTGTCTATTGTTCTCTAATTGAGATGGCTGACGCTCTCAACGTCACTAAAGTAGTGACACTGTAATTGTCTGAGGAAGTTTTGTTGTGTTGTCAGTGTGAGTGAATCATTAATCGTTTAGTAACTGTTTTTGTACTTATATTTAAAACCTTGCATAACACACGATGTTTACTAAAGAACTCGAATGTCATTTTTCTTCTACTTATTACGTTGTATTACAAAATACATAGTATAATTTCGCATTCCGTGCTACAGATGTGTACTCAATTTGAAGCTGACCGTCTATGTAATGCATAGTCACGAATCCAGATTACTTCTATGTCAAAATGTATACCATAGCAGCTGACCGGTACGAGTCGAGCAACCCCATAGGGTGTCATTAGTAGGAGACAAACAATGAAACATTCCCCTGTCTTGCAACCTGTCATCCCGTAGTGCCCGGGATACTTATCCCTCCGCCCTTGACGTAAGCTGGTAACTTAACTCACCAACATTCTTTAAAGTTACTGGCTCTATTAGTATATTTGTTTGATACTATGCAGGAAAACTACGATCTTAAGGTCTTACGTTTGTTTACGTTTTTGGAATCGGCTGTTAGTTACTAGAAGCTGATTATTGTAAAATACAGCTGAGAACACCGGGCCGCAAAAACACTTGATTCGGGCCGCATATGGCTTGTGGGCCGCAGTTTGACGACCACTGCTAACAGTGTTACGGAACAGCTGGTTGCATTGCATAACTAGCTCTAAAAGCTGTGAGCAATGTTTTGTGCAAAGAGCTTCTCAGTTGCACTGGAGCTTCTGTGGACGATAATTATGAGATGCGTCAAAGCTCATTGCAGTTGGTTTCATGGCTGAAGGCAAATAGTTTCACTCAAAGCGATACTTTTCCCTCGACGCGTCGAGCGTCCAGTCAAATTTTACAGCTGAAGTATTGATGTAATTAACTTGTTCGTTTGAGTGATTCTTTTTACTAAAGAGATTAGTTTATAGATTTTCTGTCATCAAACACATAGAATGTTCACCATCTGCAGCAGAAGAGGAAGTATTTAAATATCGTAGGAGATCTTGTGGCTATTTGCTGTTTTTTTTAATGAAAAAGTTAATGCTAATAATAAGAGCTGCAAATATAATAGTCACTTCGTAATAAAAGATTCTGCGCTATGTTTCATTAGAAAATTATTAGCGACGTAGTAATAGCGCATATACTTATATGCACATGGTGTCTGTTCTTTCGGACATGTCAGAAAGAACAGACACTATTGAAGACCTGCAGCGTCTGCCATGTAAGCAGGAGATCCCGGGCTCGAGTCTCGGTCGGGCCACACATTTTCACCTGTCCCATTGATATATATCAACGCCCGTAAGCAGCTGAAGGTGTTAATGTAATTCTAATTTAGTAATAGCCTAGTCTGGGAAGGACAGGAAAATAAGCAATCTGACATGTTTAGCCGGCCGGAATGGCCGAGCAGTTATTGCGTGTCAGCCTGGAACCGCGCGACCGCTACGGTCGCAGGTTTGAATCCTGCCTCGGGCATGGATGTGTGTGATGTCCTTAGGTTAGTTAGGTTTAAGTAGTTCTAAGTTCTAGGGGACATGACCTCAGATGTTAACTCCCATAGTGTTCTGAGCCATTTTTGATATGTTTAAGAAAACATCCTGGTTGTTGTTGTTGTTGTTATGGTCTTCAGTCCTGAGACTGGTTTGATGCAGCTCTCCATGCTACTCTATCCTGTCCAAGCTTCTTCATCTCCCAGTACCTACTGCAGCCTACATCCTTCTGAATCTGCTTAGTGTATTCATCTCTTGGTCTCCCTCCACGATTTTTACCCTCCACGCTGCCCTCCAATGCTAAATTTGTGATCCCTTGATGCCTCAGAACATTACCTACCAACCAGTCCCTTCTTCTTGTCAAGTTGTGCCACAAGCTCCTCTTCTCTCCAATTCTATTCAATACCTCCTCATTAGTCATGTGATCTACCCACCTAATCTTCAGCATTCTTCTGTAGCAACACATTTCAAAAGCTTCTATTCTCTTCTAGTCCAAACTATTTATCGTCCATGTTTCACTTCCAAACATGGCTACACTCCATACAAATACTTTCAGAAACAACTTCCTGGAACTTAAATCTAAATCTTAATAAATTTCTCTTCTTCAGAAACGCTTTCCTTACCATTTTATATCCTCTCTACTTCGACCATCGTCAGTTATTTTGCTCCCCAAATAGCAAAACTCCTTTATTGCCTTAAGTGTCTCATTTCATAATCTAATTCCCTCAGCATCACCCGACTTAGTTCGACTACATTCCATTATCCACGTTTTGCTTTTGTTGATGTTCATCTTATATCCTCCTTTCAACACACTGTCCATTCTGTTCAACTGCTCTTTCAAGTCCTTTGCTGTCTCTGACAGAATTACAATGTCATCGGCGAGCCTCAAAGTTTTTATTTCTTCTCCATGGATTTTAATACCTACTCCAAATATTTCTTTTGTTTCCTTTACTGCTTGCTCAATATACAGATTGAATAGCATCGGGGAGAGGCTACAACCCTGTCTCACTCCCTTCCCAACCAGTGCTTCCCTTTCATGTCCCTCGACTCTTATTCATTAGGACATATATGCAAACTGCCTCTGAAGGCCATTTCAAGGAATACGCGCCAAGCCTGAAACAAATATTTGGTCAGTTCAGGACTGCTGGGTAGAGGCCAATATTAAAGAATACATTTTCCAAAAACTGCTTTTTGGGTGACAAAGCTGGGACACAGACACGTCAGTCAATGTTTACGAACTACAGTGTGCCATCTTGCATTGTCCTGCTGAAATACGCGGCTTATTAATCTAGTAATGGAGAGTATGACAACTGAGTTTACCATTTTGCCCAAAATAAAGACAGAAACCTAGGGCGATGTACCCGCTGCAGTAAAATGGGCCTCTTGTGGTAATGGAAATGGAAATGAGGGTATGGCGTCAGCGGCCGGGATGTCCCAGTCGGAACGTTCGGCCGCTAAGTGGAGGTATTTTTGAGTGCGACGCTACATTGGTCGACCTGCGCGTCGACAATGGGGATGAAATGATGATGAGGACAGCACAACACGCAGTCCCTGAGGGGAGAAAATCTCCTGCCCCAGCCGGGAATCGAACCCGGTCCCCCGTGCGGGGCAGTTCAACGCTCTGACCATTCAGCTAATGAGGCGGACGCCACTTGTGGTATTAGGATGACTCGGTATTGCGCCACTGGCGGACTGTGCGTCGCCGTTTGCGCGTTGAACAGGATGTGGTGCACTTACGGTGTACTCGATTTCTGAGGCTGCAGTATCACAAAAAGCCTGTTCTAGAGCGGACGAAATGTGCCCGCCCAGCCAGATAGGTCATCGGAGTGTTGATCGACCGAATGGGCGCCCGTCACAGGGTGGGCTCCTGTCGCGAGTGCGCTCTGCTCCACCGTCGTTTTGACAGGACCTCATGCCAGGTCGTCCAGTAACCTCCTGATTGTGCGAGGGTAGTCCTCAGGCCATCCCAGCCTCTGGGCCGGTAGGCATCCGTCAGCTCCAGTTATTGTCTGCTGACAGCAGGACGCAGATCCGTGGTTTGCACTCGAATGTCTCACGAGAGATTGCCAGCATCCAGCCTGCCTCGCCTACGGCCTGCAGCAGTGCTGTACTTGCTTCAGCTGTCGACCGCTAGCGCTACTTACCACCTTATCGGCACTCGTAACTCAAGAAGTGCCCCACTTGTGCTGTACCGAGACATCGTGGGTCGACACCAGACTAGGGGCAGTCAGCCTTCAGCGGCGCAGCGGTTCGGACGGTGTTTACGTCCCTGCCGCACGTCTGCGCGAGAGGCGTTTACGTAAAGTGTGTAGCGGTGTGACGCGGTATACATAGAACTAATCATGGCCTTGTCGTTCCGTAAATCGACACTGAAATTTAGTTTTGTTAACAAATATGCTCGACCGAAGGCTTACGAGATGGAACGTTATATACGGGACGAGGTGAAAATCGAACCTGACGTTCTAGTTGGAATACACTTATCTATAGTCAGCAGCGTGGTCTATGTGAAGCTCATAAATGAAGCAGCATGTGACGAATTACTACTTCGACACCGACAGGGACTTCGTTTCTGTCATTCGGACGGGAATGTTGGAGCGGTAACAGTTGATCACGCCGGCATGGGACTCCGAACGATCCGCGTCTTTGAGCTTTTCCATTCGAAGTGCCAGAAGAAATGGTGACAGACGCCCTGCGTCCTTACGGAACGGTCCTCTCCCACGTGGCTGAAAAATGGGCGAGTTTCAAGACGTATCCTTTCCTCAACGGCGTCAGAGAAATATGGATCGAACTCCGAAAACATGTTCCGTCATGCTTGTACATCGCTGGTTGTAGGGCGATTGTCATCTACGACGGACAACCAAGGACGTGCTCTGGGTGTGGGAAGGAGGGACACGTACGTTCTGAGTGTGCTCAACGAAGGTTATTACAGCTGCCACGGGATGATCCACCCCTCACGCCGTATCCGACTGTGCTCCCCGTGACTTATGTCGCCGCATTACTACGCGATGATGTGGGCCGCGAGACAGACCCGTACCAGAACACACAGACAGTGGCAGATCGTGTTGAGCCACGGAAAGACGACGTTGCGTCGGACCGCCTGCAGCAGTCACAGGACGCCCTCTCCTCGGTGCCGCTTGCGCCCCCTTCAAATAAGGCTCTTGGAGACGTCGATAATACGACGGCGCACGATTCCGACGACCCCCACGAACAACTGGAGACCATGCTGACCTCTGATTCCGAGGCCCGGCAACGTAAACAGCGATCACCAAAACGCCGGAAGAAGCGCCGCCTCACGGTGGAGAACGACCACTCTGATCTAGCAGACAATTCTGAGACGTTTACGGATACAGAACAGAGGACCATGGATACAGAAGAACTGCCTAGCGTGGATGCAACGGTGGGAAGCGGGACGTCGACACGACCTACCGCTGACGATGCTCCAGACACAGCGAAGGAGTTCGATCGACGGCAACAGGCTACTGAGGAGGCCACGGCGCCTGCATCGCATGACAATGTCGGCGCACTAGGGGACTGGTCAGAAGACCCACCCCCATGGGGAACAGATGATGCCGGAGGAACCGCTCCCACGCATTCTCCCGGTGTAAGACCGGAAGAGTGCCAGGAATAACGGCAGACCACATGAGAGGACGGCGGGGGACGTTAGTACGACAGCAGCCTATGTACGGAAAAATTAGGGACCGTACGGTACCCTATCTACGTTGACAGCCATGCAACGAGCTTATCGGATAGGGTTTGTTAACATCAATAGCATTGGGACGCCGGTAAAAATCAAGATGCTCAGTTACATCATAAAGGCTGCGGATTTAGACATAGCACTATTACAGGAAGTTCGGGTACTTCCCCCCTCGGACTTTTACGGTTACTACATTTACTGTTCCCCGTGTGACGAGAGAGGCGTTGGCACAGCTATACTATTAAAGAAAGGGATACGTGCAGACGAAGTAGAGTATTTGCCTTCTGCCCGTTGTACGGCTGTGACCATAGGTGGAATACGTTTGATCAACATATACGCACCGTCAGGCTCGGATAAGAGAAGGGTCAGAGCAGATTTTTACGCCCATGAGGTTACACCGTTGTTCCAGGGACGATACGGTGGTTGCATACTCGGCGAAGATTTTAATTGTGTGCTCGATAGATAGGACCAACAACCTAACTATACTACTAGCCAAGAACTTAGGGAGCTGGTCAACGGGATGGAATTAGTCGATACATGGGACCTGAAGTATCTCAACCAACCAGGATATACATTTTTTACTAGCCACTCCGCGAGCCGTTTGGATCGGATCTATGTTTCAAGGGCGTTAGCAATGTCGACGGTGGACGCAGAAATATGGCCGACAGCGTTTACAGACCACGAGGCATATATTTGTACGGTTAACCTAGATAGACAGCAGGTATGGAGACGGAGGGCTAATTGGAAGATGAACGTCTCCCACCTGCGAGATTCAGAATGCCGACGCATGGTGGAGGACGCGTGGCATGGCTGCCTCCGTCGACGAAATTCTTTTGGTTCTGTCCTACAGTGGTGGATCGAGTGCGCGAAGCCAGCTTTACGGAGGACGTTAATAAGTTACGGGAAGGAGGTTTCTCAATGGCAGCGCATGACCATTGAGTTTTACTTTACGGCTCTCCGGGAACTGTTAGCTCAACCACCTACACCAGAACGCCAGACGGCCGTCCACCGAGTTAAGGCGAAGCTAGTACAACTTGCGACGCTGAGGATGGCAGGTACGATGATACGCGCGAGGTCGCAGGATTTCCTGCCCAACGAGGTTCCCTCGATGCATTATGTGATAAAGGAAAGACGAAGAAGACGCAGGAATTTAATACACGAGATCGATCTCGGCGATGGCCGTCGTTTTACAACACAAAGGGGCATAGCACAGGCGTTCATGGATCATTTTCGCAGATTCTATGCGAGCAACGGGGAGGGTCAGAGGGAGCTGGAGAACGTCCTGGAAGAGATCCCAGACACGACGAGTGTGAACGGGGAAGCGGACGGGTTATCTGAAATTATGAGTGAAGAGCTGGAGGAAGCGATTACACGAGGTGCCTGCAACAAGTCCCCAGGTCCAGACGGATTCTTGTTGGAATTTTACCGTGCCCTTGTGACCATAATGACACCGATGTGGCTATGCATGTTTAATGACCTTCTGCGGCAAGAAGTACCGGTTCACATTTAATTCACGGAAGGGCTCATGGCACCGATACCAAATCCCCGTGGTGGCAAACGGCCTTGTGATTATCGCCCCTTGACCCTCCTTAATAGTGACTACAAGATCTTCATGCGCATCTTGGGCAGTCGTATCAAAAAGTCGCTGGAGAATCGAATACATGCCGACCAGACTTGTCTTGGCGGCATCAGTAATATCCACACAGCCTTGGGAGACTATCGTGACGTCGTCGCCCTCGCGGCTGCATGCCGCCTCCGGGGGGCGATGGTCGCAGTAGATTTCTATCATGCTTTTGATCGCGTGGATCATGTGTACCTCGCGGCGGTGATGAACAGGATGGGTGTCTCGCCATTATTGACCACTGCTGTGATGCGACTGTTGCACGGCGCCAGATCAGCGATGGTGGTCAACGGAGGGAGAACTGAGTATTTTAAGATCTTAAGATCAGTGAGACAGGGTTGCCCCTTGTCGATCCTCCTTTATGCGATCGCCATAGAACCGTGCCTCGCAGGCCTTCGCCGCCGTCTTACCGGGATCTCCCTACGGCATTTATCTTTCAAATGCAGAGCATACGCGGATACGCGGATGACATTGTGTTCCTCGTACGAAATGGGGGGGGGGGGGGAGACTCAAACAGCACTGGATTGGCTACAGACGTATGGGATGGCAGCTGGAAGTGTGGTCAACTACCGCAAATCACAATTCATGCATGTGGGGCGTGGACTATAACCAGGAACGGAAGGACCCTTACCTGCGGTGCAAACCCTCCGCTGTTTGGGTATCACCTTTCATAAAGAGACAGCGGGAACGGCTGTGGACAACTACCGACGGCTATTACTCAGAGTCCGCACGGCAGTACGACTAAACGCCCTACGGTCGATGGATATGCTGCAGCGAGTGTTACTCGTCAACCTTTATCTCGCACCCATGATGTGCCACCTGACACACCTTCTCCCCTTGACGCGCACGATGGCTATTAAGATTCAGGCGGCTTTTGGGTACTGTGTATGCCTGGGACAACTCTTTAAGTTACAGTACAACACGCTTACCCTCCCAGCGCGAGAGGGGGGCGTTGGTTTAGTGAACGTGCACGAGAAGACGCGTGCCATGTATATTAATACTATGCTCAAACGGCGGCGCAACAGGAATCACTCACTTACGGGGACGATCATCGAAGAACTATTACCAACATCGCATCTTCCTCCAGTCAGTGTCGGCCATATATCGCCCCCTTTAACGTATGTGCGCACGTTCATCGTGGTACATAGTTACGTTCGAGAGCGTTTACCGACGATCCGACAGTCGACATCGAAGGACGTGTACCATCTGCTTCTTCGACAGATCGCCCGGAATAGGGTGGAACAGAAACATCCAGCTGTTAATTGGCACGTGGTGTGGCGCACGGCCCACCACCCCACCTACCTACAACAGTCAGATCAACATGGTACATCGTCGTGAACCAAAAATACCCTACAAATGATAAAAAGTACGCAATACATTTGGCGGATTCGTCCTAGTGTCAGCAATGCGGCGTGCTGGATACGGACGACCATCGGCTGGTCTGCGGCGAGGCATTGGCTGTCGGTCGGCCGAGCGGTTAAAGGCGCTATAGTCTGGAACCGCACGACCGCTACGGTCGCAGGTTCGAATCCTGCCTCGGGCATGGATGTGTGTGATGACCTTAGATTAGTTAGGTTTAAGTAGTTCTAAGTTCTAGGGGACTTATGACCACAGCAGTTGAGTCCCATAGTGCTCAGAGCCATTTGAACCATTGGCTGTCGGGACTCTCGCAAGAAAGATAATAGCGTTCATGCGGCGCACTATCTATACAGCAGTCTGTTCAGACATAGTATTTTTTCCAGAGGAAACGGATTTTCCGCGTCATAAGACGAACGCAGTGGCGTGGATCACAGGTATGACGGTCCATTACATCTATAGAGACACACGTACGAACGTACTGAACGTCCTGGATTACTGGCAATACTTGCAAGATGGACACACCAAACTATTACACCTACAATGGTACAAGGATTGGGTTGCCAATTTCCTAGTAACGGTTTTTGCGGACCCACCATATACTTGGGGTGTGCCGGGTGCGCAAAGATGAGCGGCGGTGCTTTCGTTGTGAAACCGACCAAGTATAGTGATCGGCTAAGAACACTATCTAGAAAACAACTAACGCTTGCACAGTTAGCAAATGGATGTACTTCACATTTTGTTTCATATCTATAAATACTTTTCTTTAGGGTGCCGGAGGTGGCAGCACTTTGCTTTTGTTGTTATTTCATCCTGCATGGTAGGACGGCAGCGAGGTTCCTTCCAGGACAGTTATCATGTGTCAGGACGTTCTATGTTTATTTTGTGAATAATAAAGGTTTTTGTTTATCCTACCTTCCTTAATAAAAAAAGAAAAAAAGGGGCATGATTCCTGCTTCAGGTGCAGGAGGTCCCAGGTTCAAATCTCGGACGAGCCCTTTCGTTTTGTGCAAACGTGTGGCAACTACTGGCCTGAGGGCGGTTGTTTCGCGCATTTCCTGCCCTCCAAGTAAGCACAAAAACCATGTAGCCAGTTCTGAAAGAGTTTCATGTGTCATCTGAGCCATCTGCACCCTCGTGGTGGGAAGTTTGAAATAGATTTAAAATGATCACAGTAGAGATTGTAGCAAGTGTCTTGTTGAGTGCGACGGAAAAGTGTTTCCGCCGGGAATCGAACCGTGGACCTTCTGCGTATTAGGCATACGTGATAACCGCTACTCCACGGACACTGCTACGCTCTGCGCTGCACATCTGACTCAACTTGTAGTACGATCGCAATTTTGGCGTAAAAATCACTTTGCGGAAACGCACAATGCAGGTATTTCGCATTCGTATGCAACAATCGACAGTACCCTTGCCTGTCTGAATGCCATCACGAATAAGAGCCCAACAAGTCGTCGGAAATGCTCGCGGCCGCGTCCTCAGTAGCATCAGCTACTCTTTCTTTCCGTACGAGGCACCGTCAATTCACGCAGTCGCTATTGCAAATGATGTTACCGAAAGCAATCACTTCGTTAGCGGCAAGGAGCCTGGGCGCAGCTAGGACGAGGGTGCGCTCCTGTACCTGCTCAATGATGATGGACCTCCAGGCGGCCATACCATGCAATGGCTTCCACTCAGGAGGCATTCAAGAATTACTAAGCAAGTCCTGCTGTTTTTCAAAAATGCACTCCTCATGACGATTCTAGGGTCTGGAGAGGGATGGGTGTAGTAAATCGCTGCTTCCGGTAACCTTCCAACAGGTCGTCTAAAGAGACAATGGCATTAGGACTCAGATGTAGCCAACCGATTCGGCTCATGTTTGGCAGGTGGTTGTGTACCACCTAGCATGTAACGACTTAAGACTTCTTGGCTCATTTCCACCTCGCGTATTTTATAAATCAACTCGCTAAGTCCACGACGTGCAATTGCCTCAAAGTAAACTAGAACGAAAGATAACTAAAACTTGAACACCGTTCTACATACATATATGATGTCTGTGAAAGCTTACTTTCTGAGAAACTGAGAAAAGAAACTTTGACTACCTCAACTGCCTCTAACGTAACGAAAGCTCTTGAACGAAAGCAGTGCTAACCTAGCGACCGAGGTAACTGGAGCAGGAGCACAGGATCTGTGTTCGGTTACTACATGCATTCCGTAGTACTTTCTTCCAGTTGTATCTTTATCCATATGGGACCTGGTGAGAATAAGTGGGGCAAAAAGATAAATAATTCAATGCGAATAATAACAAGGTAGGGAAATATACTTGTCAAACAGATTAGTGAAGAATTAAAATTTTAATCCTGGTCACTTTAGAATCGGTCTTTTGCTCACTTTGTTCATCTCCATACATTCCTCCGAACAAATAACTTATAGCAACTTTCAAAGCAACTATATTCATAGCACCAAGAATATACAATTAACACTGTCTTTGAGCATCTACATAGCTACTTCCCAGGAGAATAGGGAGAGGCCTAATCTCGTTTTCGGCGCACAGCGTTAATTCTTCCCATAACTCTAACGGAGAAATGAAGCTCGGTATTAGTATCTGCTATTTGATACAGGGCACTGGTGCAGTTACTGATGGCTCAAACACTTACATTACATCCTCGCTCCACTTGGAGCGATATAGGTATGATGAGACTTTATTTGACATCACAGCGCCAACGCACCAGCGTTCGTTAGGCATTTCAGTATTCAGTCAAGCTAGGAGGTATTTATAAATGAGAGAATCAGCTCAGTATAAATTGTAATTTCTAAGTATCTACTTCTCGATAGGTTCTTAGACCCTGCATGCTGAAATCGTGTCAATGGCTGTGTGAAATCACCGCTGTCAGTGACGTGTAGTGGACTGCGACCTACAGGAAGGCCTCCCATAGATCCAGACGTCCTCACATTCGGGGCAGAAAATGCAAGAAGTTGGATGTGCCCAGTCAACCTTTAATGAAGCCCTTAAATGTGTGGCCACCTGATTTCCCTCTTCTTCGCGACGAATTTAAGCATGAGCAGCTTAGTATTTACAGGTCTAGTTGGGGTAATATTAATATTTTTTCGCTCTTAAGGATATTAATACACAATGCATTTTTGGGTGATAGTGATCTAGGTGCAATTTTATCGCTGAGAAGTATCAGAATAGGAGATTAAATCTTGTTGACTGTTAGCCCACGCCATATTAATCTGTTTCTTCTTACACAATCGACGTTTCGCCCACTCTTTTCTGTGCGAGCCCTGATTTCTCTTATTTTATCATGATGATCATTTCTCCCCATGTAGGTGATTGCCAACAGAATGTTTTTGCAATCAGAGGAGAAAACTGGTGATTGAAATTTCATTAGAAGATCCCGTCGCAAAGAAAAACCCCATTGTTTCAATGATAGCCACTCCAATTCAAGTACCATGTCTGTGACACTATCTCCCCTATTTCGCGATAATACAAAACGAACTGCCTTTGTACTTTTTCGATGACATCCGTCAGTTCTACTTGATGCACACACACACACACACACACACACACACACACACACACACATACACATGCCCGAGGGAGGACTCGAATCTCCGACGTGGGGAGCCGCGCGAACCGTGAGAAGACGCCCCAGAGCGCACTGCTACCCCGCGGAGTGACTTATGCCTGAATTTTTCGGCCGCAGTTGCTGATGGTTTTTATTCAAAATTTTTGCAGTGGCGGGGTTTGAAACCGGGCCCGAGGAGTTTTGATTACTAATCAAATACACTGTCCCTGGACCAGTTGTTCTCCAACGTGCGTCCCACGAAAAAACCGTGAATTTATAAAGATAAGTGCTCATAAACTGACTTACCAACAATCGTTCTTGCTGCGAATCGTTTGTGATTGGAACAAGAACAGGGAGAAATGGCAGTGGTACACAAATCACCCTCCGTCACAAACCACACAAGAAAGTGAGGTAATACTACATTTTCATCCAGCTATGAGCTATGTTGACAGTTTCATCTAGCTCACCGAGAAATGTAATATTAGACAAAGCACCTTCCACCGCACGCCACAGAAGTTAGCGAGTTAGTATTGTAAGTAGGCTGTTTAGGTTTTTGTGTTGGTAAGGCCACGTAACGCTCTATATGAAAATCACTGACTGTGCTGTGTGAAGGCTGTGGTTGGTTTGCATTGTTGGAGTATATGCTATTGTAGTGTTGGGCAGTTAACAGAGCGTAGCGTTGCGCAGTTGGAGGTGAGCGGCCAGCAATGGTGGATGTGGGGATAGAGATGGCGGAGTTTTGAGAGCGGATGATCTGGACGTGTGTCCATCAGAGAGAGTAAATTTGTAGTACTGGATATCATGAACTGATATGACTTTTGAACAGTATTAAGGTAAATACATTCTTTGTTCTTTATCGAAATCTTTCATTTGCTAACTATGCCTATCAGTGCCTATCAGTAGTTGGTGACTTCAGTAGTTAGAATCTTTTATTTATGTGGCAGTATTGGCGCTCGCTGTGTTGCAGTAGTTTGAGTAACGAAAATTTTTGTGAAGTAAGTGATTCATGAAAGGTATAGGTTATTGTTAGTCAGGGCCATTCTTTTGTAAGGATTATTAAAAGTCAGATTGCGTTGCGCTAAAAATATTGTGTGTCAGTTTAGTGTTGATCAGAATATGTAAAGAGAATAATGTTTGAGTACGTCCAGCTTTGCTCAGCTGTTTGAAAAGCAAATAATGTAAGAGGTTTATCAGCACAGTAATTCATTAATTTTTCTAAGGGGACGTTTCAGTATTGCATTTTCATCCACTTCTGAACTATGTTTAAAATTTCATGTCTGTAGCTCATCGGAAAGTTAGTTTAAAATCAACTGCAAAATTTATATCGAACAGAAACACACGTAAGGAGTCGACTTAATAAATACGTGTTCACAGATGCAGTTGTTCCATTGTCTTAGATATTTTGAGAGTTAATAGCTTAACGAGAAGTTGCTGATCGGTACAAAGGCAGAGTACAGACTAATGGATTTAGGCGCACAAGAAATAAGGTGAGTCTTGCCTGAGTTACGTGCCCCCGTACGTGCGGTACAATGAGGAAGACGTTTGTGCAACCTTTTCTCCTGAGGGCGGGACAGTTGTCTACAGCGCTGTTATTACTAGAAATGGTTCAAATGGCTCTGAGCACTGTGGGACTTAACATCTATGGTCATCAGTCCCCTAGAACTTAGAACTACTTAAACCTAACTAACCTAAGGACAGCACACAACACCCAGTCATCACAAGGCAGAGAAAATCCCTGAACCCGCCGGGAATCGAACCCGGGAACCCGGGGGTGGGAAGCGAGAACGCTACCGCACGACCACGAGCTGCGGACTGTTATTATTAGAGAAAGTTACATTGATGTTGCGTCATCTGACTGCCCAGATGAACGAAAGAGCTACCAACCGTGTCTTCTCAATTACCGTCAGCGATCGTTGCTGCGAATGACCCTCCGCAGTAGGTACGTGGTTCATGCAACCACGCTCTGTTCATCGGCGACGAAGGCTGGAATTAGGACGCCAAAAGACATCCTCTGAATGACGACAGATGGCCTTTTCAGATAAATCATGATAATCGGTTAGATGGCCACTGGCGCACAAGGTTATAAAATGTGAAATCAAATACTCTGCTACAATTGTCAGAAAGGTCCAAACCAGAGGATGGAGCCTCATAGTCTACGGAGTGTTTTCGTGGCAGTCTGCGAGCGATCTCGTTATTCTGAAAACCACAATATCAACCCAAGTATGCATCTATCCTTGAGGACTATGTCCACCCCTACACAGAGTCTGCTTTTCCTCAGCACGATGGCATCTACCAGTACGACAATGCAACGTGTCACGCAGCTCGCAATACACATGCGTGGTACACCCGAGTGAGTTTCCCCCTCTTCCGGGGCCATCAACTTGGATCCTCAACCGAGAAACCTATCGCAGCTGGCCGCGACACTGGAGCCTGCATGTCTCCACATCCCTGTCCGTACCCCTCTCTTTCTACAAGTTCCACATCGGTCAGCGCTGCGGAAGGTGGTTACTCAGACTATTACAGGCGGTCACTGTAAGGTGACTGGACAGCGTATTCCTACACCTAAATCTACTTCAAAATATTTATTCTGCAAACCCTCGTGAGGTGCTTGACGCTTGCTTTCCTTTATTACGACTTCCATTATTACGACTTCCCTTTCCATCCGAGTATCGTGTTAAATTAGTCTAATCTTGTCCCTACAGGACAGATATGTAAGGGATGACAGTATTAATCTATATTTACACTACCGGTCATTAAAATTGCTACACCAAGAAGAAATTCAGATGATAAACGGGTATTCATTGGACAAATATGTTATACTAGAACTGACATGTGATGACATTCTCACGCAATTTAGGTTTATAGATCCTGAGAAATCAGTACCCTGAACAACCACCTCTGGCCGTAATAACGGCCTTGATACGCCTGGGCATTGGGTCAAACAGAGCTTGGATGGCGTGTACAAGTACAGCTGCCCATGCAGCTTCAACACGATCCACAGTTCATCAAGAGTAGTGACTGGCGAACTGTGACGAGCCAGTTGCTCGGCCACCATTGACCAGACGTTTTCAATTGGTGAGAGATCTGGAGAATGTGCTGGCCAGGGCAACAGCCGAACATTTTCTGTATCCAGAAAGGCCCGTACAGGACCTGCAACATGCGGTCGTGCATTATCCTGCTGAAATGTAGGGTTTCGCAGGTATCGAATGAAGGGTAGAGCCACGGGTCGTAACACATCTGAAATGTAACGTTCACTGTTCAAAGTGCCGTCAATCCGAACAAGAGGTGACCGAGACGTGTAACCAGTGGCACCCCATACCATCACGCCGGGTGATATGCCAGTATGGCGACGACGAATACATGCTTCCAATGTGCGTTCACCGCGTAGTTCTCAAACACAGATGAGACGATCATGATGCTGTAAGCAAATCCTGGATTCATCCGAAATAATGACGTTTTGCCATTAGTGCACCCAGGTTCGTCGTTGAGTACACCATCGCAGGCGCTCCTGTCTGTGATGCTGCGTCAAGGGTAACCGCAGCCATGGTCTCCGAGCTGATAGTCCGTACTGCTGCAAACGTCGTCGAACTGTTCGTTCAGATGGTTGTTGTCTTGCAAACGTCCCCATTGTTGACTCAGGGATCGAGACGTGGCTGCACGATCCGTTACAGACATGCGGATAAGATGCCTGTCATCTCGACTGCTAGTGATACGAGGCCGTTGGGATCCAGCACGGCGTTCCGTATTACCCTCCTGAAACCACCGATTGCATATTCTGCTAACAGTCATTGGATCTCGACCAACGCGAACAGCAATGTCGCGATACGTTAAACCGCAATCTCGATACGCTACAATCCGACCTTTATCAATGTCGGAAACGTGATGGTACATATTTCTTCTCTTTACACGAGGCATCACAATAACGTTTCACCAGGCAATGCCGGTCAATTGCTGTTTGTGTATGAGAAATCTGTTGGAAACTTTCCTCATGTCAGCAAGTTGTAGATGTCGCCACCGGCGCCAACCTTGTGTGAATTCTGAAAAGCTTATCATTTGCATATCACAGCATCTTCGTCCTGTCGGTTTAATTTCGCGTCTGTAGCACGTCATCTTCTAGGTGTAGCAATGTTAATGGCCAGTAGTGTATTATGTAAAGGTGGTACCTCAGACTTTGTAAGACCGCTTTGAGGCTATAGTTCGCGTCCGTTTTCAGGCGTCAGCCAGCTCAGTTTTTCCAGCATGTCAGTGACGTTCTCACGTGGGTTGAACAAGTTTGTGACGGTTCGTCCTGCGTTGAGTTCTATACGCTCAGTATCCCCTGTCATATTTGGAACGTGTTCCACACTAGTAAAATTCTTGGATGGGCCGAACGGGTGTTTTGTTAGCCAATTTCTTTGTGTACTAACTGCATTCTGCTAATAGACCGATGTCTGCAACCTGTCTTACTTACGACTGAGCCTATGTGATCACTTCATTTCATACATTTACACGTTGATACACCCAGGTATTAATATGAGTTGACTGAGCCCAATTTTGAAGTAGTAATCATAAGCTAATAAGTGCTTTTTTTAAAGTGCAGCATTACAATTTTGAACATTTCAAACAAGTTGCCAGATTTTGTACCAACTTGACACTATGTGATAGAATATTTCTGCAGAATTCTCCAGACAATGTGTCATTACCGATAACAACCGAGCGCGGTGGCGCAGTGGTTAGACACTGGAGTCGCATTCGGGGGGACGCCGGTTCAATCCCGCGTCCGGCCATCCTGATTTAGGTTTTCCGTGATTTCCCCAAATCACTCCAGGCAAATGCCGGGATGGTTCCTCTGAAAGGGCACGGCCGACTTCCTTCCCAATCCTTCCCTAATCCGATGAGACCGATGACCACGCTGTCTGGTCTCCTTCCCCAAACCAACCAACCAACCAACCAACCGATAACAACACCTCCTGGAAAACACTTAGGTTTCTGTAATTAGTAATTTGTGTTCTTGAGAGTCCGCAGCGTAATGTAAGTCTTGCTGAGACATTCTAAGTACAGAAATCCATGTCGCTGCTATAATTAAATTATTTAGCGCTTCATTGTTTGGTTTGCGACAGGCCTATTTCGGCTACAATTGGCGTTTACTAGCTGCCTGCGGATAATACATACTTTCGTTAACCTGTGTTTCTGTTTTTCGTATAATTATTGACAATATTGGGTAATTATACAGCAGTATTTACGTGTAGCTGTGTAGCTGTTTTTCACGTCCTTAAAAACACCGTTTGGTGCTGTCAGCATCTAATCAATATCCTGCAAGAAACAGAAATTTAAATGCACGCATTTAACTACTCACAGAATATGTTAAACGAACTAACTGATTTAAAACATTAACACTATGCTGAATATTTTATTGACACATAGTATAGAAATAACGTATAAACGTACATAGCAAAACCATTTTCAAAGAGAAGATAAAAGTAATAGCAAAGATCAAATCACTATACTTATACATTAATAATTAAAAAAAAAAACAGTTTGACCATATGACATCGCTGGTGTCCCGTGAAATATAGCTGTCAAAATAGACACACTAGTAAAACGGAAAGGCTATAGCCAGTAAATAATTTCGTCCACAAAAACTCTGACGATCGAGATATGGCAGTATAGCTGCCACAATCATACATCAAGACGTGTATAAAACAATAAGGTCATTAAAAAGTGACAGCTCCAGTTGATGTTTTATGGACGTCAAAAACAGCTGGAACAAATTGTCAAAGTTTATACGTAAGAACAGAAACATAATTTAACGAAATTACGTATTAGTCGCAGGCAGCTATAAAATGGCACTTTAGAAGAAGTAGTCCTTTCGGAGACGAAAAAATAAAGCAATTTATCATATCAGCGATTTTGGTTTCTCCTCGTATAAACCGTTAATAATACTTGCCATTTCAGTAATATGCAATATGAGCGACAAGAGTCTCATCCCATATAACTGGATCTTGTACATCATTTCTTGGTAACAGCATGCTTCCTTGTCCTTTGAAAGAAATCCTTAACCCAGTCAGAATTCCGCTTGGTACTCCATATGATCGTACATTCGGTAATATGCGTAAATGTGCTTTAGCCAAAGGCTTTTAGGACGTCAAGAAATACCGCATTTACCAGATTACTTTGATCCTTGGCTTCCAGGATGCCATGTCAGAAATGCGTAAGTTGGGTGTCACACGACCGATGTTTTTGGATGTACTTCTTTATGTCTGAGGTCGGTTTATATTCTAAGAGCCGGCCGGTGTGGCCAAGCGGTTAAAGGCGCTACAGTCTGGAACCGCGTGACCGCTACGTTCGCAGGTTCGAATCCTGCCTCGGGCATGGATGTGTGTGATGTCCTTAGGTTAGTTAGGTTTAAGTAGTTCTAAGTTCTAGGGGACTTATGACCTAAGATGTTGAATCCCATAGTGCTCAGAGCCATTTGAACCATTTTTTTTAGATAGTTTCTTGGATCATTACTTCTACTATTATTGTAGACTACTGTAACCAGTTTTTTCTTCCAACTGTTGAGTAAATATGTTCGAGGGATGTGCGATGTATTGCGGTTAACAGAGGCTAACTCAACCCCAAATTCCGTACACAACTGAGACTCCGTTGGACCCTGAAACTTTGTTCAGTTTTAGTGATTTCAGCTATTTCTTAGCGTCGCTGACACTAATATATAAATCAGCCATATTTGAAATAGTGTGAAAGTAAAATGGGGCAATAATTGATTTTCCTTTGTAAAGGACCTTCCATAACAGAGTTCAATATTTCTGCATTATCTTTGCGAACTTAAATTTCAGTTTCTTTGTCATCCATGAGTGGACAATACCTTTGGTGCTACTGAGAACATTTACAACTGACAAGAAATTCTTTTGGTGTTGTGAGATGGTTTTCGAGAAGATAATGCTACGGTAGTCTCTGAAGACTTCATACATAGCATTTCTTCCGTTCTCATTGGTTAACTTAGTAGTTTCTCCCTTTGTATGGTGCGTTAGAAGGCACCGCCTGCCATGTAATCACACTGCTTTCCAGACTACTGCTGAAGAGCTTTTCGCATCTAAGTTGGCAGCAGAACTGCCATTTGCGCTGTGGTCAGTTTAATCAGCTACAAGCATCCACTGCCTGGTTAATCTCCCCACATCGCGAACACTGTTCCGGCGGCATGCAGCCTGGGTCCTAGCAGAACAAAGGGCCTTTCCCTGGGGCCGGAAAGTGCGAGCAGACCACGGCTACTCCAGCGCAAGCGGAAATGGCACACAATGACCACCCTGCAAATTGCTGCACAGGGCACTTACGCCTGAAACTAATTCAACGGAGATGCACCTCAAACAGTTACGGTTCTTTCGGTTTAAACATTGTCCGAAGTTGTGGTTACAACTGGTCACTGAAATTTTCAACATACTGTTGGTATCCAACGGCTCGTTACCTGGATTGTTTTCGTGATTCTACTGATCTGGTAATACCCGAACACCAGTGCAAATGCCTCTGAGAGTGCAGAAGGGGAGGGAAGGGAATGGGGATGGGGTAGGTCGCTTATGGGATTTTTTCTGAGGAATTCTGAATTAATTAATGCAGTATATTTCTTATGACGTAGCTAATGAAGTACCCTCTTGCCATTTTGGTAACAAGCAACGATAGGACTCTACCGTATGTAGCGAAACACACAAAAAGCTACAAAATATACTGTAAGATGCCTGTTACTGTAAACATGGCATACATTGAAGTTATGATCTTCAGTACGAACACTGGTTTAATGCAGTTCTCCACGTTAACCTATTCTGCGTAAATTTGTTCGTCTCTGCGTAATTACTCTAGCATACGAGGGTCATTTGAAAAGACCGGCATACTGCGCATCTGTGACCGTTATGGTGGCATGATCAAGTTGACATACATGTCAGTTGTGAAACTTTAGGCGTGACGGTCGAATGTGTCTTTGATGGTTCACGTGGGCTGTATCATGAGTGATTCAGTTTTAAAAGGAAAGCTGAAACCGGGTTAGGTCGGCATACTCTTAGTTATTAGCATTCCTACATCAGAATCGTATCCCTACGTGGAAAGACCCTTACGGAAATTTACAACGCTTTGAGAGGGATGTGTGGGAATTGTGTATCGTGGCACAGTATCAAGGTGCTCTGTCGTTTATGTGAAGGTCAGGTAAGCATTGAGAACAGCCCAGTAATTGCAACGCCATCAGCTGCAACATGCTGCAACTCCCAGATTACTGTTAATATTTTTGAGAGAGGATAGACGAAAAACATGTGAGGAAATTGCGTATGAGGCTAGAATGTCTGTGAATTCAATTTACGGAATCATAACTGGGAAAGTAAAAATGAGAACAGTTGCTGTCAGAAGGGTTCCGCATGATCTGAGTGAAGAGGAAAAAGCAAACGAATTGCATAAGAATTGCTCAAACGACATCGAACAGAAGGAGAACAGTTTCTGAAAAGTATTGTTGGATTTGATAAAACCTGGATACGAGATTTTGAGACTGAACTGAAGACTCAGTCACCACAATAGATCAGTTCTACTCTCGACGCCCGATGAAATTGCGCCGTCATCTGTCATTGGTGAAACTCATGATGATCTTTGCGTATGACATGAATGAAGTCATAGTTAAATAGTGTCCCATAGGCCGTCTATAACAGACGCTTACTGCAAGCTGTTTCTGCGAGATGTTTTGCCCCCAAAAATTCGTCAAAGAATGCCTGACATGCTTTGAACTGGTGCCCTCATTCTGCACGATAATCCAAGACCGCATATTGTCCTACCGGTGAGAGAAACGCTCGACTAATATGGATGGGAAATGTTTCCCCACACACCATATAGACCTAATATGAGCCCTCCAAACATTTTGTTTTCCAAATTGAAGGAATAACTCCGTGAAAAACGTTTCGATACAATTGATGAAGCTTCCAGTGATGACCCGAGCAATCAGATACGTCAAAAATGAATCCGGAATACAGAAGTTGCCACAGCCTTGGAACGCTTTCATCAGCAAGAATTCGGATTATATTGAAGGCCTATGAACACATTTTGAATACAAAATTATTGTAAAATAAATTATTTTCTTCAGTTCTATCTTAGAGTGTGCAGAACTTTTGAAATAACCCTGGTACATCCCATTGTGCCTAATATTGTCAAGGGCTGATTTCTCTCTGCAATTTTTATCCCCCTAACTTAGAATAACTAACTAATTCTTGATGAATCAGGCTATACCCTACCACCCTATCTCTCCTCTTAGTCAAATTGTACCATATAGTTCTTCGTTCACAGTCTGATTCAGTACCTGTTAATTGGTTACTCTGTCTAACCACGTTGTCTTCAACATTGTTCTGTAAAATCACGTTTCTTCCTTTCTGTGCAATTTTTCGTTCATGTTTCACAACCATATTAGGATACCGTCAACACAAACACCTTCAGAAACATTTTGCTGTCGCTCCAATTGATATCATATGTTAATAATTTTTTTCTTTGCTGTCTCCAGTTAGAATTTATATCCCCTTTACTTAGAACACTGTTAATGATTTTTCTGCAGAAATAGTAAACAAGTTTACTACTGCTAGTAGCCCATTTCCTAATTACCTCAGCATCACCCCATTCAATTCGAGTATACTCCATTACCTTCGTTTCACTTTCTGTGTTCATCGTACACTTCTTTTCAACTTTCCGTTGAATTTATCTTGCAGTTCCTTTATATTTTCTGATAAAATTAGTATGTCTTCGATAAACCTTATAGTTCTTATTTTTTCTCCTAGAACTCCAAATTCCTCCTTGGTTTCCTTTACTGTTTGCTCTACCTGCAAATTCAGTTAACTGTAGTCTGTTTTTGTATTTACCGCTGACATATTAAGAATTTAGAAGAGTATATTCCAGTCAACATTCTCGAAAGATCTCTCTAAATCAACAAATGTTGTACACGAGTTTGTCTTTTTTCATTATATCTTCTAAGGTGAGTCATAGAGTACTTAGGGCTTCTAGAAGTCCTACATTTCTGTGGAAGAAAAAATGATCTTGACGCTGGTCGCTTTCTAGCATTCGTTCCATTCTTATGCCGACAATAAACGAATATATGTCAGGGATTGCACAGTGCGATACTGTAGAAGTGGTCATGATCATAATGTTCGCAATTTTGGACGGATAAGAGAAAGAGTTACTGAATGACCTCTTGTTCTGTACATTTGTACATATTAAAATGAATGAAGAGTGGGAATTTGGAATGACTTCTGACAAAATTCAATGAATCCATATACTCAAAAGTAATGCTTTAAAAATCAATTGAACGTTAGTAGTAGTATTTACATAACATGACTTTAGAAAATAATTTTAAGCAAGGGGTATCTCATCTTCCTATCACAGCAATCCATATAATAATCATACTATATGAGCTTCGTTACTACAGTTTCAATAACACAAAACAGTACTACTCGCTTGCCTGGTTATCTCAATGTTTCAACATTCCAGGAAAACTCACAAATCATCTACTTAGATTCTCTCCCCACAATTGCATATAAAATGTCCATACTGCAATTCCATCAGCCTCATGCCACACTTATAAAGAAAATTTCCTGACCACTCTCCAATATATGCCTGCTGCTCAACAGTGCTCAGTTTAGAATGTGCGTAACTTTGCTAGCGCTCTCAGGCTGAGGCGGCTTAGCAACACGAAGATATTGTAGCATTAATAGAGTATTAATATATATGGAGTGAGCATTCGAATGCGAAAAACGAGAAATCTGTCCGCAATATCACCTGCTGCTCAAGTCACAGACGGCGCATGTTAGTCCGTGTAGCGCTTAGTGTATTTTGAGTGTAATTACTTCGATAGAACATGTAGATCACCTTCATAAGTATCCTGAAACTTTGTATATGCGTTTTATAGACTTCTTAACAATTTTATAGCTGGACTGAAACAGTTTTAAAGCTGTGAAGAAAAGGGTATTGCGCTTTCTCGCCACAGTATCGTAGCTAAGTTCGACTTTACTTACGTTTATTCGGGTGCGGGAAAAGAAGTGACAGCTAACAATATTTTTTTAGGTTTTCTATTGCACTTACTTATATTGTTGAATTATATCATGTAGGAAACTGTCTCATGCAGAAGTACTTACAAATGGAGGCCACGACGTTTGGAACGCGGATTTACTGCAAACTTCGTACACTCTTAGTACTCCATGCGGACAACAAAATGTGTAAGCAGTAGGGCGTACTTCTCAAGCGTTATTGAGAAAATCGCAAGATAATTTCGGTCGTCAGATATATACCTGCGCATGGCCATTTTTACCATAAAGCGGCGGCAGCCGAGTGGTTAGCGTTCAAGCCCCGCAATCCAGTCACTTTCTTTACTGTATAATTACAACTGATATAATGGGAAAAATACGTGTAATCGGATGAACTTTTATTAAATTTACAATGTTATTTGGCTATCTACAAATTTTTATTATCACAAGTAATATAATATTCATAACTCTCGACTAGTAAACGATCAAACGCATAAAGCGATACTGAAAATGTATGCTTGTCCGTGATTTGAGAAAGCCCTTATACCTGTAAGGAGCCCGAAACTACCTGTTACCTGCGAGTTTTGACCGACACACACGGCTTTCGAAAGATGTACAATTATTCGTCGCTTTCGACATTACAAGTTGCAGGACTTTTTTTTTCGTCAAAACATGGAAAACAAAGTTATGAATATTATATTATTCGTGATAATAAAAATTTGTAGACTCCCAAATAACATTGTAAATTTAATAAAAGTTCATCCGATACACGTATTTTTCCCAATATATCAATTGTAATATAAATAGTAAAGAAAATGAATGTGTTGAAAAAAAGAAAAAAAACTGACGATCGGGACTCGATCCAGCGATACAGCGAGTACGGTGCTTGAACGCGAACCACACGGCTGCCGCAGCTTCATGGTATAAATGGCCATGTATAGGTATATATTTAACGACCGAAATTATCTTGCGATTTTCTCAATAACGCTTGAGAAGTACGCGCTACTGCTTACACATTTTGTTGTCCTCATGGAGTACTACGAGTGTACGAAGTTTGCGGTAAATACGCGTTCCAAACGTCATGGCCTCCTCTTGCTAGAGACACACGAGGGTTCGAGAGCCTGAATAAACTTGAGGAAATTAATCACACTGTCTTATATAAATTTTATCTGCAGATGAACATAGCACGAATTCGTAAACACTGACTGGCAGCTAAAAACGCACCTGCAAATTTATCTAGCATTTCTCTAGTCAACATATGGGCAAACAAAAGTAATAAAATAAAATAAAATCGCAGAAATTTGCTCTGTAATACAAGACATTATAATACAGCGCCTCGATATTTTTAAACATATAAAGCGCCTCACAGCAATGTGATATTCAGTATTACAGATTTATTGCACGTACCTACGAAAAGTAACTGGTCCTCCTTTCACGTACTTCACTTTACATCCGTATCAACAACAGTACTGTACCATGGCTGTTATTACTACTAAAACGTTAGAAACGTATGTAAAAACAGGTGAATACGTGTAATATTAAACTTTCGCTGTTACCACAAATTGCAGAGCAACAGCGACGTCCCAATACCACGTGTCTAGGCCGGTTTGATGATGAGAACATGCGCAATAGGCTATGCTCACTCCATAGATATTTATACTCTATGGTAGCAATAGTCAAAGATTACTCAACTACATCGTTTTCTTCTTTGTGAGCTATGCGTATCGATATTTACGTAAGAAACAGATTGTTCAGAGTGACTAAAATAATATGCATACCTCACACAACTTATATTTTTATCTCTTGTTAAGATGAACATGTGTTTAAACAGCGAAAGCTTGCGTCTTTTTGAGCAAGACCACATTCACACAGTCTTACCACACGGTTGGAAAACGAAATCAGTTAACAGGCTAACTGTAAGTTCCTGCACTGGGAATACCAAAAGTCTGGACGAGCAATAAACATGTGTTTCCCTTGATTAATGTACAAAACAATTTAAAAGATATACAGGGTGTTACAAAAAGGTACGGCCAAACTTTCAGGAAACATTCCTCACACACAAAGAAAGAAAATATGTTATGTGGACATGTGTCTGGAAACGCTTACTTTCCATGTTAGAGCTCATTTTATTACTTCTCTTCAAATCACATTAATCATGGAATGGAAACACACAGCAACAGAACGTACCAGCGTGACTTCAAACACTTTGTTACAGGAAATGTTCAAAATGTCCTCCGTTAGCGAGGATACATGCTTCCACCCTCCGTCGCATGGAATCCCTGATGCGCTGATGCAGCCCTGGAGAATGGCGTTTTGTATCACAGCCGTCCACAATACGAGCACGAAGAGTCTCTACATTTGGTACCGGGGTTGCGTAGACAAGAGCTTTGAAATGCCCCCATAAATGAAAGTCAAGACGGTTGAGGTCACGAGAGCGTGGAGGCCGTGGAATTGGTCCGACTCTACCAATCCATCGGTCACCGAATTTTTTCTTGAGAAGCGTACGAACATTTCGACTGAAATGTGCAGGAGCTCCATCGTGCATGAACCACATGTTGTGTCGTACTTGCAAAGGCACATGTTCTAGCAGCACAGGTAGAGTATCCCGTATGAAATCATTGGAAGAACATGGGGCCCAAGCAAGACACCACCAACAATGCCTGCCTAAACGTTCACAGAAAATCTGTGTTGATGACGTGATTGCACAATTGTGTGCGGATTCTCGTCAGCCCACACATGTTGATTGTGAAAATTTACAACTTGATCACGTTGGAATGAAGCCTCATCCGTTGGACGAACCATTCACAGAATTGTACCTGTGGAGACCAATCAGCTGCTGATAGTACCTGCACACGCTGTACGTGGTACGAAAACAACTGGTTCTCCCGTGGCACACTCCATACAGTGACGTGGTCAACGTTACCTTGTACAGCAGCAACTTCTCTGACGCTGACATTAGGGTTATCTTCAACTGCACGAAGAATTGCCTCGTCCATTGCAGGTGTCCTCGTCGTTCTAGGTCTTTCCCTGTCGCGAGTTATAGGCTGGAATGTTCCGTGCTCCCTAAGACGCCGATCAATTGCTTCGAACGTCTTCCTGTCGGGACACCTTCGTTCTGGACATCTGTCTCGATACAAACGTACCGCGCCACGGCTATTGCCCCGTGCTAATCCATACATCAAATGGGCATCTGCCAACTCCGCATTTGTAAACATTGCACTGACTGCAAAACCACGTTCGTGATGAATACTAACCTGTTGATGCTACGTACTGATGTGCTGGATGCTAGTACTGCAGAGCAATGAGTCGCATGTCAACAGAAGCACCGAAGTCAACATTACTTTGATTCAATTGGGCCAACTGGCGGTGGATCGAGGAAGTACACTGCATACCGATGAAACTAAAATGAGCTCTAACATGGAAATTAAGCGTTTCCGGACACATGTCCACATAACATATTTTCTTTATTTGTGTGTGAGGATTGTTTCCTGAAAGTTTGGCCGTACCTTTTTGTAACACCCTGTATACAGGGTGAGTCACCTAACATTACCGCTGGATATATTTCGTAAACCACATCAAATACTGACGAACCGATTCCACAGACCGAACGTGAGGAGAGGGGCTAGTGTAACTGTTTAATACAAACCATACAAAAATGCACGGAAGTATGTTTTTTTAACACAAACCTACGTTTTTTTAATGGAACCCCGTTAGTTTTGTTAGCACATCTGAACATATAAGCAAATACGTAATCAGTACCGTTTGTTGCATTGTAAAATGTTAATTACATCCGGAGATATTGTAACCTAAAGTTGACGCTTGAAACCTCCGACGTTCAGTTGCTGTTGTAACAAACACGGGCCACGGTCGGCGAGCAGCATCTGCAGGGACATGTTTACGATGACGACCGTGTTTACGAGTGTGGCTGTAGTGCACTGTTGTGGTTTGGTCTAGCTGTCGCAGTGTCCGCATGTAGCGCTTGCTGCTGTTGTTATTCTGCATTCGTCTCCGTAAGCAGACGTGTTACCAGACGTCTGTGATAGTGTAGTGTTGTAGGAACTGTGACCATGGTGTATTCGAACTCTGAAAAGGCGGAGATGATACTCATCTATGGCGAGTGTCGACGAAATGCAGCTGAAGCCTGCAGGGTGTATGCAGAACGGTACCCGGACAGAGAGCATCCAACGTGCCGCACATTGCAAAACATCTACCGCCAACTGTATGCAACAGGTATGGTCGTAGCACGCAAACGGGTCCGTAACAGGCCCGTCACAGGAGAAGCGGGTGCAGTTGGTGTGTTAGCTGCTGTTGCCATGAACCCATACATGAGTACACGGGACATTGCGAGAGCCGGTGGACTGAGTCAAAGTAGTGTCATGCGTATACTGCATCGTCACCGCTTTCACCCGTTTCGTGTGTCGCTACATAAGCAATTACATGGTGATGACTTTAATCATCGAGTGCAATTCTGTCAAGGGGCATTAACAGAGAATGCGTTGCAGTTCTACCTGTTTACCGATGAAGCGGGTTTCACAAACCACGGGGCAGTGAATCTATGGAACATGCATTACTGGTCCGTGGACAATCCTCGCTGGCTCAGACAGGTAGAGCGACAGCGACCGTGGACTGTAAATGTATGGTGCGGAATCATTGGCGACCACCTCATTGGTCCTCACTTCATTGCAGGGGCCCAAACAGCTACAACATACATCACGTTTCTACAGAATGATCTGCCAACGTTGCTCGAAAATGCCCCACTGGAAACGCGCCAACGTATGTGGTATCAGCATGATGGTGCACCTGCACATTCCGCAATTAACACTAGGCTAAACCTTGAAAGGATGTTCGACGGGCGTTTCATAGGACGTGGAGGACGCATAAATTGGCCAGCCCGTTCTCTTGATCTTACACCTCTGGACCTCTTTCTGTGGGGTACGTTAAAGGAGACTGTGTACCGTGATGTGCCTACAATCCCAGAGGATATGAAACAAGGTATTGTGGCAGCCTGCGGCAACATTACACCAGATGTACTGTGGCGTGTACGACATTCATTACGCCAGAGATTGCAGTTGTGTGCAGCAAATGATGGCCACCACATTGAACATCTATTGGCCTGACATGTCGGGACACACTCTATTCCACTCCGTAAGTGAAAACGGAAACCACGTGTGTACGTGTACCTCACCCCTCATGGTAATGTACATGTGCGTCAGTGAAAAAGACCAATAAAAAGGTGTTAGCATGTGGACGTAATGTGCTGTTCCAGTCTCTTCTGTACCTAAGGTCCATCACCGTTCCCTTTGGATCCCTACGTAATTCGGTGCTCTCCGATTCACACGATCGAACAGCGGAGGGGTGGTACTCAAACGTCAACTTTAGGTTACAATATCTCCAGATGTAATTAACATTTTACAATGCAACAAACGGCACTGATTACGTATTTGTTTATATGTTCAGATGTGCTAACAAAACTAACGGGGTTCCATTAAACAAAACGTAGGTTTGTGTTAAAAAACATACTTCCGTGCATTTTTTATGGTTTGTATTAACCAATTATACTAGTCCCTCTCCTCACGTTTGGTCTGTGGAATCAATTCGTCAGTATTTGATGTGGTTTACGAAATATATCCAGCGGTAATGTTAGGTGACTCACCCTCTATATATGCTATTAAGAAATGAGAAAGGAACTTCCTTGTTCGTGTCAGATAGTCATGACAAGATACACGGCATAGATGGACATGACAACAGGCGAGTTTTGTAAGGGGCAAACATCCAGATCACTTAAAGTAAGTTTTGAGCTCGGCCAGGCTTAAAATACTGACAATTAGAAAACTGATATCTCGTGACGGGATGGAGTATTTTCCGTATAAGTCACTGCGTTCAATAGTTCTCCAGCTCTTCAGTAAGTTCAAGGTATACACTAAGTAAAAAGTCCTGAGGTGCAACTGATGGTACCATTTATCATTTATCATGGACTACTCACCTCCCACTCGTGGTCTCGCGGTAGCGATCTCGCTTCCCGAGCACGGGGTCCCGGGTTCGATTCCCGGCGGGGTCAGGGATTTTCATCTGCCTCGAGATGACTGGGTGTTTGTGTTGTCCTCATCATTTCATCATCATCCAGGAAAGTGGCGAAATTGGACTGAGCAAAGGTTGGGAAATTGTACGGGCGCTGATAACCACGCAGTTGAGCGCCCCACAAACCAAACATCATCATCATCATCATCACCTCCCACACAACTGATATTGCAGTTAAGTGTTCTCTCCCAGCCCCTGTTTAACATAACGACAATGGGCGACGTCTTTATTCAATTGTAAAGCTTCAGTATATCGTTTGTCTATGTGTTTACACTGAAGCCAAATGCCAGTATACATTCAGGTGACGAAAGACGTGGGATACCTCTCCTTTTGACTGGCGTAGTGCAGCAGCTCGAAGTGACATGGACTCAATAAGTCGTTGGAAGTCCCCTGCGAAAATATTGAGCCATGCTGTGTGTTAATAGAGTTGAGAGGCTCTCCATATCCTGCACATATATAAGTGATAATACTTGGAAAACGTAAAATGTCCAGTATCGTGAAAAAAGGGTATCATTCGCTTACAGCGGTTCAGGTGTGCAACGAAATCACCAAACCTCTCTGCATCGATGTAATTCGTTTATCAAATTCACCATTTTGAAGTACTGGATCCGTAGCATTGCTCTGGCTCCATTGTTGGTGGACCTGTCCATCGGTTCTCCTGATTTGAGGGCCACTGATTCAAGTAATTTGTGCTGGTTCACAGAATTCAGTGAGGGAGGCGTAATATCCACGACAATATGTTCTAGCCGCGAGATATTAAAATGAACTAAGTGTACATACTTCAGCCAATATTATCGATTCTACATATAAAAAGACTGTATCGTGTAAAAATGACGTTAATTATTTCATTATTTCTGTAATAATTTAATTTCTGTTTGAATTAAAACTATTATCAGAGAACTACATTCATAGAAAACGACAATTATAACCTTTTTTTGTTATCTGTGATAATTGTGGTTCAGTTGTTCTTCATGTGATAACCGATGAACTGTTCGGACGCGAGACGTGTGAGGTCTGTAAAGAGAAGACCTGTAACTATATATATTGTTAATTATTATTTGAAAAATAGAGTCTCTATTGTCTAGACGTGGATTTGTATTTATTTCAATTGTAATCCAATCTAATTAATGTTTTTAAGTGTTAATTTTCAGCTCCGCAATTAGGAGCGCAGCCATTAGCGCTAGTAACTTCCAGCGGAGTTTGCTAGTGGCTGGTATAAAAAAAAAGGTCAGTATTTATCATTGAAAATGGTTTTAAATGATAAAGAATAGAGATAAAAGGCTTAAAGAGTTTTATCTAAATATATTACTTTGATATAAAATACACTCCTGGAAATGGAAAAAAGAACACATTGACACCGGTGTGTCAGACCCACCATACTCGCTCCGGACACTGCGAGAGGGCTGTACAAGCAATGATCACACGCACGGCACAGCGGACACACCAGGAACTGCGGTGTTGGCCGTCGAATGGCGCTAGCTGCGCAGCATTTGTGCACCGCCGCCGTCAGTGTCAGCCAGTTTGCCGTGGCATACGGAGCTCCATCGCAGTCTTTAACACTGGTAGCATGCCGCGACAGCGTGGACGTGAACCGTATGTGCAGTTGACGGACTTTGAACGAGGGCGTATAGTGGGCATGCGGGAGGCCGGGTGGACGTACCGCCGAATTGCTCAACACGTGGGGCGTGAGGTCTCCACAGTACATCGATGTTGTCGCCAGTGGTCGGCGGAAGGTGCACGTGCCCGTCGACCTGGGACCGGACTGCAGCGACGCACGGATGCACGCATTAACAGAGAATGCCTTGCAGTTCTACCTGTTTACCGATGAAGCGGGTTTCACAAACCACGGGGCAGTGAATCTACGGAACATGCATTACTGGTCCGTGGACAATCCTCGCTGGCTCAGACAGGTAGAGCGACAGCGACCGTGGACTGTAAATGTATGGTGCGGAATCATTGGCGACCACCTCATTGGTCCTCACTTCATTGCAGGGGCCCAAACAGCTACAACATACATCACGTTTCTACAGAATGATCTGCCAACGTTGCTCGAAAATGCCCCACTGGAAACGCGCCAACGTATGTGGTATCAGCATGATGGTGCACCTGCACATTCCGCAATTAACACTAGGCTAAACCTTGAAAGGATGTTCGACGGGCGTTTCATAGGACGTGGAGGACGCATAAATTGGCCAGCCCGTTCTCTTGATCTTACACCTCTGGACCTCTTTCTGTGGGGTACGTTAAAGGAGACTGTGTACCGTGATGTGCCTACAATCCCAGAGGATATGAAACAAGGTATTGTGGCAGCCTGCGGCAACATTACACCAGATGTACTGTGGCGTGTACGACATTCATTACGCCAGAGATTGCAGTTGTGTGCAGCAAATGATGGCCACCACATTGAACATCTATTGGCCTGACATGTCGGGACACACTCTATTCCACTTCGTAAGTGAAAACGGAAACCACGTGTGTACGTGTACCTCACCCCTCATGGTAATGTACATGTGCGTCAGTGAAAAAGACCAATAAAAAGGTGTTAGCATGTGGACGTAATGTGCTGTTCCAGTCTCTTCTGTACCTAAGGTCCATCACCGTTCCCTTTGGATCCCTACGTAATTCGGTGCTCTCCGATTCACACGATCGAACAGCGGAGGGGTGGTACTCAAACGTCAACGTTAGGTTACAATATCTCCAGATGTAATTAACATTTTACAATGCAACAAACGGCACTGATTACGTATTTGTTTATATGTTCAGATGTGCTAACAAAACTAACGGGGTTCCATTAAACAAAACGTAGGTTTGTGTTAAAAAACATACTTCCGTGCATTTTTTATGGTTTGTATTAACCAATTATACTAGTCCCTCTCCTCACGTTTGGTCTGTGGAATCAATTCGTCAGTATTTGATGTGGTTTACGAAATATATCCAGCGGTAATGTTAGGTGACTCACCCTCTATATATGCTATTAAGAAATGAGAAAGGAACTTCCTTGTTCGTGTCAGATAGTCATGACAAGATACACGGCATAGATGGACATGACAACAGGCGAGTTTTGTAAGGGGCAAACATCCAGATCACTTAAAGTAAGTTTTGAGCTCGGCCAGGCTTAAAATACTGACAATTAGAAAACTGATATCTCGTGACGGGATGGAGTATTTTCCGTATAAGTCACTGCGTTCAAAAGTTCTCCAGCTCTTCAGTAAGTTCAAGGTATACACTAAGTAAAAAGTCCTGAGGTGCAACTGATGGTACCATTTATCATTTATCATGGACTACTCACCTCCCACACAACTGATATTGCAGTTAAGTGTTCTCTCCCAGCCCCTGTTTAACATAACGACAATGGGCGACGTCTTTATTCAATTGTAAAGCTTCAGTATATCGTTTGTCTATGTGTTTACACTGAAGCCAAATGCCAGTATACATTCAGGTGACGAAAGACGTGGGATACCTCTCCTTTTGACTGGCGTAGTGCAGCAGCTCGAAGTGACATGGACTCAATAAGTCGTTGGAAGTCCCCTGCGAAAATATTGAGCCATGCTGTGTGTTAATAGAGTTGAGAGGCTCTCCATATCCTGCACATATATAAGTGACAATACTTGGAAAACGTAAAATGTCCAGTATCGTGAAAAAAGGGTATCATTCGCTTACAGCGGTTCAGGTGTGCAACGAAATCACCAAACCTCTCTGCATCGATGTAATTCGTTTATCAAATTCACCATTTTGAAGTACTGGATCCGTAGCATTGCTCTGGCTCCATTGTTGGTGGACCTGTCCATCGGTTCTCCTGATTTGAGGGCCACTGATTCAAGTAATTTGTGCTGGTTCACAGAATTCAGTGAGGGAGGCGTAATATCCACGACAATATGTTCTAGCCGCGAGATATTAAAATGAACTAAGTGTACATACTTCAACCAATATTATCGATTCTACATATAAAAAGACTGTATCGTGTAAAAATGACGTTAATTATTTCATTATTTCTGTAATAATTTAATTTCTGTTTGAATTAAAACTATTATCAGAGAACTACATTCATAGAAAACGACAATTATAACCTTTTTTTGTTATCTGTGATAATTGTGGTTCAGTTGTTCTTCATGTGATAACCGATGAACTGTTCGGACGCGAGACGTGTGAGGTCTGTAAAGAGAAGACCTGTAACTATATATATTGTTAATTATTATTTGAAAAATAGAGTCTCTATTGTCTAGACGTGGATTTGTATTTATTTCAATTGTAATCCAATCTAATTAATGTTTTTAAGTGTTAATTTTCAGCTCCGCAATTAGGAGCGCAGCCATTAGCGCTAGTAACTTCCAGCGGAGTTTGCTAGTGGCTGGTATAAAAAAAAGGTCAGTATTTATCATTGAAAATGGTTTTAAATGATAAAGAATAGAGATAAAAGGCTTAAAGAGTTTTATCTAAATATATTACTTTGATATAAAATACACTCCTGGAAATGGAAAAAAGAACACATTGACACCGGTGTGTCAGACCCACCATACTCGCTCCGGACACTGCGAGAGGGCTGTACAAGCAATGATCACACGCACGGCACAGCGGACACACCAGGAACCGCGGTGTTGGCCGTCGAATGGCGCTAGCTGCGCAGCATTTGTGCACCTCCGCCGGCAGTGTCAGCCAGTTTGCCGTGGCATACGGAGCTCCATCGCAGTCTTTAACACTGGTAGCATGCCGCGACAGCGTGGACGTGAACCGTATGTGCAGTTGACGGACTTTGAGCGAGGGCGTATAGTGGGCATGCGGGAGGCCGGGCGGACGTACCGCCGAATTGCTCAACACGTGGGGCGTGAGGTCTCCACAGTACATCGATGTTGTCGCCAGTGGTCGGCGGAAGGTGCACGTGCCCGTCGACCTGGGACCGGACTGCAGCGACGCACGGATGCACGCCACGACCGTAGGATCCTACGCAGTGCCGTAGGGGACCGCACCGCCACTTCCCAGCAAATTAGGGACACTGTTGCTCCTGGGGTATCGGCGAGGACCATTCGCAACCGTCTCCATGAAGCTGGGCTACGGTCCCGCACACCGGTAGGCCGTCTTCCGCTCACGCCCCAACATCGTGCAGCCCGCCTCCAGTGGTGTCGCGACAGGCGTGAATGGAGGGACGAATGGAGACGTGTCGTCTTCAGCGATGAGAGTCGCTTCTGCCTTGGTGCCAATGATGGTCGTATGCGTGTTTGGCGCCGTGCAGGTGAGCGCCACAATCAGGACTGCATACGACCGAGGCACACAGGGCCAACACCCGGCATCATGGTGTGGGGAGCGATCTCCTACACTGGCCGTACACCACTGGTGATCGTCGAGGGGACACTGAATAGTGCACGGTACATCCAAACCGTCATCGAACCCATCGTTCTACCATTCCTAGACCGGCAAGGGAACTTGCTGTTCCAACAGGACAATGCACGTCCGCATGTATCCCGTGCCACCCAACGTGCTCTAGAAGGTGTAAGTCAACTACCCTGGCCAGCAAGATCTCCGGATCTGTCCCCCATTGAGCATGTTTGGGACTGGATGAAGCGTCGTCTCACGCGGTCTGCACGTCCAGCACGAACGCTGGTCCAACTGAGGCGCCAGGTGGAAATGGCATGGCAAGCCGTTCCACAGGACTACATCCAGCATCTCTACGATCGTCTCCATGGGAGAATAGCAGCCTGCATTGCTGCGAAAGTTGGATATACACTGTACTAGTGCCGACACTGTGCATGCTCTGTTGCCTGTGTCTATGTGCCTGTGGTTCTGTCAGTGTGATCATGTGATGTATCTGACCCCAGGAATGTGTCAATACAGTTTCCCCTTCCTGGTACAATGAATTCACGGTGTTCTTATTTCAATTTCCAGGAGTGTAAATCGAGAATAACAATAGACAAATTGACCATCGTCTGTCTGCCGCCATATTAGCAGAAATATCTCCACGGCAGTTTTGAATCGACAATTTTAACAAACATAAATGTTGTTAGGTATAAATGAATGGAAGTAAATGTGCACTGGTGGTCCCGAGTCTACTTTAAAAGACAGAATTCAACTCAGAATGAATCCTTAAATACAGTGCTCATAGCACGTTAAGTAAAATCAATTTCTTATTTGCTGATATATGAAGCCTAATTATTTCGGACGATTTACATGAAATATTTTAATAGGAGACATACGTCAGTGTTGTGCGCGGATAGTATTTTGTGACTAAATGTTCCCTTTGCTAGAGAAAAGTGCTTCCATCTTAAGTAACAGTCGTGTAAAATCTGATAAATGATATGCAATTTTGTGCCACTCACACGACTATACAGACAACATTTCTTCACAACGTTAAGTGGATATTTCTTTAGCAGAGTGACAATTATTAGCCGGGATAATCATTTTTGAGATCAAACGAATTGTTACGCTGACGATAGGTAACTGGTTTTATACTTTCTTTATCTACCTGAAATATTATTTATAAGTAATTAAAGTCACAAAATACTATAATCCGGTTCAGCCACAGAGGCTCAGATAATGAATCTCTCGTAAGGATGCTGTTGTGTGTCTGCTCTTCCTCTGAGAGTTGGACTTCGTGTGATATCATGTCTGAGAAGGTATTTTCAAACGGAAGACGACCCCGCACTGCTCTGCTAGAGGCGTGCCTATTCAGTACGTCGTCCACTGATACTGGAGCATACATAACGGATAGAACGCGTTTCAAACCAAAACCTATCATGATGTACTTTACACACCCCAAAAATGACAAAATCAGATGAAATGCCCCGAGACGTATATAGTTTAAAGTGTAATGTATTTGTGGCAGCTGTAACAATACACCTGGCTTTCCAATGCAGCAGTTCATCAAAAGCTACAAATACATAATTTTGATCTAGTTCGTCACATAACCTCCGTGAACAGTGCAGCGCTGTATAAACTGTGTCACGTTCTGATGGAGGGGGAGGGGGGGTGATGAATTAATAAAAGGAATGGTAATCACTCGAGTCTTTTCACTTGGTTTCCTCTTGTTATAAAATGCATGTACCCCTTCCATTCTGGCTCAAATGGTTCAAATGGCTCTGAGCACTATGGGACTTAACATCTATGGTCATCAGTCCCCTAGAACTTAGAACTACTTAAACCTAACTAACCTAAGGACAGCACACAACACCCAGCCATCACGAGGCAGAGAAAATCCCTGACCCCGCCGGGAATCGAACCCGGGAACCCGGGCGTGGGAAGCGAGAACGCAACCGCACGACCACGAGATGCGGGCCTTTCCATTCTGGGACTGCAAAGATTCACTTTTGGCTACAAACCACAGGATGTCATGAGATGCAGGATGTATTGACTATTCTGGTATATTAGTCGATACCACACTGACATTTGGTAGACGTTCTTCTATCGCGGTGTACATTTCTAGTGGAATAGTTTTGAGCTTTTCAGTTTCAGTAGACGTAAGCATTGTGGGTTGAATCTTGGTATTCTTCTGAACCACTTTCAACATGTTTGGGTGGAATGACACACCTGATCCTAGCCATAGCGTCGAAGGTATTAAGCACATCTATGGTGCAAACATTGAAATCCACGTTATCTAAAACAAGCTGGTTGAATTCAGCTGGCTTGTAGATCAGCCGAGCGTGGTCAGTCGCAGGCAGTTTCAATTTTTGTGCTTCGTAGTATGATGAGCTGAAATCCGGACTTGCCAGGAGGTCAACCAAGTTCTCTGAGGCGTTTCCTGTGGAGAATAAGGGAGATTCCCGTCAGTATTGGTGACAAGAAGATATTAAAATCCTGAGAACCAAAATGATTGTGGGAACACAGTTACCTGGTCCATCGACTGTTTCATAACACACAAAACAGGAAGCAGCCACTGTGCAAACTACTATGTCCACAATGTAAACGTAAATTTTAAAGAAATCAAGAAAAACCCACGCATAATACCTGAAAATAACGCCCTAAAAACACTTGAAGTGAACTGAAAGATAAAGAAAGGAAAAGTCTGAGAACCAACAGATGTTTTGGAAGAAGCCAGGTGGCTTTGTTGTTCCTCGAGAAGGCTCCCCATTCTTAACCACTCCTCGGGCGTGAGGTACCGGCCGCTTTGACGGCGTTCCCACTCCTGAAGAAGATGAATAACCCTCGACTCTCCCGCCTCAAAAAATCCAAGATATTGCCACGAACGCACATTTTCCTCATTTTTAAATTACTATTAGTCCATGTAAATACTTTCATTATATCATTCATTGTAATACAACAAAAGCTGTAATTAAAAAACGTGTTGTGCTTCAATTTCTGTTACCTTATTTCCATTGTTAAAGTGTTGTTATTTATTATGACACCAAATTATAGCAGTTAAACCGCAATACCCTCGCAACATACTCATTTCTATAGGATCATCGAAACTGAGTGCATACCTTAGAAATGTTGTAACGTTTGGTTGGTTAAATCCAAACTTTATAGTGGATTATGGCTGCCATTGTACCACAACTATGCTCTCAACTGAGCATTAAAAACGCTGGTGGTTGTTGTATTTATATAGGTATTCGTACCGTATCTGTATCGTATTAGTACACACACAAATAGCACTTGGACTTGCAAAGCGATACGATAGATAAATAACGAAATTTGATTGATCGAAGGTAAAGTGACAAAAGTCCACTTCAAACTGAAGGAAATTTACTTGGTTCAAATGACTCTGAGCACTATGGGACTTAGCATCTATGGTCATCAGTCCCCTAGAACTTAGAACTACTTAAACCTAACTAACCTAAGGACATCACACAACACCCAGTCAACACGAGGCATAGAAAATCACTGACCCGCCGGGAATCGAACCCGGGAACCCGGGCGCGGGAAGTGAGAACGATACCACACGACCACGAGCTGCGGACGGGAAATTTAGTGCTCCACAATTTCGTTCCTGACGGTTTTTCTGAGAAGCGATCGTGGGAGACACTAGAAGCAGATTTTTGACAAAAACGGTTAGGTAAAAATGATTTTTTCGAAAAATCGTCGATTTGCAGTAACTTATATCTCGAATATCGTTGAGAATTCGACAGATATGTATCGACTTAGTTTTGTTTGAAATTTACTAGGCTCTCATTTTTATTCGGAGCATTTTTTTTTCTACAGTGCAATGTTTTCGAGATATAAGACAAGAACTAAAAAATGCGACCATTCAACCCTCCCTATTACCGCCTTTAGCTCAGCTCCCAGGGGCGGAAACGTATAGTGTGTTTACCTCTTTACCAATCCTGACGTAGTCCTGAAGTAAAAAAGTCTTGCAAATTCCGTGCATCTTACACCTCTCTTTTGAGCACTAATTGACTGGTCGATATGTCATGGACCTTACACAGGTTTGCAGATTATGTATGTAGATGCAGAAATACTCTGTTGTGAGATCTGTTTTAACCTAACTGCCTTCTTTCGAACTCAGTAATGGCATTATTAACCGAAAAAAGCTACAAGTTATGCGTTAGTCGGCATTTAACAGTGAGACATGTGCAATGTGTAACAAAATGTTGCATTGAAGGCTCAGAACAAGTCTTAAGAGAAAAATACGAAATATTGTTAGTAAAAACGATGAAGATCGCAGAATATCTCAGATGACCGGTTTCCGCATATTTAATCGTCCATCTTCAGATTGTGAGCACAATTTGGCTGGAGCTGGAGGCGTGGTGAATGGTTGAGTGTGGTTGCAATGGTAACAGCTGTTACTGTTTGTGTGCTTTAGGCCCTTATTACACTGGGTCACCAGGCGGTGCAGCCATCCACACCACCGGTGGCGCTGCTCGTCATTGCGAATAGACTGTTATGGAGCATATTAGACTAGCGAAGCGAGTGGCGCCGCCAGAAGCTGGCAGCCGACTGGTTGCCTTACCCTGCCACCACGTTAGCTGCCACTGGTGGCGGAGAGCCTTGGCGGGGCATTGTGTTAAACGGAGCGTATCACACTGGGTCACCAGGTGGTGCAGCTAGTCCTCCCACCATCACTCGGTTTGGCCACCATGTCGTCAGTTCGCTGTGCACTAGTGACCAGGAAATGTGTTGGACAACAACTATACATACATGCGCCTCCTAGCATTTTTAATGGAAAGGAGAAGGCGAAAGGAGAGGAAGATGCATGTACACCCTATGCTGTCGTTAAGAGAATCTGAAGGGTTGTTTTATACTCTTGTTGATGAACTACACATAGATGACAACAAGTTTTTTAATTACCTATGAATGTCTAAATCATCTTTCTTTGAGTTATTGTCGTTAGTAAAGGCTGATATTACTGGGAAAGAAACGAAAATGAGAGAGTTTGTCTCACCAGAAGAAAAACTCGTAGTCACTTTGAGGTAAGGGAACCGATGAATTGTTATTAAATGTTTTGCTTTAAATACTTGTAAACGTTATTCCTCTCAACCAAGGACCGCTGCTCAAAATTCGGTAGGAGTGAACAAATAACTTCATTCCAAGCATTTAATTTTAACTTAAGATTCAGAACTGGTGTCCCAAATTGCTGTACGTTGTTCAACTGCACAAATGAAATCTTCGGTAATCACTTGCGTGTCCCATAACGTCTGGCATCCTCTCAGTGCTTCTTCCAGATTCGTGTTTTTCCCTTTTGTCGTGTCTAATCTATCACTCCTTTTCACAGTGACGCTCTACACTTCACTAGACATATTGAAGAAAATAAAATAGCGAGCAGGAAAGTGTGCTAGGAAAAGAGACTGCTCGTCGATCACGTCCAAGCCTGCTAATTCTGATCACTGAAACAAAACTCACCGGCATTTCCGAAGGATGGGCCGTTAGAAAGAGAAAATAGGTAACATACAATATGTTCTTTTGCAGTCAAAGGAAGAAAATATTTGACACATATATTTCGAAATATCGGTCGGCGTATGCGCAACACAGGTCAACTAAGTGATCGTCGAGTAAGACTGATAAAGTACGCAGACAGCGTTTGGAGGCAAATCGAATAAAAATTACGATTTATTTTATTTCAATATGCACAAGATTTCAGTGAAATTGATTTGTTTTCATTCACACAAATTTAAGGAAAGATTCAACTAAATGAACCTCCTTTCTACCAACTGACTGACTAACACAGTCAACGCGCCACTGAAACTACGGGATACACACACACTTGTTATACAATAAAAGCTTTTAGGTAAACCGGCTGCGAGAAAGAATATTTTAAGATGTGCTTTAAAATTATGTTTTTGTTTTCCTACTCGCAGTCATTTTTAACACAAAACGGGAACGTTCTGTTTATGATCAACTTTATGGTTCTACATGTTCGTAAATTAAAAATATGCGAAATATTGTCTTTAAAGCTACTGTTCCCATGGATCCAGCAGCTAGAAAAGTGTGTTTTATACCCCATTTACTAATGATTCCGACCGATTTACCCACTCACTTAGACCTCTATTCGCATTCAAGGTTCCGTTTACAGTGATAATAAATAAGGCCAGGCGAGGGGAGGAGGAAATGGAAGGATAAGGGGAGCAGGAAATGGATATAAAGAAGGCTAAGGACGATGTGAACAGGAGAGAGGAGAAGATGGATAGAGAGAGTGTGGCATAAGACATGTAAAGGGAATTGCGGAAAGGTAATGGACAGAGATGCCGGGAGGAGGAGGAGATAGACAAAGGGAGAGAGAGGAGGAGGAGAGCGCTAAAGGGAGGAGGGAGAAGTAGTTAGGGCTTATAATGAATTCCCACACATAATTAGCAATTGCGAAGTATTGCTAGGTTCGCTAGTGTTTTAGCTGACCATGAAAGAGATTCGGAGCTCGTGATCTGATGGTTAGCGTCGTTGCCTCTAAACTGTGGTGTACTGTGTTCGATTCCCGACCGAGACGAAGATTTTTTTCGCTCGGTGACTGGCTGTTTGAGCTGTCCTTACCATTTCATCTCGTCTTCATCGACGCGCAAGCCCCGAAACGGTGTCAAACAGAAAGATTTGCACTTAGGCGAGCGACCAACCCCAGACAGAATCTTCTGCTCAGGATGCCATACGATCATTTTGGTACAAAGAGAAATCATAGTTAAAATCTGATGATTCATGGAAAGAGAAAGACATTTGCTAATGGCTTTTATAAGGCTTTTGTTTTCAACAGATTGTGTTATCTGAAGACCACTTCAAGTATCCGACAGTGTCCTTTATAATCACTGTCTTCTGCAACGAATATACTATGACGAAAGTAAATTTGTGCCACGTTGGCATTAGTACTCTGATATCCCAGTTCTCGTCATCAGTCAGCGTATCCATTATGCGGTCTGAGCACGGCCAGAAGCCCGACGTACACTTTCGTTATAGGATGTTTCCACATATGATTTCAGAGACCACTGTTGTCAGATATTGTCTCATGGAAAATGCAAATTTCATGTCACTGCACTTAACGCAATTTATGTAAGTCCATTTTGCCTTGTAAGCTGTAGTCCCCCGGTTTCAGTAAACAGAGTTACTGTTATCTGACCTGTGAATAGTGTATATAGAGTGTGAAGCGTATTCGATTATAAAAAGAAGGGAACAATGTCACAAATATAATACATATAGTGAATTGTTACTACATATACCTCGATGAAGGATAATACAATAAGAGCTACAGATGTGCTCCATACCTTACTGAGACGGTTAGTTGACGTAAGATGCACTGGCATGTCAAAGTTACAGCCAGTATTTACGATATGTTACACCAAGTGCATATGTCGCATATTAAAAGTCGCAGAGTACATCACTGATATGGGATCGCCGCTGTTACTAGAGAACATGTTGACATTTAGTGCCGCTAATGTTCACTTGTGTACTCATGTCATTGTCAACTGCAAATATACGTATTTAATTTTAATAAAATTATGGCAATTTGAACTACACGATTACAAAATTTTTGTAGCAGGTGCAAGTTAAAATATTTTATAGAACAGAACGAGCAAGTCACTGTCAGTTGCAAATGTAAATATGTAATTTTACTAAAAATCTTTTAACTGGTATATAATTACAAAATATTTGTAGCAGGTATAAGCTAAAATATTTTCTAGAACAGCTTGAGCAAACGTAACCATACAGAAGTAAAACAATAAGTCAAAAAAACATGTCGTTAAGACTGCAACCTAAGTCAATTGCGGTTATAAATTCGTAATTTCAATAAAATTTCCAGTAAATGATACACAAATATTCACGTTATCATACGTAGACCATAAACTATGGTTCGCGTTGTATACATGACATTTCACGTTACCTTAGAGCTTAACACCACCTTGATTCAACTATTTTAAGCAGTGTTACGTATGAACTAATCATTTCATTGTGCTTTATGTATTTACATCGTATAATCGGTCCTTGCTTATTCCCATGGGCAATATGTCACGTAACTAAACGTCATACTTACGACTGTATTCCTAATTTACCTAAATATTTTAGTGTTTCAGTGAATTCTCTTTGCCACTGCTGCCAGCTTATTATTTTGATTTTGAGATTATGTTTTCCCTTTGTAACGGTTGCTGAGATTCCGCAATCATACGTAGACGTCGCGCTACGTATCATGTTGCATATCTAACAGGCTTTTTCGCGCAATTGGCCTCCCACATTGCGTTCACCACTTCAGACACGTAATGAAACCTTAGTTGTTGAATTTATTTAATGAGAGTTTGCCTCTTGGTCACCTACGTAATGAGCTAGATATGGCGCTCTATACTGTGCAATTTCTTCGTCACCTGGGTTTCTGCTGTATAAACATATTGTCAATAAATGTTACTATGCGATTATTTTGTAGTTTAGCTGACTTAATACTGTATGTTGATGGTATTTCGACGTACGTTTTTGACATATGTTTGTGTTTCGACTTTATGCTCTTTCTCGGTACAGAAAATATTTTAAGTTTTACCTGGCATAAAACAATCTGTAAATATACATCAGTATCAGAAATTTTATTTAAATTTATTATCTATAACTGCAGTTGACTTCGTTTGCAGTCCTAACGACATGTTGTCTTTTTCGACTAATTGTTTTACTTCTGTATGGTTGCGTATGTTCTTGCTGTTCTAGAAAATATTTTGGATTCTACCTCCTACAATAATCGAATGCCGACAATTTTATCAAAATTACGTATGTATGGTTGCAACTGATAATGACATGAATACACAGGCCTCCTCTGGCAGCACTAAACGTCAACATGTCCTCCAGTAACTGTCACCGCGCTACAGTTCAGCGGCGGTCCTGTATCAGTGATGTATTCTGTGACTTCTAACATGGGACAGATGCACTGGGCGAATCATATTGTAAATGCTGGTTTTGAATTTGACACGCCAGTGTGTCTTACGTCAACTATCTGGATAAGTAATATATAGAGTACATTTGTAGACCTAATTGCGCCCTTATGTGAACCTTTATCGAGGTAAGTGTAACAATAATTCACTGTTTGTATTACATTTATGGCATTGTATGCCATTTTTTATAATCTAATTGCTTTACACTTAATATACACTATTCACAGCTCTGCTTTCTGAAACCGGTTATCGTAAATAAAGGTTTCACAAATGCGATCTTAGGTAAGAAGTTCTCTTCCTTCATACTGAATATTTACAGACCGTCTCTTGTAACTCAGTATCAGCAAGTTAAGTTGTGTTCTTGTTACATACTTACAGACAGCTTTTTGATAACACAATAAATTAGTCCAGTGAAAAATATTAGACTTTTTTCCTTAAGTTTCTACAAATACCATACAAGTTTAAAGAAGAAAATGCACCTTAAAAACTAACTATAGACTGTACACTTAAAAACACACATTAGTGAAAAAGGTATCCTACAAATGTTTTGCATCACCTCGGTTCCGAGAGTTCTGGAAACTGTACAGAACATTGGAATAGGGATCAACATAAAAATCATTTCCGCCATTTTATTGCTCATGAAAACCACACATTTCACCTTGTAGCACCATACAGCGAGACCTTCGAGGTGATAGTGCGGATTGCTGTACACACCGGTACATCTAATATCCAGTAGCACGTCCTCTTGCATTGATGGATGCCTATATTCGTCCTGGCATATTATCTACAAGTTCATCAAGGCACTGTTGGTCAAGATTGTCCCACTCTTCAATGGCGATGCGGCGTAGATCCCTCAGAGTGGCTGGTGAGGAACGTTGTCCATAAACAGCCCTTTTCAGTCTATCCCAGACATGTTCGATAGGGTTCATGTTTGGAGAGCACGCTGGCCACTCTAGTCGAGCTATGTCGTTATCCTGAAGGAAGTCATTCACAAGGTGTGTACGATGGGGGCGCGAATTGTCGTCCATGAAGACGAATACCTCGCCAATATGCTGCTGATATGGCTGCACTATCGGTCGGAGGATTGCATTCGCGTATCATACAGCCGTTACGGCGCCTTCCATGACCACCAGCGGCGCACGTCGGCCCCACATAATGTCACCCCAAAACAGCAGGGAACCTCCACCTGGCTGCATTCGCTGGACAGTGTGTCTAAGGTGTTCAGCCTGCCTGCAAACACTTCTCCGAGTACTGTCTGGTTGAAGGCATATGCGACGCTCATCAGTGACGAGAACGTGATGCCAATCCTAAGCGGTCCATTAGGCATGTTGTTGGGCGCAACTATACCACGCTGCATGGTGTCGTGGTTGCAAAGATAGACCTCGCCATGGACGTCGGGAGTGAATTTGCGCATCATGGAGCCTATCGCGCACAGTTTGAGTTGTAATATGACGTACTGTGGCTGCACGAAAAGCATTATTCAACATGGTGGCGTTGCTGTCAGGGTTTCTCCGAGCCATAATCCGTAGCCCTTGGGCGGCCTGAGCGAGGCATGTCATCGACAGTTCCTGTCACTCTGAATATTTATGTCCGAACAGCCTCGCTTTGGTTCACTCCGAGACACCTGGACTCTTCCCCTGTTGAGAACCCTTTCTTGCACAAAGTAACAATGCGGACGCGATCGAACCGCGGTTTCGACCATCTAGCCGTGGCTGAACTACAGACTACACGAGCCGTGTACCTCCTTCCTGGTGGAATGGCTGGAACTGATCGGCTGTCGGACTCCTACGTCCAATAGGCGCTGCTCATGCATGGCTGTTTACATCTTTGGGCGGTTTTAGTGATATCTCTGAACAGTCAACAGTCAAATTGACTGTGTCTGTGATACAATATCCATGGACAACGTCTATCCTCAGGAGTTCGGTAACCGAGGTGATGCAAAAGCTTTTTGATGTATGTATTTAACCAGCTATGGATGTCGTTTGGACGCTTTTCATACAGTAGTTGAAATGGTGGTAAGCTTTCTTGACGCCTGAAAACTTAAAATTTTGTACTTGTCCAGTATTTATAACAAGCCTCTCATTGTGTGTGTGTGTTTGTGTGTGTGTGTGTGTGTGTGTGTGTGTGTGTGTGTGTGTTTAAATACTTCAATAGAACATTTGTGAAGACTAGTGTAAATTTAGTTTAATATTATGCTCCCTATACAGGGTGAGTCTAACAATTACGTGGTCATATACATACTAGCGGCACGTTCCCGAGTCTGTGACGGCAGCAGAAGTAGACAGGACACGAGTTTGAGGTGTGTTCTCTCAATAGTGCAATAGCGATTAAGTATCAAAATAAATTTACGACATTCTTCGAAAAATTATAGAAATACATGATACGCTACACAACTAACTATAAGTCAGTATATGCAAGTTACTATGACACCGAGAATACGCAAACTATCCCACATGGCTTTTTAGTATCTATGGGTAGTCTCGTTCCATTATTATCATACATAGCATTCCATCTTGCGCTAACACACATGTACCATTAAGAGACTATTGCTAGCTGTGCGGGTTAATACGTTGCACTTTATTATCTAGAGCAATAACCAAGTAAATACAGATTTTAATTTTTAATTACTATCGATTGCTGATGAAATGGAAGTTTGTGTGTGTTACAACAAATATGAGGAAATTATAAATTTATTTTTATAAGTAGAATTGTCTTATTCATAAGCTACTGAACTGTCATTTCCTATATCGCTTATTTAATAAAACATCGTTCCATGATTCCATTGTAATTGCAACTGCATTAGCATGTAAGTGAGATGAATCTTTGTAAACTACCCTGAGCTTTAGCAAAAGACGAAAATTTGGACATGGCAAGAAGAGAAATGTAAATATTTACTCAAAACTCACCACTAACACACTTCTGCGCGCTTTAGTAAGGGAACGAGTCGTCTAGAAGGAAACCACCATAGCACCACCAATCCCAGACCTGCCATACTCGCGGTATCTTAGTGGGAAGGAGAGAAACTTACATTGCACTGACGTAACAGCGACGCCTTGATTTATAATGTATGCAGCTCTCAACATTGGACTCGTACTCACAACGTTCCTGATCCCTCCTGAGCGCACTTTCGTATGGAGCTGAGATCTGGAAATGATATGCTAAACGAGAATGTAAGCTGAAGTACCTTTCATCTGCAGCGCTTCCGAATTATTCCGGGAGTAGCATTGAGGGACCAAGTGACAAACGAGATGGTCCTGAATATTGCGAAGCAACTGAGTGCAATCGCCACTCTCAACGAACATCTCCTGTAATGGCTAGGACACTTACATCGTAGGCACCACTCTCGTCTTCCCTATAGTGAGACAGCACTTGCCAAGAGACTGCCTGGATGATCTACATTGTGCTTTGAAGATTGCACCAAGTGTGGTATGAAGAGATTTAATATTAACTGCATCATATCAGAGGAGCTCACCGAAAACCGCAGTAGGTAGTGTAAATCTGTCAAGGATGGTAACAGCTTCCGTGACGGCGTCGGGTTCAACAACTTAGCTATGGCACGAGCGAGTAGACTAGCACCTTTCACAAACCTCTCTTCTGGGGTGATTCGCCTCTTGCCCATTGCATTGTGTTGGCCTAATACCTAGCCACAATGAATTACATCAAGTGTTAAATCATTTCCTATTTACAGTGATGAATTAATTAAGTAAATTGCTTAGATAATAAAATTTTATCAATTAAAAATGTTGTTGGTCAGTGGGCTCTTACATTTGGCTTCTGAGTCACCAACGAAAGTTCCTGCGTGATGGTATTTGAATCTTCTGTTAGAAAATACAGGCCATTGATGATGAACACACCATTCTCGACTATCGAAAACCGGTATGAATGAGTTTTAGCATCATGACAGACGTTAAAATGGCAGTGGACTAGCAAAACTTCACATAGCCATAAATCCTGTGTTTCAGTTTATATCTTACATAGTTTCTCCACATCGTCTTTTTATTTGTTACAGGAACACTAAGAAGATAGGTCATCTAATCATGGTAGCTAGTAACAGATACGGTTATGAGATATACTTACGGCGGGTTTCTTTATGCAGAAAACCGTTCTTTGTGCAGAAAAATTTATTTGAAATAATAGGAAGTTTACCTCAAAGCGTGCTGGATCCTAGTGGAGACTGTTGCAGTTATACACGTCCAGATGTAAACCATCCAGTTTCTGGAACAATTACGTTTTTTAGTCAGAAAAATAATAGAAGTTACTGTCATTAAAAGATAGCAACATGCACATTAAATAAGAACATTATTCATACATTCTCTGGAATTTATGAAGACAGTCATTAAATTACTAAAATCATTTTTGTACCCTTCACTACATGAGCTCCAGAGGATGTAGTGGTTTTAGAAAGAGGTGGTTCACATAAAGGTCTCAGTCTATTAGCATGATGTGGTTGACGTCACTGTCCGTCTCCTTATCTCTGTACACGGTTCTTCATCTGTAAGTGTCATGGACATCGTCCTGATCAACATATCATTATCAAACTGAGGGGGGTATGGGTGCGATCTGGTGGACTACATGGATTGGGGCGTCAGAAGTCGCTCGATGGTAGCAGAACCCCATTGTTAAATTATTACAGAATCAAGTCCTCACCTTGCTGCAGTTGAAAGCTGGGTCTCGACTCTCAGACCCCGTGGCAGTGAAGCGTCGTCCTAGGAGGCCGACCACTGTTGTGCTTAAAGCGGCCACGGGGTGGCGCGACGTTGCTCCCAGACAGTCCCAACAAGCATAGGTAAGTTAGATGTTAATGCAACAGGCTATATTACTGATGAGCATGGGACAGTCAGTCCTTCCCCCCCCCCCCCTCCCCCCGCCCTAGCTCCTGCAAGTGCCGAGCGGCAACAACCAGGGAACGAACCGCTGACAGGTGGCAGTCTGGAGACGGTTGGTGGCCCTGTGGCAAGTATCGAAGATGCTTGGTGGCTCGGAGGGCCTCTGTTGGATCCTTGGTCAATCAAAGGGTGGCTGGACCTTCTTGAAACTGTCAAGATGTCGGCAGAATATTGGTGACCTCACGCCAGAGATCTTCACTACGAATACTGACCACTTGACGGCTCGCCGACTTGATCGTTGACTGGTGTGGCCGGATGGCATTTATTTGCGCCAGAGCGGGTCTGTTGTACTGATGTGCTGATGCGACTGCTGAAGTCACGTGCGCCATATGCGGAAGAGCCTTCTTACTTCAGCAACCGTCTGGGCACTGCCCCCGCCACATACGGTAATTAGCTATACAGAGTTTCGACAAAGCATTGTAACACCAAAAACACAACACATTGCCTTGCCTAAGGCGGTGAAGGGAAATCACTGGGATTCGAAACATATTCTTACGTATTTGGAGTGAATAGACACAAGTCCTGTATGGTTTTCAAATGGCTGTTGTACCATTCTTGCCGCCAAACAGTGGCAAGTTTAGGTAACGATGATGCTTGTGGATAACGATCACACACTTTTCTATCCAAAGTAGACCACAAAGCCTAAAAAAAAACTAATTATGATGACTGTATTCGCCAGGAGAGATGCCACATTTAATCATTGTGCTCGCAAAACCATTCCTGAATGATGCGAGCTGAGTGAACAGGGGCCCTATTGCCTTGGAACGCAGCATCACCATTTGAGGGATAAAAATTGTACCATGGATTGGATCTGGTTAGCTAAAATGGTCACATAATCATTTCCAGTAGCGCGACCTTACAGAGTAACTGTGGAGCCCATGAAATGCCATGATAAGGCTGCCCTCATCATCATCGAACCCCCTCAATGTTGGGAGATAAACTCAGGGACCGTTGCAAACAATGTGAAACGAGACTTATCCGACCAAATGACTTTCTTCCATTGCTCCATATTCCGAGTATTACGGGTTTGGCAACAGGTTTTCCACTTACAGGGAGTTGTATCACTGATGAGTGGTTCTGGACCTGCAGCTCGGCCTGCAATTCCGTGCTTATGGAACTCCCTTCATGTTGTTTTGTTGCTGACATTGTTCGCAAGTGCGACATTCTGTTTGCAGTAGCTTCTGAAGCTGTCGCTTTTCTAAGTTTTCGTCACTTTCCTTTTCAGTGCCCTTCTGTCACGATCACTGAACACAAAGTTTCTTCCGCGTCATGACTCCGCGTTCCCTGTATGCGGTAAAAAAGTTCGATATGGCGTCCCTTGAAAGATCAATCATTTCGGCTCCCTTGATTACAGAAGTATCCACCATGCAAACACCAACAATCGGCCAGCGTTATAATTGACTTAGCTCCGACATAATGCGTTCAACGTGACACTGGTATGGCCCCGACTGTCACTCGCAAAGGATTGAGGACATGGCGCAGTGCCATTCATGGTCAAATAAACCACTGCAACTGAAGACTTGGCTAGTATCGGCTTTTATGTTCAAGCATGCATTTTGGTCCAACCACCAGAACATGGGGTGTTCAGAGTGTACATAGGGTGCTTGTAATTAAATTTCCCCTACTTGAGTCCGTGTAGACGGAAAATTGTTTACAGTATGGGTACCCAACTTTACATGATTGATGTTCAGACTGCGCGCTGCAGGATTTCCGTTATTACTAGTGCTCGTGTCACGACTTTCCGTTAGACATCGGTACTAGTACGGCCACGCAGGGTTGAAAACTGGGCATCACTATTCATTACAGAAGCAGACAGTCGACATGGGTCTGTACATGGCGAGCAAGATTTTATTCGTAAAGTTGTTTTATCAAAACAAGAGTGATAGTGCTGCTGCTCTAAGCTGGTATCGAAGCATTAAAGGAATACGGAGAGTTCGTATTTCCGCATAGGAGTTGAAGAAAATGATTCAGATGTTCGAAGTAACTGTCTATTTGGGTTTGCTCCTGGGAGGCGCCGATGGCCACAGCACCACAAACTGTTGAATAACTTAATGTTGACATGGCTGAGAAAGCTGGACGCAATATGCGATCTTCAACCAGTGCATGTTCTGTGTCGCGACAGTTGAACATTACATGGTCCACTGTTCGAAAAGTGCTGCAAACAGTTATGAAATACTACTTCTAGTGCGGATCTAGGCTGTCGTGATTAGTGATGGTCGTCACAGTGAACAAAATTTCTAACTGGACGTAAACGTAGTACTCAATTAACAGATGTTCTCCTGTTATGAGGAAATTAAAACGTGTTTCTTTTAATGGTTTATTCGTTACGTCCTTACAAATATTTTCACAAAGTTTCATTCTCCTACAACAGTCCTTTTAATGGTTGCCCTCTCAGGAAGCTAAAGTTTAATTATAGCTACCCTGCACTTAGTCTGTGAACTCGCTTTTACTCCACGCTTCAGAATCTCAATACTTCTGTTACGACATTCCGTATTCAGTCTTCCACTTTCTGACGTCAGTTTTTATCGAGCGTCTCGTTCCTGAAACTTATTTCCATTGTTTGCTCCCAGTATCTTCGCTATAATATTCGCTAAACGCTCCGGTGACAAAAGTCGTGGGATACCTCCTAACTCGTGCCGGACCTCCTTTCACTTGGCGTAGTGCAGAAACTCGACGTGACATGAACTCAACAGCTCGGTGGAAGTCCCCTGCAGAAATACTGGGCCATATTGCCTCTATACCCGTTAATAACTGCGAAATTGACGTCGGTGCAGGATGTTGCACACGAACTGACGTTTCAGTTATGTCCCATAAATGTTCATCCGTTCATGTAAAGTGACTTGGGTGGCCAAATTATTCGCTAGAACTACCCAGAATGTGGCTCTGAGCACTATGGGACTCAACTGCTGAGGTCATTAGTCCCCTAGAACTTAGAACTAGTTAAACCTCACTAACCTAAGGACATCACAAACATCCATGCTCGAGGCAGGATTCGAACCTGCGACCGTAGCGGTCTTGCGGTTCCAGACTGCAGCGCCTTTAACCGCACGGCCACTTCGGCCGGCCTACCCAGAATGTTCTTCAGACCAGTCACGAACAACTGTGGCACAGTGACGTATCAAATTTTCAAATGTGTGTCAATTCCGCCGGCCGGTGTGATCGAGCGGTTCTAGGCGCTTCAGTGTGGAACCGAGCTACAGCTACGGTCGCAGGTTCGGATCCTGCCTCGGGCATGGATGTGTGTGATGTCCTTAGGTTAGTTAGGTTCAAATAGTTCTAAGTTCTAGGAGACTGATGACCTCAGATGTTAAGTCTCATAGTGCTCAGACCCTATTCTATCGCTAGAGCCTTGTCCCGCAGTTACGCAGGGTCAGCCATCGTTAATCGGATTTGGCATGTTAATGTTGAAGGGGTGGCCGGATGCCCTTCCTGCCGCCACCCCGTACCCCCGGGATGGAATTAGTGTACCCCAACTATCTGCGTCGAGTGTAATCAATGGAATAGTGCGAAAGTGTTCAGATGTCTGCGAGCCGTGGAACTGAGGCGGAACATGGGGACCAGCCCGGCATGTACCTAGTGGGATGAGGAAAACCGCCTAAAAACCATATCCACGCTGGGCGGCACATCGGCCATCGTCATTAATCCACCGGGCGTATTCGATCCGGGGCCGGCGCGCCTACCCGAGTCCAGGAAGCAGCGCGTTAGCGCTCTCGACTACCCTGGCGGGTCCCATAGTGCTCAGATCCATTTGAACCATTTTTGTGTGAATCCCCGCGGGACCAAACTGTTGAGGTCTTCGGTCCGTATACTTACACAACTACTTGAACTATCTTAAACTAACTTATGCTAAGAACAACACAAACACCCAAGTCAGAGGGAGGACTCGAACCTCCAGCGCGAGGGGCCGCACAATCCGTGACATGGCGCCTCAAACCGTGTGGCCACTCCACGCGGCGTGACATGACAACTTTGTTTGGGAACGTAAAGTCCATGAATGGCTACAAATGGTATCAAAGTGGCCGAACACAACTATTACTAGCCTATGATAGGTTCAGTTGGACCAGAGGACTAGTCCTTTCCTCGCACCCCACACTATCATGGAGACGCCACCAGCCTCCACAGTGCTTTGTAGATAACTTAGGTCGATGGATTTTTGTGATCTGCCACACTCGAACCCTACCATTAGCTGTTACCAACTGAAACCGGGACTCTTCTGACCAGGCCAAGGTTTTACAGTCAGCTAGAGTGCAGCCGATATGGTAAAGAGTCGAGGAGATGCACAGCAGGCAATATCGTGCTGTTAGCAAATGCACTCACGTCGGTCATTTGCTGCTATATCACACTAACGCCAAATTTCGCTGCTCTGTGCTAACGAACACGTAGGTAGTACGTCCCACGTTGATTTCTGCTGTTATTTCAGGCAGAGTTCCTTGTCTGCTAGCGCTAACATCTCTTCTCAAACGCAGTTGCCCTCGGTCCTTAAGTTAAGGCCTTCGGCCACTGCGTTGTCCGTGGTGCCTGAAATTTTGTATTCTCAACACGTTGTTCACACTGTGGATTTCGGAATACCGAATTCACTAACGAATTCCAAAACGGAATGTCCCACGTGTCGAACTCCAACCACTATTCCGCGTTCAGAGTCTTTTAATACCAGTTGTGCGGCCATAATCACGTCGGAAATCTTATCAGAAGAATCACCTCAATAAAATGACAGATCCACTGCCATTTTATACCTTGTGTATGCGGTACTACTGTCATCCGTACATCTGCGTTATTCTATCCCATGTTTTTTGTCAGCTCAGTTTTGAATTTTAAAATCGTACTATTCGTTCGCTTCTATTCAATTTTTTCTGGCTTTTTATGCATTAAAGAAATACGTAACTATTTGAAATTATGGATTTTCTACGTAGAACACATAGTTTACTTTGACACCTAATTTCACGAACGTCCCCTTTTGTTGCCTTTCTATTATTATATTTAGCGTATTAATGCTTCGTTTGTTCCCTGTTACTATTAATTATCCGTGTTCTGTTTCGACGTATAATGGAAAACGTGGTATAACCTCTTTGGCCGTAGCTAAGCAACGGCCTGCGTCGCGTCCGGGCAGACGGCATTATCTCGCTCTCAGTCGTTGAGCACTGATAATATGAGGAGGCAACCAGCTACAATTGCTGACAGCTATATGTGACATGCACGTTATAAGCAATTTAGAAGGAGTGTGTGTTGCGAATCCGTCAGTTTACATGACTGAGAAACACATCGCTAGGATTTAGTGGAATACGGGTTTGGTACTGCGTCTGATCTTTGGTATCTACACAAATCACGGACAAAGTGTAATGGCTGAGTCGTATGGATTTGTTTGGTAAGCATTTTAGTGTGTAGAATACGAGCTGCTATGCGAAGCTATCCGCTGTGCTATAGGATTCTTTGTACTATGTGCTTAAGTGTCACTTAAAAATTTACTTGTCACCCTAACTTACACTGGTAAAATACACTCCTGGAAATTGAAATAAGAACACCGTGAATTCATTGTCCCAGTAAGGGGAAAGTTTATTGACACATTCCTGGGGTCAGATACATCACATGATCACACTGACAGAACCACAGGCACATAGACACCGGCAACAGAGCATGCACAATATCGGCACTAGTACAGTGTATATCCACCTTTCGCAGCAATGCAGGCTGCTATTCTCCCATGGAGACGATCGTAGAGATGCTGGATGTAGTCATGTGGAACGGCTTGCCATGCCATTTCCACCTGGCGCCTCAGTTGGACCAGCGTTCGTGCTGGACGTCCAGACCGCGTGAGACGACGCTTCATCCAGTCCCAAACATGCTCAATGGGGGACAGATCCGGAGATCTCGCTGGCCAGGGTAGTTGACTTACACCTTCTAGAGCACGTTGGGTGGCACGGGATACATGCGGACGTGCATTGTCCTGTTGGAACAGCAAGTTCCCTTGCCGGTCTAGGAATGGTAGAACGATGGGTTCGATGACGGTTTGGATGTACCGTGCACTATTCAGTGTCCCCTCGACGATCACCAGTGGTGTACGGCCAGTGTAGGAGATCGCTCCCCACACCATGATGCCGGGTGTTGGCCCTGTGTGCCTCGGTCGTATGCAGTCCTGATTGTGGCGCTCACCTGCACGGCGCCAAACACGCATACGACCATCATTGGCACCAAGGCAGAAGCGACTCTCATCGCTGAAGACGACACGTCTCCATTCGTCCCTCCATTCACGCCTGTCGCGACACCACTGGAGGCGGGCTGCACGATGTTGGGGCGTGAGCGGAAGACGGCCTAACGGTGTGCGGGACCGTAGCCCAGCTTCATGGAGACGGTTGCAAATGGTCCTCGCCGATACCCCAGGAGCAACAGTGTCCCTAATTTGCTGGGAAGTGGCGGTGCGGTCCCCTACGGCACTGCGTAGGATCCTACGGTCTTGGCGTGCATCCGTGCGTCGCTGCGGTCCGGTCCCAGGTCGACGGGCACGTGCACCTTCCGCCGACCACTGGCGACAACATCGATGTACTGTGGAGACCTCACGCCCCACGTGTTGAGCAATTCGGCGGTACGTCCACCCGGCCTCCCGCATGCCCACTATACGCCCTCGCTCAAAGTCCGTCAACTGCACATACGGTTCACGTCCACGCTGTCGCGGCATGCTACCAGTGTTAAAGACTGCGATGGGGCTCCGTATGCCACGGCAAACTGGCTGACACTGACGGCGGCGGTGCACAAATGCTGCGCAGCTAGCGCCATTCGATGGCCAACACCGCGGTTCCTGGTGTGTCCGCTGTGCCGTGCGTGTGATCATTGCTTGTACAGCCCTCTCGCAGTGTCCGGAGCAAGTATGGTGGGTCTGACACACCGGTGTCAATGTGTTCTTTTTTCCATTTCCAGGAGTGTATTTGGTGTCCCTGTTAATGCTGTCTATTACCTTTGAGCCCTTGTCCATAATTTATGAAGATTATACATGCTGCTGTCCTATACTTTAAGAAGTTGAAGACCAGTATTCACGTCTTAGTTGACGTCATGTGGGCGCACTAGTCCGAATTTTATTCATTCATTTTTTTATGGAACTGGCCTCAGTAATCTCAACTCAAAATCAAGCCACGTACTTTGCTCAAGATTTCGGTCTATGTATGCCACAAATATTGCTGTCTATTGGGTTCAAGCTCAGTTTGTAATTTATGAATATTTTTTTCGTTGGTAATCAGGTTTAATTTTACTTCTTGTTGTGCAGGCCAGCTAGGCGTTGTTCTTTATATTTTATTTAGGTACCTTATATCGCTGGCTGTTTGGTCCATAGTATTTTCTTATCGTAGCTCATTATGCACAGATCTGGTAGCTAAATATTTATTCATGTTGGATTTATTATCATTGAAACACTTGTTCATTGGAAGGCTTTTCTCTATATATTAGTTTATACTATGATTTATTTAATCGACGTTGAAACAAAACCACTGGAGAGCGTTGGAACTCATCCGTCTGATATCTCAAGTTAAATTGTTGAATTTTTCACTTGTTTAGATTCAGTTTTTCTGGAATTTTACGCTTTAAAGGAAGATGTAACTATTTGCTGTACCCTTAATAAAACTGGTTTTCTGGTTCAAAAGCTGTTTATATCTTGCCTGTCACCTTACCAGTCTCATCTCCTCGCTAACTACAGTTTTTCAGTTGATGTATCTCTTATGTTATCCTTGACTGAATTTCTTCTACTCCCCGTTTATCAGCTGTAGTCAATAAAATAAAATTTATAAATTTTCAACAGATAAAGAAAATAATGTAGTAGGAAGATGGAAAAGAATATTGATCTATAATAAAATCCGAAACCCCATTCTCCTCAAGTAAAGGCACTGTACGTCCAAGACACAGAATCGAAGACTATCAGCCCTTCATGCTTCCGTGAGAATAGAACTGCTACTTCACTGAAATTTTGCTGGTAAAAAGTCAAAACTTTGAAAGCCATTTTTTGGACATATTTTCACGATCTTAGCTGAAAAAGCTTACTGTTTATAAAAATGTTAATTACGTTAATGGGTGATTCACCAAATGAATGAAGTACTTTGTTACTATAAGAAGTAAACACTTCTTTGTTCGTCAAATTCTTTACACGTGAGGAGTGATATTAAATGGTTCAAATGGCTCTGAGCACTATGGGACTTAACTTCTAAGGTTATCAGTCCCCTAGAACTTAGAACTACTTAAACCTAACTAACCTAAGGACATCACACACATCCATGCCCGAGGCAGGATTCGAACCCGCGACCGTAGCGGCCGCGCAGTTTCAGACTGTAGCGCCTTTAACCGCTTGGCCACCACGGCCGGCGGAGTGATATTAGAATCACTTGGTCACTTTGTACGAAGATTAAACCAGAACTGAAAACTAAACATGAGAGCACTGAATGATCCCACAGTATCCCTATCATGCTACCTCCCAGATATAGAAAGTATTAAGCCCTACTATCGTTAATTAATTAATTTGGTCGTTAATAAAACAGGTAGTAATCAAATACTAGTGCGGTAAATGTAAATTAACTTATCGTTTAATTTGTAAGTAGGCTGTTTAGGTTTTCTTATTGGTAAAGACACGTAGCGCTCTGTATGAAAATCACTGGCTGTGCTGTGTGCAGTCTGTGGCTAGTTTACATTGTTGTCTGCCATTGTAGTGTTGGGCAGTTGGCTGTTAACAGCGCGTAGCATTGCGCAGTTGGAGGTGAGCCGCCAGCAGTGGTGGATGTGGGGAGAGATATGGCGGAGATTTGAAATTTGTAAGACTGGATGCCATGAACTGCTATATATATTATGACTTTTGAACACTATTAAGGTAAATACATTGTTTTTTCTCTATCAAAATCTTTCATTTGCTAACTATGCCTATCAATAGTTAGTGCCTTCAGTAGTTTGAATCTTTTGTTTAGTTGGCAGTAGTGGCGCTCGCTGTATTGCAGTAGTTCGAGTAACGAAGATTTTTGGTGAGGTAAGTGATTTGTGAAAGGTAAAGGTTATTGTTAGTCAGGACCATTGTAGGGATTTTTAAAAGTCAGATTGCGTTGCGCTAAAAATATTGTGCGTCAGTTTAAGCACAGTCATGTATAATTTTTCAAAGGGGACATTTCAAATGTGGTTAGGTCGTGACTAACGCACTGCTTTCCAGGCGGGAAGACTTGCCGGTCCCCGGCACGAATCCGCCCGGCGGATTAGTGTCGAGGTCCGGCGGGCCGGCCAGTCTGTGGATGGTTTTTAAGGCGGTTTTCCATCTGCCTCGGCGAATGCGGGCTGGTTCCCCTCATTCCACCTCAGTTACACTATGTCGGCGATTGCTGCGAAAACACTTTCTCCACGTACGTAATTACTCTACCACGCAAACATTGGGGTTACACTCTTCTGGTTTGAGATGTTCCCTAGGGAGTTGGAGGAAGGGGGGGGGGGGGGGAGTGAGTGGACTACTGTAGCCTATTGTAGGGTTGTGAACCAATGAGGGCTACGGCGGGGTCGAAGCCTCTCTGTCGTTTCTAGGTCCCCAGTTCCTAACAATACAATAGGCCGTGACTATTAAATACGGTGTTTAATTTCAGCAAATAAACAATTGTATATAAGTTAATTTGTTATGGGTTGAAATGTGACGTGCAGAGCTGTCTGCAAGAGGGGCGGTGTCTTGAGCTCCAAAACCTCACTGACGTAGCACGTATTGTCCAGATTTCTGTTAATACGTACGAAGCGAGATCACATACTACAGCCAATAATGCCCCAAACAGTCACACTTCGCACTTGTCCCCTATGCCACTCAAAAATACAATCTGCTTCACTGCGTTCATCACGGCAGCTTCTAGCATGGATTCTGTAGGACGAGTTGTAGCGGGACTCTTCCAAAAGCACAACATTTTACGAGTCAGCACGACAGTGATGGCGTTCACGTGCCCATTACAGTCTGAGGCAGTGGTACTTCCGGCTCAATGGACGTAGACACAGTGACATGCACGTCACCAGTCGAGCCCTCAACAGACGGCGTAGAACCGTCGACTCAGACATTTACACATCCATTGCAGTATTCCAATATAGAGCCAACACTGTGGATGAAGCTATTCTGTCAGTTACAGCCATGCGGACAAGAGGGTGACCATCCCACGCTATGGTCACACTGTGTGATCCAGTATCCGCTCTTCTATCCACTGGTACCACAGACGCATTACTGTCGCAGCGGCGGTGTTAACTGTATCACTCCAGCTCGCCCTTTTACGTCGATGAGGTATACCGGCACTTCATTTCACGTTTTCCCTTCGTTTGACATCTCTCAGCGATTGAGCCTGGCGCAACAGTGAGCTATCCGATAGCACGGAAGAGGATGCTGCTGGGCCTACGTGCACGTCATTTCTCTGCGATCTTATTTACTTATTATGGTTTCACTGTTCTACACATCCTCCACTTTTGGAATGATTTAGGTGCTGCTATTTTTCACAAACAGTAGTGTAGCTATAAATCAGTCTCACAAATGGGTAGTGCCGACTACAACCACTTACAACTATTATCATTTGTGCAATGAGCGGTACAGCTTTGGCATGAAGTTATCCTTGCGAGACGCTACCGCCACCACGAGGTGGTGTCGAGTAACGCGCTCGGCAGCGGCCTCGGCAGTCAGCGTCACCGTGCGGTGTGAGACGGACGGAAGGAACTTCTAGCATATCTGGGTAAGCCAGTCGAATGGAACTGGTGTACATTCTGCTGGATAATAATGCTTCCTGTGATTTGGAAGAGAAAGCTGTCCAGCTTGTCTTTGATGACGACATTACCGATGATATATGCCTTGGGGCTGCATTAAGGACTGAGTCTGTTCAGTTGAATACGTGGAAACAGTACGGGAACTCTGTTAAATAGACTTTACAGCAGAAGAGCATACCTTCGGTTAGTTTTCTGTTTTATGCAGAGTAGAATGTGGCCATGTTCTTGCGTATGGTATAGGCAGTGATACTTTACTAAGGGTGCTTGAATTAATATGTACTGTGCTATGTTTCTGTGGTAAGAGGTCAGTGTGGTGATTGGGACCGCACCGTTGTTGTGCTCTGAACGCTTGGGAACACTGATAGTGTACCCTTGCTGTAGCTTTTCTTGCATGGCCCTTGCAATTGTATTAAGTTGCGCTGAGCTCGTTTGACGTTTCCTGTGCGTACTCTGAGTGTGACTGACTCCCGCTTCCATATATGTCATGGGATATGCCCTAACGTCGTGTCGGACCTCCTCCTGCCCTGCATAGTGCAGCAACTCGATGGGTCGTGGACTCCAAACTGTCATTGGAAGTCCCTCCCAGAAATATTGAGCCCTGCTGACTCTATTGTTGTTGTTGTTGTGGTCTTCAGTCCTGAGACTGGTTTGATGCAGCTCTCCATGCTACTCTATCCTGTGCAAGCTTCTTCATCTTCCAGTACCTACTGCAACCTACATCCTTCTGAATCTGCTTAGTGTATTCATCTCTTGATCTCCCCCTACGATTTTTACTCTCCACGCTGCCCTCCAATACTAAATTGGTGATCCCTTGATGCCTCAGAACATGTCCTATCAACCGATCCCTTCTTCTGGACAAGTTGTGCCACAAACTTCTCTTCTCCCCAATCCTATTCAATACTTCCTCATTAGTTATGTGATCTACCCATCTAATCTTCAGCATTCTTCTGTAGCACCACATTTCGAAAGCTTCTATTCTCTTCTTGTCCAAACTATTTACCGTCCAGGTTTCACTTCCATACATGGCTACACTCCATACAAATACTTTCAGAAACGACTTCCTGACACCTAAATCTATACTCGATGTTAACAAATTTCTCTTCTTCAGAAACGCTTTCCTTGCCATTGCCAGTCTACATTTTATATCCTCTCTACTTCGACCATCATCAGTTATTTTGCTCCCCAAATAGCAAAACTCATTTACTACTTTAAGTGTCTCATTTCCTAATCTAATTCCCTCAGCATCACCCGACTTAATTCGACTACATTCCATTGTCCTCGTTTTGTTTTTGTTGATGTTCATCTTATATCCTCCCTTCAAGACACCATCCATTCCGTTCAACTGCTCTTCCAAGTCCTTTGCTGTCTGACAGAATTACAATGTCATCAGCGAACCTCAAAGTTTTTATTTCTTCTCCATGGATTTTAATACCTACTCCGAATTTTTCTTTTGTTTCCTTTACTGCTTGCTCAAGATACAGATTGAATAACATCGCTATAGCCATCCATAATTGCGGAAATGATGCCGTTGCAGGATATTTTGCTCTAACTGACCTCTCGATTATACTAATGTCCGGAGATCTGCGCGGCCAAATCATTCGCTCGAATTGTCCACAATGTTTTTTAAACCAAACGCGAGCTGTTGTGTCTCGGTGACGTGGTGCATTGTTGTCCCTAAAGATTCAATTTTTTTTTAAACATGAAGTCCATGAATGGCTGCAAGTGGTCATCAGGTAACTGAACATAATCATCTTCAGTTAATGAGAGGTTCATTTGGACCAGTCCATACCATATAAACACAGCCAAAATGGAGCCACTATCACCTTGCAGAATATCTTTATCACAATTTGAATTCATCGCTTGGTAGGGTCTGCACCACACTCCAACGCTACCATCAGCGCTTACCAACAGAAATCGGGTTTCATCTGACTAGACCACGGTTTTCCAATCGTCTACGTCCAATTGAGTTGGTCACGAGCCCATGAGAGGCGCTGCACGCGACGACGTGCTGTTAGCAAAAAGTACTCGCATCTGTAGTCTGGTGCAATAACCCATTAACATCAAATTTCGCGGCAGTGTCCTAAAGGATATGTTCGTAGTATGTCCCGCATTGGTTTCAGCGGTTATTTCACGCAGTATGGCTTATCTGCTAACGCCGGCAACTCTACGCAAACGTCGCTGCTCTCGGTCGTTAAGTGAAGGGTATCTGTTACTGCGTTGTCCGTGGTGAGTGTTAATGCCTGAAATTTGGAATTCTCGGCGCACTCTTGACACATCGGACATCACAATATTGAAATACCGCCGTCTGTAAATGTGCATCCCTATACCATGACTTTTGTCGCCTCACTATATGTGTGTGTGCTATCCTAGTGTAAATGTGACAAGCAATGCTTTGAAAGTGATATGCAATGCTTTGTATAAAAGGGTATGATACTTCAGTTGTAAATATAATCAAGTATTTAGGAATAGTGTAAGTTGGAGATTGTATGCTACCTGCTTGCTTATACGGCACTGTGGCAGAAGTTGATACACATTGTTGTGATGGCAGTAGTTACTAAGATTGTGGGTAAACAATAAAAGTGCCTGAAACAGTGGCAGTGTTTTGATGCTTTTCCAGAACGACGACGGTGTCTTTCTCGAGAAGGAAAATTTTATAAATAGCCAAAATCCACAGCTCTACAACTGAGGTCAGTGCTAATTTGGGAAAATGTGCCGCATTGAAGGAAGTATGTGTAAATACGGTTTAACAACAAGGTTTGTGGTGGCAAGTTAATTTTTTTCGAAATGATTCAAATTTTACAAGTGCTTCTCGTACACAGTGAGGCAGAAAAGATATAGGGACCTAGAGAGAGAGAGAGAGAGGTACAGTGAAATAGACAGACAAATAGCGAGAGGCTGAGTCTGAGAGACACACACAGAGAGAGAGAGAGAGAGAGAGGACAGGAGGGGTAGAAAGAGAGAGAGAGAGAGAGAGAGAGAGAGAGAGAGAGAGAATTAACAGGTGATAAGAGTCCTAGCTAATGACAATGTTGAATACGGTGAGTAGAATGACTTTGTGACATTTGCACGGAGATGGAATGTGTTGACATTTCCATGGTGCGTTAAACACCTTCAGGTAGTTGTACCTAGGAACAGGCTGTTTTCCAGAAGTAGGATATACACCAGCCTGTCAGCCACTACCTGCTACGTATTGCTGGGAAAGTCCACTTCCCGCTCTAAAACCGTACGTCAGTGCGTATATTGCAGACTAGAACTGTTGTGGAACGTGAATTTCTTCCAGAGTTCAGCCATGCAGGTGATTTCTGTCTGGCAAATAGTGTTCCATACTATCACTGTTGCAGAGATCGAGTTCAACCAGACCACAAAATAAAAGCCTTTACTTATTTACAACGGGTATCAGTATTTTGTGGACTATAAGAATATATAAGATGTAACATATTGGTGTTGTGTGAAGTATAGAAGAGTAAGTGCAAAGGAAAATTACCCACTAAAAATACCATACCTTTACGCGACGGTGGTCATGTCTGTATGCCAGATGAAGCAGCAAAAGAAGTGTGAGAGCTTTTGTAAGTGCAAAGAAAGCACGCAAAAGAAACATACTACGATTTCATCAATTTACGCTATTCAATCGAGGCTACGGGTTAGTAACGTCGTTATTGTCTCAGAGAAATGCGAAACAATTACTGCATCGCAAGACACAAAAATATATGGAACCAATACAACATTCGATCGATGCTGGAGGAATATTCTTTCAGAAAGTGGGATTATGATGAAAGTTAGGAAACTTTCCTGTGGACGGAACGTAATAGAAAGCGCTGATGCTCAAATAGTTGTAGGCACTAAAGCTGGTTAAAGCCGGAGATAAGTTTTGCCGAAATTTTTGTGAAGAACCTAACCATTTTCGGAAAGGATAGGCTAAACACAGTTGGCGGTGGCGCGTTTGTTGCTGTTAGAAGTAGTTTATCTTGTCGAGAAATTGAAGCAGATAGCTCCTGTGAGTTAGTATAGGTAAAAGTCATTCTTGGCAACCGGAATAAAATAATAGTTGGATCCTTTCTCCGACCTCCCAATTCAGATGATAGAATTGCTGAAAGGTTCAAAGAAAACTTGAGTTTGATTTCAAACCGGTACCCGACTCATACAATTATTGTTGATCCTGACTTTAATTTATGCTCGGTATGTTGGCGAAAATACATATTTAAATCCTGAGGTACGCATAAAACATACGAAAGTGTGCTAAACGCATTCTCTAAAACATTTTTCGAGCAGTTAATTCATGAGCCAACACGAATAGTAAACGGTTGCGAAAACTTGACCTCTTTAGTACCAAATAATCCTGAGCTAAAAACAAGCATCAAAACGGATATGGGGACCAGTGAACACAGGGTTGTCGGAGCGAGCTTGAATATTGTAACCCCCAAATCTTCCAAAAATAAACGAAAAATATGCCTATTAAAAAAACAGATAAAAATTCACTTAATGCCTTCCTGAGAGACAATCTTCACTTCTTTACAATTAATAAGGTAAGTGTAGAGCAGATGTGGCTTGAGTTCAAAGAAATAGTATCGGCAGCAATTGAGAGATTTATACCAGATAAATTAACAGTCCTCCTTGGTACACAATCCTCCTTGGTACACAAAACGGGTCAGAATACTGTTCCAGAAGCAACGAAAAAAGAAAAAAAATGCAAAATTTAAACGCACAAAAAGTCTCCAAGATTGGCAAACTTTTACAGTAGCTCGAAATCTAGCGCGGACTTCAGTGCTTACAATAGGTTCCGCAACGAAACTTTGTCCCGAAACCAGGCAGTAAATCCAACGAAATTCTGGTCGTATGTGAAGCATGCTAGCGGCAAGAGTCACTAAACACAGCCTTCCGAAATTCTTTCACCAAAGAAGACGAACGAAGTAAATATTCCGGAATTCGAATCAAATGGTTCAAATGGCTCTGAGCACTATGGGACTTAACATCTCAGGTCATCAGTCCCCTAGAACTTAGAACTACTTAAACCTAACTAACCTAAGGACATCACACACATCCATATCCGAGGCAGGATTCGAGCCTGCGACCGTAGCGGTCGCGCGGTTCCAGACTGAAGCGCCTAGAACTCTTGGCCATCAACGGTCGGCAATTCGAATCAAAAACAGCTGCAAAAACAGCTGCAAACATGAGTAACGTAGAAATAGATATCCTTGAAGTAGTGAAGCAACTTAAATCACTTAACAAAAGCAAGTAAGTTTTCCGATGCAGACTGTATATCAGTTAGGTTTCTTTCAGAATATGCTGACACAACAGTAGCATACTTAACAATCATACATCATACATCACTTACCAATACATGAAAGGTAGTAGGAGTAATCCACTAAATTACAGACCCATATCATTAACGTCGATATGCAGTAGGGTTTTTGAACATATATTGTATTCGAACATTATACATTACCTCGAAGAGAACGCCCTATTGATACACTCTTGACAAGGGATTTCAAATTGATTCCACATTTCTAGATTTTCAAAAGGCTTCTAATACCGTACCACACAAAAGGCTTGAAGTGAAATTTCGTGCTTATGGAATATCGTCTCAGTTATGTGACTGGATTCGTGTTTTCCTGTCGGAGAGGTCACAGTTCGTTGTAATGACAGTTCGTTGTAACTGACGGAAAGTCATCGAGTAAAACAGAAGTGATTTCTGGCGTTCCCCAAGGTAGTATTATAGGCCCTTCGCTGTTCTTTACCTATATAAACTATTTAGGAGACAATCTGAGCATCAGTCTTAGGCTGTATTCAGGTGATGTCGTTTATCGACTAGTTAATTCATCAAAAGATGAAAACAAATTGAAAAACGATTCAGAAAAGATATCCGTATTGGCAATAGACCCTAAATAACGAAAACTGTGAGCTCATCCACATGAGTGCTAAAAGGAGTCCGTGAAACTTGGGTTACATCATAAATCAGTCAAATCTAAAGGTCGTAAATTCAACTAAATACCAAGGAATTACAATTTCCTGTCGAACAAAAAGCAAGAAACATATGATCGTTTTTCTCTACATCTGTTAAATACAAGGTCCCAGGTTCCTGCGTCTCTCAAGATGGATTTCGAAATAACTGTCGTCCAATCAGCAACAAGTTGGTTCCCCCAAATAGAGACTGAGGGTTTCTATTATCAGTTTAATCAGTGTCTGTGGAAACAATTTCGGTGCTGCGGCCTTGCCCCTGCCTACAGGGAAAGAGGAGATATTTGCTGACACGTAAAACGTTCTTCAGCTCTACCACATCTTCCCCTAGAAATTTTGGGTGATGGTTGGCTGTAAATTCAGGATACCATGCCCGAAAAACAAAACCTGCAAGGCCTCTGCCACTGTTTTGTTGACAAATGACTCGATGCAAGTATGTGGAATTGTAGTGGACGGCGCCATCCCACTACCAACACCTCTAAAGGATGGAATTGAAGAATAAACATATTAATATCAAAAGTTCATCCAAATGTTTACTCAATACTAAGACGAAGAGTTCCGTGACCACCAGTTTCACCGATGCACATAATATAAAACGGATCGCTGCATCTACCATTTCTCAGTGACAAAACGAGAAGAAATAAATCAGTGGTTAAAGGTGACGAGACTATTGCAAAGGCTTTAAAAACACTCAAAAACACTATTCAAGCACGACTCCCGCCCCGTCCTCACAGCTTTAATTCCGCCAGTAAAGGTCCCGAGTTCGAGTCTCAGTCCGGCACACAGTTTTAATCTGCCAGGAAGTTTCATATCAGCGCACACTCCGCTGTAGAGTGAAAATTTCATTAATGGAAATTATATATATATATATATATATATATATATATATATATATATATGAATTCATTGTACAATGTTATTGTAAACAATATAAATATTTACTATATCTACTATATATCTAGACATATATTCAATACTAAGCTATGATCGTATGTTTGGACTTACTAGCTGTCAATTACGTAACGTAACAATCTCTTTTGCACTAGTTGTGAACGTACCGTTATGCATATGTGTCTCTATGTGACCCTAAGTCCTTTTTTGGACAATTTATGCTATATTTTCAACAATGCCAATGTATACCTTTCTCTTGCAACTCTATTTCGGTTTGTAGTTTCATGACGTCCCTTGTTCATTTAAATTCGTTTTCTACGTTCCCCTTCCCGCCTCCATCATCTTCCACCCCCCCCCCCCCGCCCCACTCCTACCCTCACCACACCCTCCCCGACCCCTAGGTTGTTGCTTTTTTTAGATTCTGTACGTTACGAAAGTACCATCCACTGTTTACAGTTATTCTTATGAACCCAGTCTTGTTGTTGTTGTTGTGGTCTTCAGTCCAGAGACTGATTTGATGCAGCTCTCCATGCTACTATATCCTGTGCAAGCTTCTTCATCTCCCAGTACCTACTGCAACCTAATGTTATCCAGATGTTTTGTTAATTCGTACTTTTACAACTGTTATACAACTTGCGTGCTTACGTCGTATCTAAGGACGTGCGCTGTACCAAGCCATGTTTATATGCTTCCATTTACTGGCTGTCAGTTACATAAGACAGTAATCCCCCTAGATCTAGGAATCAACCTACCATCAACGTGTAATGCCTACGCATAGTAATTATGGATATCTGCAATCTACTCGACCCTATTCCTGTTTATGTGTTTGATCTGGGCTGTGAGCCATGTCACTGTTTATTGTCCAGTTGGATCTGCGTCCCTGTCTATAGTTCTTTTTCATGTAACAAGGTTAGCCGGCCGCGGTGGTCTAGCGGTTCTGGCGCTGCAGTTCGGAACCGCGGGACTGCTACGGTCGCAGGTTCGAATCCTGCCTCGGGCATGGGTGTGTGTGATGTCCTTAGGTTAGTTAGGTTTAAGTAGTTCTAAGTTCTAGGGGACTTATGACCTAAGATGTTGAGTCCCATAGTGCTCAGAGCCATTTGAACCATTTAACAATGTTAAAACATAATTTTATGTAAATAGTTAATCAGTACTGTCTTATGAATAATCAGACACACATCGTCCGTCACCATAGTGCTGGGGCGCCGCCTGGCGACCATGCTTGTAACCACTTAATATGATTTCTACAGCCCAGCGGTTCAGTCTTCCTGAGTTGTCGTCGGCACATCATAATTACTAATGTACCTGTTTTTGTGTCTATACACCTTATTGGTGCTATGGATATCTTATTTAACAAGTTTCATATATTTGACAAATCCTGTGGAGCTGTATTATTGTAACCGCAGCACGAGCTTAGTATGTCGACGAGACGTGCGTAGCTATATTTCTAGGAGGTAGGTAAATTTTGTTATTCAGGTAATATGGTTTCTTGTGTATAATTGTTGAACGATTATGCAGATTGTTACACCAACGTAAATTGTAGACCTGAGAATCTGAAGATGACAGATGGTTACAGTCGAAACTGGCCAGGAAGTAAACTATTTTACATCAACCGATCTTTGCTTCTAATATTGTAAAAGTAAACAAATTTAATGGAGGACGAAAAACAGACTATCTTCTAGTTGTGTTCCCTGGAAATGACACAGATTCGGCTAAATGTCTCTCGCAATTTTGAAAATACATTATTTTATTCATTAGGATATTAGAACTGTTAATATGATGAGACACCTTATGCAGCACTATCGCCCTTGTGTATAAACATTCATATGTAGCCGCCCTGTGCAAATGAAACAGTTTTGTTCATCCTTTTATCTTATATTAAAACTAATTCCTAGTAACATTTGTCGTGACTACAGCACACTCTACCGCACTGCTAGACAGTAAACAAATTCTTACAGTGCCTGTACTCGCCTTTCGCTACCTGAAGAGCCCAAGGCCCGTACAGACATCTCTTTGTGCAAGTGTCACTCCGCTCAAGTGTTCCGACCTTGTATAGAATGACAGCAGCCATTCCTCGCCTGTAACTACATAGGATTCGTTGCTCTCACAGATAGCCACAACGCTGCCGTGTCCTTTCGCGCATAGCTGCCTGCACAATGGAATCCCGAAGCGCTTATCTTACCACTGCCGCCCCGGCCTGCGGGACCGAAAGCACGTCCGCCCACAGCTCCACTCCACTCCACTTCCGCAGCTTTTAAATTCAGTCCGCACTCTGCGGCATGCCGCACTTAATCGATTAAGTGGTTTTCGGGCCAGTGTCCTCTTCGTTGACGCATTAAGATAATTTCATTTTCGCCGAGTTGCTAAAAGGAGGAAGTTCGCCACAGATGCCACTTACTCCGTACATCTTCTAAGTTTCCGTCAACGACAAAATAATTTTCACAGAGAACCGATGAAAGTGTTACAATATATAAAGCTATAATTACTGTCTCTCTTAATGACTAATCTCGCCTATGGGGAACGTTCTTAACTCATTTATTTGTTAGGAATGCACTCATACATGCCCTGTATTACGTAGACTGTATTCGTCTAAATACATTCTCATTTTGAGCTCGTGGTCTTGCGGTCGCGTTTTCGCTTCCCGAACACGGGGTCCCGGGTTCGATTCCCGGCGGGGTCAGGGTTTTACGCCTGCCTCGAGATGACTGGGTATTTGTGTTGTCATCATCATTCCTGAAAGTGGCGAGATTGGACTGAGTAAAGGTTGGGAATATGTGCGGGTGCTGATAACAGCGCAGTTGAGCACCCCACAAACCAAAGATCATAATTGTCATTTTGAGCTGATTTGGCCTGACCTATGTGGATCTTAAGCTTAGGAGGAAAACAGTATTTCATGGTGTGAGGCCTTTTTAAACAAGTAAATAAGTGTGAGCTCATGCGAGAAGAGTTTTAAAAATTTTCGTGTGCTCGTCATCCTAAAATTCTTTAGCTGTCCAAAAGGTGTAACTACCTATCAGAATGTACATCTCAAAGCTCTCGCACAGTTAGTGTTTCCTTCAGTTTTCAAACAGAATAACACTTATCCATCATCAGCAACTGTATTTCCATTTACTGAAATAATCAGCGATGCGATGATTATAAACTTCTGAAGGGGGTCACTAGGAGTCTGAAATCGGTAAGGGGATTTCTTTCGCACACAGCTGGTTACTAATTATTTCAACAAGAAGAATAACACTTTTCTAGAAAAAAGCAGAGAAAATTCACTAAGAAGGTGGGCAGACGCACGAGCGTACTGTTAAAAACGCCCAACGAAAGAAACTTGTCATATTGGAATTTTTAGGTCTGTTTCCGTGCTTGCAGAAAAATAATAATGAATGAAAGTTGGAGCCGCATGAGTTATGGTTTTGCTTTAACACCCAAACATGTTTCGTCACGGTTGTGTCATCCTCCGTGGGTTTTTAGTTTTATTTCTCTGAAATACGCACACACACACTATGCTGACATTTGGAAATATGTTACAACGGAATTTCTTGTTATTTAAATTATGTTTCCACTTTACCTTTTATTGTACGTGGTATGTGTCCCGCAGCTGGCAACCAAATCATCCGCAGGTCATAATTAGTAAACCATGTCATCAGCAAACATGAGCGATATTACGACATCGTCTGCATTGAATTTATATTTATAATCCAATGTGTCCCGTAAAAATCATGGCATATGCCCGTTTATGGACCTACCATTGCAGTATTTGGCTACTCCTAAACTGTGGCTGATTTTTGTATGTGTGTCAAATGTGTTTTTGTTGTTTTTTGTGTAGTTAGACAGACCTGCGGACACCGGTAAAAACTTTCTGTGAAATTTATGTATGGAGAACCATTTGGTGTCGTTTGTTATTCACGGATCATGTTTCGCATTTTGATAGTGTTCACCCAAGCTTTCACCTGTCCGTTTGTGAATCTGCGTGTTGCTGTGTCACTGGAGAAATTTGCGTTTCTGATGAGAGTCCAGTTTTAGTTGGTTTACTGTTCCGCTTTGGTTTCACTTTCTCCAAATTTTAACTCCGTTCAGCACGCGTGCGCGCAATTATATATACATATATAAATTTACACCCTGAGTTTGCAGCGATGAGATATGCAACTGATTAGAATATCAGCGCAGACGCACATCACACGCGCCTGTGGCGCCACCTCATATCGCCATTTAAGGCTTGGCGATTTCGACGAGTGTACGTTCGGCCCGTGTGTTTACCTTGTGGTTGTTTCACAAGACGATCAGTTATGCCTCGTAGACAACAGCGAACATCTTTTGATCAAGTATCCGAGTTCGACAGAGGAAGGATAGTGGCTTACCGAGATTGTGGATTATCATACAGAGAAATCGCTAGTCGTGTTGGACGAAACCAAACAACTGTAATGCGGATATGTGACCGTTGGATGCAGTAGGGTACGACGGACCGACGTGGTCGATCGCATTCACCTCGGTGCACCACCGCACGTGCTGATAGGCAAATTGTGCGCATGGCAGTGACGGATCGCTCAGTGACATCCCGAACCATAGCACAGCACATTGCGTCTGTAACGCATCATCCAGTGTCTGCGCGTACCATTCGACGCCGTTTACAGCAGAGTGGTCTGTCCGCAAGACGTCCATTGCTTCGTCTACCATTGACGCAGAACCACAGACGTCTCCGTCGCCAATGGTGCGATGACAGACGGATGTGGACGGCAGAATGGAATGACGTTGTCTTTACTGACGAGGCACGCTTCTGTCTGCAGCACCACGATGGTCGGATTCGAGTGTGGAGACACCGTGGAGAGAGGATGCTGGACAGCTGCATTATGCACCGCCACACTGGTCTTGCACCGGGTATTGTGGTATGGGGCGGTATTGGATATCACTCTCGCACGCCTCTAGTACGCATTGCCGGTACTTTAAATAGCCGGCGCTACATATCCGAGGTGCTGGAGCCAGTTGTCCTTCCTTACCTTCAGGGCTCGGCCACAGCCATATTTCAACAGGATAATGCGCGACCACACGTGGCACGCATTGTCCAAAGGTTCTTCGTCAATAAACAGATTGAATTGCTTCCCTGGCCGGCTCGCTCTCCGGATCTTTCGCCGATAGAAAACATGGGGTCCATGGTTGCTCAACGAGTGACCCAGATTACATCCCCAGCTGCCACACCAGATGATCTTTGGCAACGTGTGGAAGCTGCTTGGGCTGCTGTACCACAGGAACACATCCAACGTCTCTTTGACGCAATGCCGAGACGTGTGGCAGCGGTGATCTCCAACAATGGCGGCTACTCTGGCTACTGATACTGGCAGGAACCACATGTCACAGACGTCTGTAAACGTAATCATTTGATACTTGGTCAACATGTTATCTACAAAATAAATTTTGTTGTGCTACCTCTTGTCTTTCTTGGTGTTGCATTTACGGTGGCCAGCAGTGTATATGTGTGTGTGTATGTGTGTTCCATTTTGTGTCGTCTAATAATTCGTTTAGAGTGTAGCATGGTGTTTTGTTGCAGAGCACTGTTTGGCCATTGATGACTTTTAACCTGCGTGATAGCTTTTTGGATATGATAATTTTCTTCTATTGGTAACAAATGGTGCAGATGTTTACTGTGTTTTAGGATCTGGAGGACCGTTTTCATGCCAGTGGGACGGCGGTTGTATTCAATGAGGCCGTCCGCAAATGCGGAATGTGTGCTATCTCGTTCATTATGAATGGAAATTGTACTAAAGAAGAAAACAACAGACGTCGAGCCGAGCGGGCGCAGTAGGATCAGTAGCAGTTGTCTGATTCACAGCAATTTATTTTATTTTACTTTTTTCGCGTATCCTGCAAAAAAAGTTAACTATAACCGTGTACTTCACTGTGTAGTGACCGATCTGTCTGCCTAGTCCGGACAGGTGCAGAGGAAGGGTATGCTTGTCTTTGGGAGATTCAGTGTTAAGCGGGTGATGCAGCCCCTCAAGAAAATATGAGGCAAGACGGGAAAGAAGGCCAGTGTGCATTCGGTATGAACACCGAGCGTCTCGTCCGTAATGTGGAGGAGGCCCTGCCGGCAACTATCAAGCGCACTTGGTGCAACCGGCTGCATACAGTGGCACATGTCGGCACGATGGACGCCTGCTACTTGGGTTCTGAGGGCATTCTTAGGTCCTTTCTGCGGATGGAAGATTTGGTGAAGGTAACTTTCATTGCACGCGGGGTGTAGGCTGTCTATTTGTAGCATCGCACCCAGGGTTGATGGCGATCCTCTTGTTTGGAGCAGAGTGGGAGGTCTAAACCAGAGGCTCGGTGGACTCTGCGTCGGTATTGGATGCGGATTTCTCGACCTCCGCTATCTGGTGCAGACTTGTTGGGGTCTCTTTAGCAGGTCACGCGTGCACTACTAGGATAGCGGAATACGTGTGGCACATGGGGCTTTTTTGGGTTAGAGAAACCATCCTTGGGATCAAAGACGATTTGTCTGATACATTAATCACATTGTCTTCAGGTAATGTTCGTCGTGGCAGATCAGAGATAGCAAAGGTTAATATGATTTTAGTAAACTGAAGGAGCATCACGGAATAGGTCCCAGAATTAGTATCGCTTACTGAAGGTTATAATGTACAAATAGTATTAGGATCAGAAAGTTGGTTGGACGTTAATGACAACGGAAACCTAAATTAAGATTGGAATATTTATCGTAAGGATAGGTTAGTCGCCTACGGTGGCGGCGTATTTATTGCAGTAAAGAATTCGATAAAATCTAGGGAGGTTATCAAGGATTCCGATTCTAAATTAATTTGGGTGAAGTTAAGTATAAAAAATCGGGCAGAAATGGTAACTGATGCCTTCATAGACCGCCTGGGACAGGAGCTCTAGAGGTGGTAGAGGTATTCCAACAGAACTTGCAGATTATCTTCCATTAGGAACGTGGCTGCACTGAACGACTGTGTTATAACTTTCAAATAATAGAGCACAGCAATCAGTCGTCCTTTTCTTGCAGGGTTTATTCGGAAAATCTAGATTTCGGCTAGCCATTATCAATGCACCATTTCATAGTATCGATGCGTGTTCCAGTACGTCAGTCCCCTGTTGTTCGGGCGTCTGTCACAGTTCTTTCAAGACTACTCAGAACGTACTAGAACATGCATTAATACTGTGAAATGGTATATCGATAATGGCTTGGCACCAGCCGAAATCTGGATTTGCCGAATAAAACTTGCAAGAAAGGGACGACTGATTCCTGTGTTCTGTCATTTGAAAGAACTTACAGAATATCGTTAGTAATTTTCCTGATCGTCCTGTTATAACGCAACTTGCCAGTTATAGATTGGGAGTGCAAACTATCAAAACTGTTGCCAGAGACGACATTGTTCTGGATGTCTTGTCCGAAAATTACTTTGAGCAGACAGAGAACCAACTCGTGAGGGTAACGTCTTAGACCTCCAGACAACAAACAGACCTGAACTTAACGAATCAATTAACGCAGCGGAAGGTATCAGTGATCATAGGACTGTGACAGCATTTATGACAACGGGTCTTATAAAGAATGTTAGGAAAGGTAGAAAGATATTTTTGTTTAGCAAGAATGACAGGACAAAAATTTCAGAGTATCTGGGCAGTGAGTGTCATATATCCGGTAGAACGAAAATGTGGAGAACAAATGGAAAAAAATTCAAAGGAATCATCCATTATGCTCTAGACAAGTACGTTCCGAGCGAGGTCTTAAGGGATGGAAAAGGCCCACCATGGTTTGATAGCCGTGTTAGAAAACTGCTGCTGGAAGGAAGTCTCATTGTATCCAAACGAGCCATTATGCTCATAAACAGGAACTGCATTACGTAGAAAGCATGACATAAGCAGCTTACCTGGAATACTAAACGCCACTGACATTATTCACACTATTTTCTAGCAGGCTTTTTTAACAATTTTCCTTTTGGTCCACTAGGTAAATTAGGCAGATTACCTATAAAGATTTGGGATTAAGGATACTTTTTCTGCATTTTGTGCTAGACATAAGAGTATTGTTAGATTATTGAGTGATCATGCCATGTGCTGCGCCAGATTTTTGAAATAATGATGGAATACTGATGTTTAATAAGTGGTCATGCCATGAGCTGCACCCCAATGTTAATATACTTTTTGTGTATATTGTGCCCTTCCCAGGAAAATCTGTCTTACCTTGTGCCACGTAATTGGAGGTGTTTGTGGGAGGCTGTCACAGAAGCTTTGGACCTAAAAACATTTTTTTTTACCATTCCGTATGAGATTGCATTTGATACTGCCTTCTTATGTTAGCGTACATGACTTTTTTTCAGGTTACTAATCAAATTTACAGGTTCCACTATTTCTGCAATTCATTCGCATCTTTTCGTATTTATCTCATGACTTACTCTGATGCGTTACATTTACCTAGTCACTAAGCAATATGACACTTAGCACTCCTGTCTTTATGCTTGCACATACTACAATCACATTTTTCTTTGCTTTCATCCTAGCAGTTCTTGACTCAAGACGAATGATGATTGACTGATAATCATTTTCTTTACAGATGAGGTGCACTGCCCTTATCAATCAATATCCTTCCGTGTAGATATGCGCATTGTTACGGATATAGGTCATTTATTAGATAGTTTTATAAAGCCCCGAAGGTGCCACAAAACCTGCAAATATTGTGTCTTTACTCACACTTTGATTCTATGATTCTGTTTGTCTAATATGTACTCATACATGCCATAAAGAGCCATACTCTTATATAATACTCCTGTTTATGCACCTTCTTCTTGTAAAAGCCTTATCGAGTTATATATTCTCGTAATGAATTATGCATAGGCCTCTGAGTGCCACATAAAGTTATAGGTAAATGATATTTTACGATACTTTCTCAGCTTTGAAGTTTATGCTAGGCCACATTGAGCCACAAACATGTTTTTTGCCACATTTTTTCTACTAAGATCAGAATTCATGTATGCAAAAATGCCACTTGGAGCCCCTGATTGATATTTTCTCTATTATTGTTTTAGTTATTAAGATTTGCATGTATTCCAAGTACAAGGCCACCTGGAGCCGTTCGGTTCTTGATTTTACTGTCAGATTTTATTAAGTGGTTATGTCACAATATTGCATATACAAGGCCACTGAGAGCCACAGTATAATATTTGGAACCAGTCATGTTAGGTTAGTCTATGTCTAATTGGCAGCCTGATGCCACATTTATTGATGTTATCTTATTCAGAGTTTACTTTCAATTTTGAGAATTCACTCTGATGTAAAGCCTTGTTGCTTCATCCAGTTTGTAATTTCGTTAGGATCCTGAACTTTTTCTAATCAGATAAATTATTCGATGTTGACATAGGTAGAAATGGACGTATTCCACTACCTTACCTTTGATACTTTTTTGTAGTTTCCATTATCCATTCTCCTGCCTCTATTCATGGTACTGGAACAATGTACTACTGGTGTTCGTACTTCAACATAAGTAACTATATATGTTGTTTGGATCTGAGACGAATCTCTAGTATGAAGACCAATGATGATGCTGGTCATCACATTACTGGTATTATGATAATCGCCAACTAAGGTTGTTGGCGATCTGTTGCCGAATAGCTTTTGTACCTCTGCATATGACTGAGGAAAATAATATGGAGTTCAGATGTATTGGTACACTGAATGCAAAACACATTTGTCAAAACTAAGTTGTTGAACCTGCACAAAACAAAAAGAAATGGACTTTATTATGCAGTCACTTCTATATGTCCATAGGCTTCAGCCATGGCTCTTTTTCCCTTGCCCAATCCTATACCATTACCTTGACAATTAGGATTGTATACTGATTCTGCTTTACATGTTTTATTTGTCAGCAACCTTGTTCATGAGACAATTTACTCATATCCAGATTATGACTTATACTAGTGCACCTGAGCACCAACAATTCTTTCAAGTTTAATAGTGTTATGGAGTTAGATAAATTTACCACACATTTGTCGTACAAGGTACTTCCAAATATGTGCCAAATTTGTTAAACCCCGCTGGAGGGTTGTGAAAGGAGTTTAGTGTGACACACTTGTATGTGACACCAGAATAAGATACGAATATTAATAAATTAAAATGAAACTAGTATATTATAAACGATGAATGTCTCAACGCAGTTTACTAACTTGTACAGTTTTTCTACAGTTCATCGGCATTCTTATGCTCCACCTCCTTTTTTTTCATCAAGTTGAGTGTTCAAATTTTGTCTTTTGATTTGTACTCTGTATTTGATTTACGATGCCGCACAAAAGTGTCAAGGTTCCAGCGCGTAATCTTAGAATGAGAGATACCGAAATAGACGATTTTCCAATTATTGACAACAATGTTGGGAATGATAGTGACCAATCTGCGGCACAACAGTTGCAAAGCACCACAGATAACTTTAGTTCCGTTTCCAAAAATAATGTACAATTTCCTGACGCTATCATTTCACCCACTAATTTGACTACTAATCAGACGGTAGATTCCGGTATTGTAGACACCGCTGATCAGCACGTGGCTGATGTACGCAAATCAAAACTTGATTTTTTACCAAATGACGTCAGTGATTTACCTACTTTTCACACAGTTAATCAGATTGCCAACAGTGTGTCAGAGGACACAGTAGTGCAAAGTACTCAATCTGTTTTTAAAACTCTGTCAGATTCGATAAACGGTAATTATGCAGACAACGCAACAAACGAGATGTCCATAGTTGAAGATGAGGTCTCCACACTGCTAAGCACAACACATGTGACACCTGACGCATCAGTGCAAAGCAATATGGAAGTGGTGTTTCAGAATCTCATGCACATGTTCAATGAACGATTTAATAAAAATGATGAACAATTTTCCATCATATGAGAAATACAAGTTGACACCATGAATCAGTTACAAGAAATATGAGGAATACACGTTGCCACCACGAATCAGTTACGACAAGGTATACGAGAAATACAAGATGACACCACCACTCAGTTCAACGACCAATTTTCCATCTTACTTGACGAGCTTAAATTGTACACAGAAACGACTGATAACCTTTTCAAACAGGTAGAAACAGACATTAAGGCCAGTGAAAAACGTCTTTGCGATAAATTTGAAGCTATAGCCAGGCAATGTACAGACAGCACCAAACCTTTAAGACATGACATTAATGCTATAAGACATCAGTGTAGGGAAATCTAAGAAAATTTTACTGAAAAATTAACCATGACCTCTATTAAGCGGCATGAAATTGTCAGTTTTTCCCCCAACGCTACCGTTAGCGACAGTAGTCTAATATTCTCAGAAAACATTAATGAACCCATTGTGCCTACCAAATCTGATAATAAAGCTAAGTTTCCGACGGCAGAAATTTAATTACATTTCATTGACACTGACACCAATGTCGTCTGGAGTGACGCACATGATCTCTCTGTTGAGCCACCCATGCAATCTGAGACAAAAAAATGGTTCAAATGGCTCTGAGCACTATGGGACTTAACATCTGAGGTCATCAGTCCCCTAGAACTTAGAACTACTTAAACCTAACTAACCTAAGGACATCACACACATCCATGCCCGAGGCAGGATTCGATCCTGCGACCGTAGCGGTCGCACGGTTCCAGACTGTAGAGCCTAGAAGCGCTCGGGCACTCCGGCCGGCATTCTGTGACAGTTAATGAACTTATCAAGCCCCGTATTTAGCATGATGACACTAACAGTAAAGAAGTTTTCTGTCAACCGAAAAATGGCATACACAACGCCGCCTTTTGTCATGAAAACCTTCTGTTCACCCTACAGCTTTCCGCTTCATCGTGTGCAAGCACTTCTAACATTTCTACTTCAGTCAACCTTTGTGCTCATAAATGCTAATCCTCACCGATCGATTTGCAGACCGGATTCATACAGCAAAATCAGACCTCAACAAATAACTTTTATTTCCTTCAGATTAATGATGCCAACAATCAAACATCAGACGCCACATTCAGTCTCAACACAGAACAGAGTTTGTTTCCTTCCATGACGCATACCACAAATATTACATTCTCACTGCGTCACAACGCTAAATTTTTTGAAGAACAAGACGATTTCCGTTACTTTGAATCTTTGAACTGAACAACTAATGCTGGGCAAAAGCAAGCTACGTATACCCCTCTCAGCCCACTGACATACTTAGCAGCCCATCCAGAGAAGCAAAATTTTTCTAACAACAATCATGTTCGATATACTATTGCTACAGATTCCTGTGAAACCACGCAATGTATTACCATTCCGTTTATCTCTTTCAAACCACACACGTATAATCATGACAACTTCCAGTCAGAATGCAAAATTAACAGCTACAAGCTACGATGTCCATTACTACAGAAAATGAAACACCGCAGCTTCGTGGAAGTCAAATGCAGAATTACAGCACGGATGTAGACGTCATTTTGAGGAAGTAGGGTTTTATTATTGACGGTAAACCAGCCCAATCTGATGTCACGGCCGATACGAATAATGGTCACAACAGTTCGAATTTATTCCAACAGCCCACTTCTAATTCTAACGAACAGCATATTCACTCTGATTACTTTAGAGAACAATTGACAGCTGCTTTTCTAAAAAAATTATCTTCTGGCACAGTTGACCTTACACTGTTAAGCAACATTTGCGATACTTCAGATAAAGATTGTGAACCCGCTCAGAGTAATTCTTTCAGTAACAGTACAGAAAAGAATAAACCAAGAAATCAACGTCGTAGGAAGCATATTCAGAATACCAGTACATATGCAGATGTCATTTTATGTGAACAGGATTTTATTATCTACGATCAATCAGTTCTACACTATGTTTACGCTACTTACACCAAGGGAGGCGTCGTTTGGCATTTACCGGCGTAATGTGTGGCTTATGAGCAGCCGCTCACCTCACCTCCCGCCTGACTGTCATAGTACTTGCAGTGGATCCTGAAGCAGTTTGGAATACCAGTGTGATGGTCTGGATAGTTGTCTGCCTATTACCCATTACGATCCTCTTCAACTGTCGACGGTCTCTGTCAGTCAACAGACGAGATCGGCCTGCACGCTTTTGTGCTATTCGTGTCCCTTCATGTTTCCACTTCACCATCACATCGGAAACAATGGACCTAGGGATGTTTAGGAATGTGGAGATCTCGCGTACAGACGTGTGACACAAGTGGCACCCAATCACCTAACCACCTTCGAAGTCCGTGAGTTCCGCGGAGCGCCCCATTCTGCTCTCTCACGATCTCTAATGACTATTGAGGTCGCTGATACGGAGTACCTGGCACTAGGTGGCAGCACAATGCACCTGATATGAAAGAAGTATGTTTCTGGGGGTGTCCAGATACTTTTGACCACATAGTGTATCTAACAATACAGCCTGTCAGGAAAAAGCCAAAAACAGTTCCAAATTATTTTCGCATCAGACTACCCTAGGGGAAGAAAATATTTATATTCAATTCTCCGTTTTTATAATACAAGCAAACACACAGATTCAGATATACCGATCTCGCACAGTTATCCTGTACAAACTGAAAGCAGCACTGATACACTGAGATTTCTCCAACGTTACAAATTATTCAGGGTCCAGTCCCATCGATAGTATAGCCTATTAAAAGCGTTGAGGTTACGGACAGACAAGTGTGATATCTGCAACAGGTATGTGCCATGCTGTCCTTGAAGTCAGCAACGGCGCGGTCAACAATACCGTCGGGCCACACAGCAGCACGCCTCAGCTTACTTCAAAGCAATGTAGCGCTACGCCGACCAAAACAAAACTCTGCTCCGCTTTATCGAGCCTATGAGAGATATTCATCGTTTATAGCACACTACTTTCATTTTAATTTATTAATATTCTTAGCTTATTCTGGTGCCACATACAAGTGTGCCCCAGCAGACTCCTTTCAGTAGTAATATGTAACTCGTTTTATGCTCAAGAATTTTGAAGTTCTTGGAGAATGAAAATCACCTTTACAAAAATCAACATGGATTCCGGAAACAGACATCCTGCAAAACTGTGCTCGCACTGTTCCTCCATGAGTTCCATAGCGCCGTAGGGAGCGGCGGTCAGGTTGATGCCATGTTTCGGCATTTTACACCGTCCCGCACTGCCGTTTAGTGAGAAAAACCGAGCTTATCGTGTATCGAAGTGGTCTGTGACTGGATTCAAAACTTCTTTGCCGACCGAACTCAGCACATCGCTCTTAATGGAACAAAATCGGAAGACGTAAGGTTAATTTCTAGGGTACCCCAAGGAAGTGTGATAGGACCGTTACATTTTGCAATATGTAGATATAAATAATCCAGTAGAAAGTGTCCGATGCTCTTTAATGCTGTTCGCGAATGATGGTTCAGATGGCTCTATGCACTATGGGACTTAACATCTGAGGTCATCAGTCCCCTAGACTTAGAACTACCTAAACCTAACTAACCTAAGGACATCACACACATCCATGCCCGAGGCAGGATTCGAACCTGCGATCATGGCAGCAGCGCGGTTCCAGACTGAAGGGCCTAGAGTCTCTCGACCACAGCAGCCGGATGTACGCGAATGATCCAGCTGTAGCAACGCCAGGAGATAGTAGCAATTCCAGAGAATTCATGAATGGTACAGTCTCTGGCAGTTGACCCGGAACGGAAATAAATGTAACGTTTTGCACATTCATAGGAAAAGAAATCCACTGCTGTACAGTTACACTACCGATGACGAACCACTGGGAACAATATCTAACGAAATAGTTTAGGGGTAACTATCCAGAGTGACCTTACGTAGAATGATCACATAAAACACACAGAGACTCAGATTCTTAGGAAGAATCGTAAGGAAATGTAGCTCTTCCACAAAGGAAGTGGCTTATTCTTGAACACCGTTCATCTATCTGGGGTCCCTACCGGGTATTACTGATAGAAGAGGCAGAGAAAATCCAGCGAAGAGCGCCACGTTTCGTCGTTCAGGCAGCGCGAGAGCGTTAAGGAGATGCTCAACCATCTCCAGTGGCAGACGTTACAAAAGAGGCGTTGTGCATCATGGAGGGATTTACAATTGAAATTTGGAGAGAGCACTTTCCGGGAAGAGTGAGACAACATATTACTTCCACCACTTATGTCTCGCGTTATAACCACTAGGAAAACATTCGAGAAATTAGAGCAATTACAGACACTTACCGACAATCATCCTTCACACGCGCTATTAGCGAGTGGAACGGGGTTGGAGAACTCAGTCAGTGGTACAAAAAGTGCGGTCCTCCACTCACCTTTATGTGGCTTGCATAGTATGATGTAGATGTGGGTGAAAAAGGCCGTCCAAAAAGACAGTCGAAATGAACTTGTTCCTCACTTGACCTTCATCTCCGAGATAGGACCAAAAGGACGATGTGATGTATGAAAATCATTTCTTTCTTAAAGAGTAAAAGGTGCACAAAGTGCATCTCTAGTATTTATTTTTCTTGAACTTGGTCTCAGTTTTCATTTTAGATTACGAACAGCTACGATATTTTTACTGAACGAAGACTAATAAGTATGAAGGGTAATTCTTCAAAAATGAGAAACTCTCACCTTGAAAAGCTCAATTTGTGAGCTTTTCACTCTGAAATATGTACTTGTTATTTTGCTAGATGTCAGAAAACACATTTTCTTGATGTTGTTACCTTTCCTACAGGAAATGATATTGGAAACGGAAAGGTCGCGGGGTCATGTTCTCGTCACACTTGATGATGTTTGTTTGCCTTTAACCTAGTCTTTGGCTCTCGATGATGTGAAGGTTGCCCAGAAATGGCACGTGTTTCAGGCCCAGAGTAAATGTAGGTCCAGTTTCCAGGCCACGATTTCTGGAATATGCTGGGGACACGCAAGTCACCAAAGAGGCGTCCAATTGAAAGACCTACACCAGTCCGTTGAGACACGCGGAATCATTACAATTAACTTTCTCGTATAAGATAAAATACTCATAGAAATACTTTTAAATAGTCTCAGCATATACGATTGCTATCAGTAACAATATCTACTTATTTACGAATGTGTTAAAAGAAAGAAACCGAGTACAGCAAAATATGGGAAACTAATTAACAAAACTAAATACTTTCTACCGAGAAATTCAAGCGTAGTTTGATTATGTAACGTAGTTTTGAAATATTTTACGACCCCCCTTTTTCTTTCTCTTTGTACTGATCATATGATACAGGATTGCTAGGAAGCTAAAACAGGTAATAATACCATTTGTCTCACCTTGCGGGCTTTCAAATATAAAATGAAAAGATGTGTGATGTGTGATTGCCCTCAACTACGTACCCTCAGACTCAGTGTTGAAATCTTAAAAGTTTTGGTTGGTTTCTTTGTCTAGGGGCTGATATACGTAGCTGCCGCATTACAAGCCAAATACTGCTGAGTATACAGGGTACAATATGAATATGCACATGAATCGAATGGTCGAAGGTTCCTATCACTTGGCAATTGCGAATGTAACGTAGAAATTCATAAATGAATGATTCCAATTAAATAAAATCTGCAGGTGCTATCTTAACGACTTTAAATGATAAGCACGATAGTAGAAGCACTTCTGAGAATGCGGTATACTTCTGCAAAACACTCATTGGTGCCGATGGTCCAACATCATCATCATCATCATCATTTAAGACTGATTATGCCTTTCAGCGTTCAGTCTGGAGCATAGCCCCCATTATACAGTTCCTCCATGATCCCTTATTCAATGCTAACATTGGTGCCTCTTATGATATTAAACCTATTACTTCAAAATCATTCTTAACCGAATCCAGGTACCTTCTCCTCGGTCTGCCCCGACTCCTCCCACCCTCTACTGCTGAATCCAAGAGTCTGTTGGGTAACCTTGCTTCTCCCATGCGTGTAACATGACCCCACCTTCGAAGCCTGTTCGCCCTGACTGCTGCATCTATAGAGTTCATTCCCAGTTTTTCTTTGATTTCCTCATTATGGACACCCTCCTGCCATTGTTCCCATATACTAGTACCTGCAATCATCCTAGCTACTTTCATATCCGTAACCTCAACCGTGTTGATAAGGTAACCTGAATCCACCCAGCTTTCGCTCCCATACAACAAATTTGGTCGAAAGATTGAACGGTGCACAGATAACTTAGTCTTGGTACTGACTTCCTTCTTGCACAAGAGAGTAGATCGTAGCTGAGCGCTCACTGCATTAGCTTTGCTACACCTCGATTCCAGTTCTTTCACTATGTTGCCATCCTGTGAGAATATGCATCCTAAGTACTTGAAACCGTCCACCTGTTCTAACTTTGTTCCTCCTATTTGGCACTCAATCCGCTTATATTTCTTTCCCACTGACATTACTTTCGTTTTGGAGATGCTAATCTTCATACCATAGTCCTTACATTTCTGATCTAGCTCTGAAATATTACTTTGCAAACTTTCAATCGAATCTGCCACCACAACTAAGTCATCCGCATATGCAAGACTGCTTATTTTGTGTTCACATATCTTAATCTCACCCAGCCAGTCTATTGTTTTCAACATATGATCCATAAATAATATGAACAACAGTGGAGACAGGTTGCAGCCTTGTCTTACCCCTGAAACTACTCTGAACCATGAACTCAATTTACCGTGAACTCTAACTGCTGCCTGACTATCCACGTAAAGACCTTTAATTGCTTGCAAAAGTTTGCCTCCTATTCCATACTCTTGTAGAACAGACAATAACTTCCTCCTAGGAACCCGGTCATATGCCTTTTCTAGATCTATAAAGCATAGATACAATTCCCTGTTCCACTCATAACACTTGTCCATTATTTGCCGTAAGCTAAAGATCTGGTCCTGACAACCTCTAAGAGGCCTAAACCAACACTGAGTTTCATCCAATTGGTCCTCAACTAATACTCGCACTTTCCTTTCAACAATACCTGAGAAGATTTTACCCACAACGCTGATTAAAGAGGTACCTCTGTAGTTGTTACAATCTTTTCTGTTTCCATGTTTAAAGATTGGTGTGATTACTGCCTTTGTCCAGTCTGATGGAACCTGTCCCAACTCTCAGGCCATTTCAATTATCCTGTGTAGCCATTTAAGACCTGACATTCCACTGTATTTGATGAGTTCCGACTTAATTTCATCCACCCCAGCCGCTTTATTGCACTGCAATCTATTGACCATTTTTTCCACTTCCTCAAATGTGATCCTATTTCCATCATCATTCCTATCCCATTCTACCTCGAAATCTGAAACATTAGTGATCGCATTTTCACCTACATTGAGCAACTCTTCAAAATACTCCCTCCATCTGCTCAAGGCATCCACAGGATTCACCAGCAGTTTTCCTTCTTACCTCCCTTTCGAAGACTGCTAATTACACTCCAGAATGGTTTTCCAGCAGCTTGACCCATAGTCTCCAACCTGTTTCCAAAGTCTTCCCACGATTTCTTCTTGGATGCTGCAATTATCTGTTTGGCTTTGTTTCTTTCTTCAACATAACTTTCTCTGTCTACCTGGGTTCTGGTATGTAGCCATTTTTGATACGCCTTCTTTTTCCTTTTACAGGCTGCCTTGACTGTATCATTCCACCAAGCTGTTTGCTTCATCCTACTTTTACACACTACTGTTCCAAGACACTCTTTAGCTACTTCTAGTACTGTGTCCCTGTACCTTGTCCATTCCTTTCCCAATGATTGTAATTGACTACATTCAACTAACTGGTACCTTTCTGAGATCGCTGTTATGTACTTGTGCCTGATTTCCTTATCCTGAAGTTTCTCCACTCTTATCCTCGTACATATGGACCTGACCTCCTGCACTTTCGGCCTCACAATCCCAATTTCACTGCAGATTAAATAATGATCAGTGTCATCAAAGAATCCCCTGAATACACGTGTGTCCCTCACAGCCTTCCTGAATTCCTGATCTGTTATTATGTAGTCAATGACAGATCTGGTTCCCCTGCCTTCCCAAGTATACCGGTGAATGTTCTTATGTTTAAAAAAGGAGTTTGTGATTACTAAGCCCATACTGGCACAGAAATCCAAAAGTTGTTTCCCGTTCCTGTTGGCCTCCATATCCTCTCCAAATTTACCCATAACCTTTTCATACCCTTCTGTTCGATTTCCAATCCTGGCGTTAAAATCACCCATGAGCAGAACACTGTCCTTGTCCTTTACTCTAACAACTACATCACTTAGTGCCTCATAAAAACTATCCATCTTATCTTGATCTGTCCCTTCCCAATGCGAATATACTGACACAATCCTAATTTTATTGATAGACACTGTCAAATCTATCCACATCAGTCGTTCGTTTACATACCTTATTGCAACTACGCTCGGTTCCATTTCTTTCCTGATGTAAAGCCCTACACCCCACTGTGCTATTCCTGCTTTGACTCCTGACAGGTAGACCTTGTATTCTCCCACTTCCTCTTCTTTCTCACTCCTTACCCGAATGTCACTAACAGCTAAAACGTCCAGCCCCATCTTACTTGCAGCCTCTGCTAGCTCTACCTTCTTCCCAGAGTAGCCCCCATTGATATTAACAGCTCCCCATCTCATTACCATTTGTTTGCCGAGTCGTATCTTAGGAGTCCCTGGTTTGTCAGTTAGAGGTGGGACTCTGTCACCTCCAAAGGTCCGAGGCATTTTGCTCTGATTGTTGCCAGCATCATATTTAAAGTACCAGGGAAGCAGGTTGCTAGCCTTACTTGCCCCGAGTCCCATTGGGTTTTACCCCTAACGGCTGAGGGACTAACCGGTGGATTTGGTAGTCTTTGCCGTACGAGCACAAAGGTGACCACGACTCAGAATATGTCCGAGATGCCCAGCCTTATTCCAAAGTAACTGGTATCCTGACTGTCGGGAGCACTTACTTGGCCACTCGTACGTTGCCCGTGGTTCATGAACTAGGACATGACTACAGGAACCCACACCATGAACCACCGATGGTCCAACAATTAAATAAAATATAAGTTGAATAACAGGGAAACAATAGATTCCTATTGCACATAATTAGTTATGATCGACAACATAGCTCGCGAGATATTCACTTCTAAGCGCATACTACGTCTTCACTGTACAAACCTCGGAAAAATCACAAGTTTACAAGTCCTCACTACGAAGTATTTCTATCCCTCGCGACCACGCGTAAACCGCTCTTCACTTCGAGTCTCTCCCGCGACTGTGCGTCCGCCACGTCGTCGCGTCCAGCACTTCCCTATGTCCTGTGCCGTACTCCCTCGCTCCGCCTTGTCCAGAACTCCCCTTCCATTCACTTCGGTAATCGCTTCTCTTAGTAACGAGCGCTGTGATTGGCGATAGCGCTTCCGTCATATCTCCAAGCCAACACACACACACACAAACATTTTGAAACACATTCGACATATTGTATTTGCATTTAAATAACTTGAAATTAAATATATATTCCTACAGATGGACCATAAACACGCTCTAACACGTATTATTAAATAAACAAACTAGTTAAATAAACATATATGAAAGGAATAGAACAGAAGGTAGCCAGTAGCCTAATGTCTCGGTGCTTTCTGAAACACAGTAAATATTTAACCAATTTCTTCATGAATAGTATATATCGAATATAAACAAAGACGAATAAATATATTTATAAGCATGTTGCTGCCGTTTCTTCGTGTAACTGTGGAGTACTTATGGCCTGACGCGATCGATAGTAATCGGCCACTTTGACCTCTAATAACTCATGTACTATGTGAGTTACATGCCTGTAATTCATAACAATTTAGGTTTAAACTAATAGCTTGCTAAAGACATGTCAGTCGACGGAATCGTTTAGATTTTAAAAATTCATTGGGGGTGTTACTTGTATAATTTACCATCAGATACTAAACTGTTAACTAATAAAGATATTGAAAATCTGATTACACCATCAGAATAGTCATCTCAATGGCATCACGATGTCAACGTGGAGTTCCCAGCCACGCGATGGGGCTGGACCCTTCTTGCTTTGGCCAACGCCCGGCACCACGTGGTCGGCCTGCACCCGCCGAGCGGCCCGTGCGGCCACGTCTACTCCGAACTTGGAGTATTTTCATGACACCACAATTCGCCCGTTATCTCACAAACTGAGACAGAAGCATGTAATAATAATAAAATTAATTTTAGAGATGGCCAGAGTATTCTCTGAACTCTGTACAAACTTTTAAATAGTTTCGATGAGTTACTTTTATTTCCAGTTTTATTATTTATTTACTTAGTTTCATTATTCATTATTAGTCTTCTTTATTTAGTTTTATTGTTTTATATTTACTTTAATGACCTGTAAAGCTTATATGGTGAGTGAGTGGGGATGCGGGAAAGAGAATAACGATTGCATACGAATCTACATAAAAACGGAATCTTGTCATTTAAGAAATGGAATTTTATAAGATATAAAATCTCAAGTGTAAAGAGTCAAATAGCGTGTGTGAAGGCAGGTTTACTCAACTAATCAGATGCTTATGACGTATAATGCCCAGAGGTGCAAGAAGTAATCTTCTAAAGTTACCTTTTTGAAATTGTTTACTGCGTGGAGGTGTACAGCTTGAAAGAATGAAGAGATGAACGAAGAAACAGGTGCACTCTGCTGCTATAAAAGCTTGTTCAATGTGGAGAAACGAAGTACAGGGAGATAATGTGTTGCCGTTGTGGTCGTCAGTCCAGAGACTGGTTTGATGCAGCACTCCATCCTACTCTATCCTGCGCAAGCCTCTTCATCTCCAAGTAACTGCCACACCAGCATCTGCTTAGTGTACTCATATTTTGGTCTCCCTCTACGATTTTTACTCTCCACGCTGCCCTCCAATACTAAACTGGTGATCCCTTGATGCGCCAGAACATGTCCTACCAACCGATCCCTTCTTCTAGACAAGCTGTGCCACAAATTCCTCTTTTCATCAATTCTACTTAGTACCTCCTCATTACTTACATACCCATCTAATTTTGAACATTTTTCTGTAATGAGTATGAAATATGTATTTAAAAACGAAAAAATTATAGGCTCGTTCTCTACGCAGGTTATTTCCACTTAACAATATATTCATCCCCAGAAGTATCGATTACACACACTTACAGTAGAAATTGCTGGAATAATGATTTACAGAAGGAGTGTTGGCTGTGTGAATTAAAACTTCAGATTTTTTGGTAAATTAGTTTATCCACGTATATGTTTAAATAAATTATTGTTGATTCATGGAGAAACATAGCTCAAAACCGAATGTGTTTCTTTTCTCTTGAAGACAGGATCTTGTGAACTACATAATAGTTGAAATGGTCGAACATTGCGGCAGGGTCACTTCAGTACTGAAGGATGAAACAATTTCTGACAGTCTTGTTCCGTAATCGAGGAGGAACTGGTTCAAATACACAACAGGCCATCATAATTTCGTTTTCTGTCTATGGAAGTAAGAGGTGAATTCCTGAACGGTTTTCATCAAAAAAGGTTACGCGTAATTCCGTTCCGTGTCGCTGCCCAGCACTAGCGCTTGCAAGGGAAACTCCCCATAGCACACGCCTCAGATTTAGTGGTAAGATGGCCCAATGGATATCCCATCAAAAATTGAACGCAGATCAAGCATGAAAACAGGAGGAGGCTGTACTGAACTGTGAAAAAAAATGCAAAATAGGAACAGTGTATGGTCCAAGGACAACGAGTGCTATAAAGAACGGCCAGAAACAGTAATGGAGTCGTGGGTCAGTGGTCATGGTGTTGAAGTGCAAAGCCGGTGAGCCTTGTTCAGAACTCCCTCGTGCAATTTACTTTTTCACAACATTGTGAACTGTCGGTCCGGTAACTCAAATGCTTGTTCTCTTTCTGTAGTCTTGGCAGTTGTCATACTATACATTGGTTATTGGATATGTCATGCGGCAAGAATATGTCACCGCCCCAAGTAAATGTTGTAAGTAGGCTGTTTAGGTTTTTTTATTTGTAACGCCACGTAGCGCTCTGTGTGAAAAATTACTGGCTGTGCTGTGTGCAGTCTGTGGCTGGTTTGCATTGTTGTTTGCTATTGTAGTGTTGGGCAGCTGGATGCGAACAGCGCGTAGTGTTGCGCAGTTGGAGGTGAGCCGCCAGCAGTCGTGGATGTGGGGTGAGTGTTGGCGGAGTTTTGAGAGCGGATGATCTGGACGTGTGTCCATCAGAGACAGTAAATTTGTAAGACTGGATGTCACGAACTGAGATATATATATATATATATATATATATATATATATATATATATATATATATATATATATATATATATAATGACTTCTGAACACTATTAAGGTAAATACATTGTTTGTTCTTTATCAAAATCTTTCATTTCCTAACTATGCCTATCAGTAGTTAGTGACTTCAGTAGTTAGAATCTTTTATTTAGCTGGAAGTATTGGCGCTCGCTGTATTGCAGTAGTTCGAGTAATGAAGATTTTTGTAAGGTAAGTGATTCATGAAAGGTATAGGTTATTGTTAGTCAGGGCCATTATTTTGTAGGGATTATTGAAAGTCAGATTGCGTTGCGCTAAAAATATTGTGTGTTAATTTAGTGATGATCAGAATAAGTAAAGAGAGAAATGTCTGAGTACGTTCAGTTTTCCTCAGCTGTTTGAAAATCAAATAACGTAAGGGGTTTATCAGCACAGTAATTCACTGATTTTTCTAAGGGGACGTTTCATAATGTGATAGAGAGAGCAGGCGAGATCCTACACATACGTCCGACAGAAATGAAAACAACACACAAACCGGTGTGAACTATGTTACAACAAACGAATTCCAGAGTCAAAACTTCCAAAACGGAACGCTACTTAAAAAAAACGTTAAAAATATGTGTTTTGACAGACTACGGAGAAACTGTGTGTTTGCGAATCTGTTCCGTTCATTTTTTGCATGTTATGTGACAAACCATTATGTTTTCATCATTTCCTCGGGAGTGATCACATTCATATTCATACGAAAACCTACATCGGGCAGGGAGACATATCCCACTTACTTAACAGTCATACGAATTATTTGTGTCGGTAAGAGATTGCTATCATGTGACACATGCACTGTCACTAATGCCGCGTATGGCACACAAGACGTGTTTTCCGGTTGAGGGTGGTTGAAGAGTCGCCTTGCCATCAAAGGTTTGTGGTTCCCCTTTGAAAGCCACTACCTTTCGGCTGCTAACAGTTGTGCAGAATCAACTGTCATTAAAAGTCCCTACCTTGTACCTAGCTGTTGCAAACGGACTTTACACCACGAGATAGACACGAGAGAGATTTAAACACTGTTCGCCCACATTGTAGTCGAACACCGTAATTACTAACCCATGACGCCATTTGTCTTCGTGTGTGCTATATATTGCACTTGTTGTTACTGGACCGTTCACTGTTGGTATTTTGCTTTTTCCACAATTCAGCAGACCTTCTTCCTGTTTTCATGCTTGATCTGTGATCAGTTTTTGACAGGATGTCCACTGGGCCCTCTTACCGCTATATCTGAGGGGGCAGGGGGAGGGGCGATAAGGTGTTTCCCTTGTTAGTTGTACTGACTCGGAGTCGATGGGCCCGCATCTCGTGGTCGTGCGGTAGCGTTCTCGCTTCCCACGCCCGGGTTCCCGGGTTCGATTCCCGGCGGGGTCAGGGATTTCTCTGCCTCGTGATGGCTGGGTGTTGTGTGCTGTCCTTAGGTTAGTTAGGTTTAAGTAGTTCTAAGTTCTAGGGGACTGATGACCATAGATGTTAAGTCCCATAGTGCTCAGAGCCATTTGAACCATTTTTTGAAGTCGATGGTAACATTCCTCCCACTCAATGATAATCGATTCCATTAAGAAATTTGTTCCTTCTATGTCCTGTATAAAACGCGAGACTTTGGACACTCGCTGTCAAGTTATAACTAAAACAAATGGAAACTGTTTCCGGGTACTGTATTACTTTATCGCATTCGCTAGTCAGTACGTATGCGCTATTATGAGTTAAAAGCAGTCATTAATAAGGAAAGAGAATCAGCTCGAATATCACGGTGGACTGAGATATTAAAACAGTAGGAATCAATATTCTCTCGCACAATGTGAAAACGCGCCGCTGCCGGGTATGGAATCTGTCGCGTTCGGTGGCAATTTTTCTCTATAATACAGTTGTTACCGATGTAGTAGCGAGCGACGAGAGCGGTGCAGTTAATGGCGTGCAAATGGCTGTTAATAAATGCAGCCCACATCACTTGCAGAAGAATCATTTTTCCGCACACCGGCTGAGAGCGGTCGATATTGAATTTACAAGCGCTGTGTAACCGCAGCCCTGTCTGCCAGGGGCCCATTTCACCGTCACTGATGCGAACGTGTTGTTTATACTACTGTCACAATGAATGTTAAATCAGTGTGTACACGACTACGCTCTAGCTGCGCACAGGTATGTAATTACCTGCTTATTTTAATTCGAAACCTCATTTAGAATACAAGACAGTACCTACTAAAGTATTGTTACAATTTGTGTTTATATCCGTTTGTGCTGTATGCGATATACTTCATTTCTAAGGATGGAGAAACGACCACAGTGACTCTTTGGTTCTTCCACAGTTAAAGGGGAATTATGTTTGAGACTAGCACTACTATTATCAAAACAGTGCGGATTGTTGATAACATTGGGAGATTTTTCGGCTCCTTACAGCGAAAGATCACAATTTAGTTGTGATGAAGAGTAGGCTGAAGTTTAAAGGACTAGTCAACAAAAATCAGTGCGTCTAGAACTGGTATACGGAAGTTCTATGGAATGAAGGGGCACGATTGAAATTCACTGAGGCTATAGATACTGCAATAAGGAATAGCTCAGTGGGCAGTTCAGTTGAAGAAGTATGGATACATCTAAAAAGGGCAATCACAGAAGTTGGAAAGAGAACCGTCGGTGCAAAGAAGGTAGAAGCGAAGAAACCACAGGTAACAGAAGAAATACTTCAGTTGATCGATGAAAGAAGGACGTACAAAAATGTTCAAGGAAATTCAGAAATACAGAAATGGAAGTCAGTTAGGAATGAAATACACAGAAAGTCCAGGAAAACTAAGACGAAATGGCAACATAAACGTGTGAAGAGATCGAAAAAGAAATGATGTCGTAAAGACTGACTCTGCATTTCGAGAAGTCAAAGCAACTTTTGGTGAAATTAAAATCAAAGATAGTAACATTAGGAGTGCAATGGGAATTTCCCTGTTAAATGGAAAGCTAAGAGCGGATAGGTGGAAAGAGTATTTTGATAATCTCTATGAAGGGGAAGACTTGTCTGATGACGTGGTAGTAGAAGAAACAGCAGACAGTGTAGAAGACATATGGAATTGAGTGTGAGAATTTAGAGCGAATAAAGTAGAAGGGATAGATAACATTCCATCAGAAATGGTAACAAAACGACTATTCACGTTTCTGTATGGATATATGTGTCTGCAGATACACCATCTCATTTTCGCAAAAACTTCGTCCACACAGTTAATAAGACTGCAACAACTGACAAGTGGGAGAATTATCGCATAATCAGCTTAACAGATTAAGCAAACGAGCTGCTGACAAGAACAACATACAGAAGAATGGAAAATAAAATTGAGAACCTATTAGATGACGATCAGTTTGGCTTTGGGAAAGGTACAAGCACTGCAGAGGGACATCTGACGCTGCGGCTGATAGTGGAAGTAACGCTGAAGAAAAATCAGGATACATTCTTAAGATTTATCGACCTGGAAAACGTGCCGACAATGTCAAATGGTGCAAGATATTTGAAATTCTGAAAAAATAGGGATAAACAATATGGAAAGACGGGTAATATACAATATGTACAAGAGACAAGAGGGGTTAATATGAATGGAAGACCAACAACGAAGTGTTCGGACTAAAAAGGGTGTAAGACAGGGATGTAGTATGTCGCATCTACTGATCAGTATACAAGAAAGGTTCAACCGTGGAATTAAAATTCAAGGTGAAAGGATTTCAAGATAAGATTTGCTGATTACATTGTTATCCTGAGTAAAAGAGAAGAAGAATTATAGGATCTGCTGAATGGAATGAATAGTCTTATGAGTACAGAATATGGACTGAGAGTAAATCGAAGACAGACGAAAGCAATGATGAGTAGCAGAAGTGAGAACAGCAAGAAACTTAACATCAGGAATTGTGCCCACGAAGTGATGATGTTAAGGAATTCTGCTACCTAGGCAGCTAGGCAGCAAAATAACCGATAACAGACGGAGCAAGGACGATATAAAAAGCAGTCTAGCAAAGCCATAGAAGCCATTTCTGGCCAAAAGATATGTTTTCTAGTATCAAAAATAGGCCTTAATTTTAGGAAGAAATTTCTGAAAATATACGTTTGGAGCACAGTATTGTTTGGTGGTGAAACATGGCCTACGGGAAAACCAGAACGGAGGAGAATCAACGCAGTTGAGATGTAGTGCTACAGAAGAATGTTGAAAGTTATATGGACTGAGAAGGTTAGGAATGACAAGGTTATGTGCAGAATTGGAGAGCAAAGAATGTGTGGAAAACACTGATAAGTGGATAACAGGACATGTGCTAAGACATCAGGGAATAACTTCCTTGGTACTAGAGGGAACTGTAGAGGGTAAAAACTGCAGAGGAAAACAGACTGGAATACATCCAGCAAATAATTGAGGACGTAGGTTGCAATTGCTTCTCCGAGACGCTGAAGTTGGAACGGGAGAGGAATTCGTGACGGGACGTATCAGACCAGCAATAGGCCTATGACTCAAGAAATTCGAATTGAGGCATGTGAATATACTGTAGAGGATGTGAGTATTGGAAGCTGTATAATACGTTTATTACATATTTCATAGCATTTAGTAGTACAGAACTTCACAGTACAGCTCAGGCCCACACCAAACAGTGCTGGAAGGCGGGCCTGTACCCACAGGCTACAGATCAGATATGGAACGAGTAAAAGTTTCATATTGCGGGTTGCACACTGTAAAAATCAAGGTGCCGCTATTGCGTCAGTGTTGTACCATCTTCTTTCCCTCCCTCTATAGTTCAGTGAGCATGACGATTCTGTGAACAGTAGTGCTTCTTTCGCTTCCTACCAGTCGACTCATCCTCTCTTACTGAGGCGTGCTGGAATGTGAGGTTGGTCATCGCTGTGTACGTAACTTGAGTGCAATCTTATTGTAGACCAGCACTGACAAGTAGGACTGACAGACTCTCAGTATCAGATGGGCTAAGCTTTGTTTTGTTGAACTGTGGAGAGAGTAAGACGAAAAGTAAGGGATGCTGCGTATACACTTGGCGATGTGTTCCATTAGAGGAAGACGGACGTCTAGAATAAATTCCATGGTGTAGTCCGCGCTTCACACAAAAAACATACAAATTTTATCCACCACGAAGAAACACCTCCATCAAATGAAAACTGGGCACAAAGCAGCGTCACTCTTTATGCATCTGCAACTGGAAAGCGCCTTTTCGTCACAACAACTTGCATTTACGGGCTAAAGCGAGTTGTGAAGATTATTATTAATTTCTGTAACTTTTTTTAAAGATTACTGTAAATTTATTCTAATAATTGATTATCATTTAGCACTTCATGCTGGATTCATGTTTTCTTGTACCTTCGTGACAAACTGACCCGGTGATGTGTCGAAAGTATGTGCATGTCAACGTTACTGTTAGAGGTTGTTTGCTCGTGATGACTGGGTGTTGTGTGCTGTCCTTAGGTTAGTTAGGTTTAAGTAGTTCTAAGTTCTAGGGGACTGATGACCATAGCTGTTAAGTCCCATAGTGCTCAGAGCCATTTGAACCATTTAGACGTTGTTTGGATACAGAATTAGTAGTAAAAAAAATTGCAACAGTCTTGGATAAAGTTTTATACATATACGTAGATAAACATAAAAACATACACACACACACTCACACACACACACACACACACACACACACACACACACACACGCACACACACACACACACTTAGGTGACGTAAGTCTTGGATTAGCGAAAGGCACGTATACAGATGGCGGTAGTATCGCATACAGAAGGTATACAATGGCGGTGAATCGGCAGAGCTGTCACTTTTCTCAGCTGTTATGTGGTAAGGTCTCCGACTTGATCATGTCATGACGGGAAGTAACAGACTTTGAACGCGGAATGGTAGTTGAAACGAGACGCATGGGACAGTCCACTTCGAAAACCCATAGGCAGAAAAGATATCTTGCGTTGGCTCGTGGGACATGTGTGTCCCACTTCCTGTTGTGAAAAAATGGAGAACTTAATAAATATTTTGGTGGTGAAAATATAATAATGAGACTGAAAAGAAACTGTTATCACCTTAATATTTTAAAAATCTGTAAAAAATGAATTTTATCCATGAAAGGGTTAGTGCGTATGAGTGGTAAAAACGAAACTGTCACGTTCGGATAAAGCGTTAGTAGTGTCCTGACTGATACAGTCACGTCTTTTAAATATCTCGGCGTAACTATGCAAAGCGATATTGTTTCGAGACTGCGGTTCATTTGTTTAGGAGACTGCATATAGGGCGCTAGTGTAACTTCTTCTGTAGTGTTGCTTAAAAGTTGGGGATCCGCACCATGTCGGATTAAAGGAAGACGTCGAAGTAATTCAGAGGTGGGCTCTTAGATTTGTTACCAGCAGGTTTCAACAACACACCCGTGTTGCGGAGAAGCTTCGGGAACCCAAATGGAAATCCCTGGAGGAGAGACAACGTTCTTTTCGAGGAACACTGCTGAGATAATTTAGAGAACCGGTGTTTGTAGCTGACTGCAGAACGATCAGATGATGTCATGAAACTCGCTGGCGAGTTTAAAGCGAGTATACGGAGTGAACTCTTCTGAATTCTACATGTCATGTGTGGTCTGGCGTCTCCTTACCAGTAACAGGTCCCAGGTTCAAACTAGTAAGTTCCCTAAAAAACACACTCAGAGCGTCATTGCGCGAGAGTGGTAGGGAGACATTATATAGAACAAGCAGACACCACGCAGAATGTTTAGAAAATGGCGATCCGGCCAGGATGGTAAAATACCATGATTGGAGGTCGACCACATGCCTAACTAGGTCAGAAAAATATCTTGTTGAAAAATTTTTGTAAAAAAAATTTTTTTTCCTACGGTTATACATAATCGAAAACAGTAGCTGCAGCGATAGATTGTAAGAAAGTATTCAATAGATAGACATTCTAGCAGAGAAAATAGCATAATTAAGTTATGAATTTTGAAAATTGTTAGAATTAAGTTTTCTCTCCAATGCAAGCGCACAGGTGGTGGATACATCGTTGACAAGTTGGTTCTGACCCAACAAGTAAGTGAATGGATTGTCAGTCTTGGTAGTGTCAAGTCGTGTGAAAAAAAGTTTATGAAACGTGTGAGATCGTATGAGCGCATGTTGACGCGAAGTAGGGCGTGTGAATTGCTTTTAAAACAGAAAATAAGGGATTCGGAAAGATTAGCAGTGGCAGATCGAGACCTTGACCGAATTGAGGTAGAGACCCAGCACGAAAATGGACAGAGAATAGAGGAAAGTACAACAGACGATGCAGTATCGCGAGAAATAGGACATATAACGCACCATAACGAGGAAAATGTACGCCAAGGCATAGAAAACGTAGGTCAGCATACGACAGAGGAGCAGGAAAGTAGAGAGACAGTCGATGAGGATTCTAACGTGCGTCTTGAATACGTAGAACCCATAGTACAAGTAATCAGAGCTCCCTCACCACAGAGTACAAGGAATGCGAGCAGAAACGTGTCACCGCACAGTTCAATACAATCGGTTGCAAACCAACAATTGGGCGAAAACACAGAGCGTAGGACGTCGGAAGAAAACGCAATAGGACCCACCAATCTGGCAGAATTACTACAACAAATTACGGAAACCATGACAAGAAAAAATAAAGACATAGCGAACCAAATTCATATTCAGAATGCAGAAACCACGAGACAAATGCGTGAGACTAAAGAACAAAACAAAAAAATTCAGTTACACCTAAGTCATATTGAAGACGAGGCAAAAGAATCTCGAGAACAATAAGTTACAATCAGTTGAGAACAGACATTGACAAGGTAGATGTGGACGTACAAACATTGCGTAATGACACTCAGGACGAGATCAAAACACTACGTAACAACACCCAGGGAGAAGTCAAGAAACTAGAGAAACAGATAAACGTAATTACTAGACAAGCAGCAGGTACAGCGCGTGAAATTGTTGAAAACAGTGTGTTACACAAACGTATCACAAAAGCTGCCCTGAAAAGATATGATAACCGCATAGTCAAAATAGAAGCGCAAACGAAGCGACAATTTCAGAAATTGCGAACAGAGTTGTTGCAAACCATTGAAGAGCGTAGTGAACAGAACCGAACAAGCACAGAGTCTGCAACCACATCCGTATCTGTAATAGCACCGGAAAAACAAGCAATTAACGAAGATATCATGCATTTGCGATTCCAATCACAGGCGGACAGTAACATACGTGACCATGGAAAGCCAGGTCGCGAAGAGTACAGTGCAATGCATTCAGCTACACGTTCACAACCGATGGAAGAAAATTATTGCGTACCACTCCAACGATACTACGCAAGGGTAGGCGAAAGTTACACAGGACAATATCCAATGGATCTACCACAACCGGAAAGAACGACGGGAGAAATGATCAGAAACAAAAGTGGCGAACAATCGCGAATTTCATATGGAACTATGACAAAGTACGACAACGATCATCTCCTCAGAGTCAGAAAATTTCAACACTTTCGAGAAGGAAACTCATTACATCCACGAACTTTTATTGATCAATTCCGAGTAGGATTACCAGAACACTGGACGCTAGCACACAAATTAGACTTTATATGTGCACACATGTCAGGAACAGTCTCAGAAACCATGCAAAATGTTGCAGCGACATGCCGATCGTACGAAGATTTCCAAGAGAAGTTTCTCTCACGATATTGGTCCAGCGAAGCACAGAACAGAGTAAAGTACGAATTATTACAGAACCCATATTTTGAAAATTCAGGAGAGAAGAGTCCCGTGAAATTTTTCGAATTAATGGCAAAGAAAAATCAATGCTTAGATGTACCATACAGTGTCGGAGAGTTGATTAAATTATGCGCGATGAAGCTACCATTGAAATACCAGCAATCATTAGTAGGTCGCGGAGGCAATGACGTCGAAGCATTTAAAGGTATTCTAAGGGAACTAGAGTTCATATTTTCGGAAGATGACGCAAGAAAATGACAAAGCGCACGTGAAAACGAAAGCAAAAGGCAGTGGAATCCACAAGACACAGTACGAAGAAACTATAATTACGAACCATGTGCATTCGGGAGGACGACGGTTCAATCCCGCGTCCGGCCATCCTGATTTAGGTTTTCCGTGATTTCCCTAAATCACTCCAGGCAAATGCCGGGATGGTTCATCTGAAAGGGCACGGCCGACTTCCTTTCCCATCCTTCCCTAATCCGATGAGACCGATGACCACGCTGTCTGGTCTCCTTCCCCAAACCAACCAATCAACAACGAACCATGTGATCACTTCGCACCAAGAAACGACAATAGATTTCAACAAAGAACCGGTTATGGATTTAGAAGAGAATATGGCAATAACTATAATTCACCCAGGAATGGCAACAACTATTACAGAGGGAATAACGACAACCGGAACAGGTACTGGAGAACCAATAGACCGACAAATTACCAACAAAGAAACCACTATCAACAAGCTAAACAAGAAAAGAGAATGCAGATACAAGAGGTCGAGGTAAGACCACCAAACCCCGATAAACGTTCAAATTGACAGCTAAGCGCCCATGCCAAAGAGAATGACGCACCGACCCAGGACAATTGCAGCACCTTTAACAGAGAAGTAAAAATCTTATCACGAGAAGAGAAGAAGGAAGAAACAAATCCGCAGGGACCAGATGAAAACGAAGACAAGAAAATAACAATATCGCGTTGAGACGAAATTAATTGGGAGAATACTGACGAGGAAGATGACTCACCAGAGGCATGCACAACGAATGTAGGAGGAAAGGACGAAGTAATGAGTATTGCAGAGCCATTTGAGATGGAAACCAGGGAAAGCGAATTCAATGAGGATAATGCGCAGTCGATAGAAGTTGAAAATAAGTTACGAGTGGGCACACAACCCAATGTATATAATGAAGGAAGTTATGAAGCGATAATTAGAGCATTTAGACGCGATTATGTGGAAGTAGCGACGAAGAAGGAGAAGATAGACGAGGATGAGGAAAAAGTAGAGGATATTGAAGAAAGCGTAAATGAAGGAAGAAATAGAGAAGAGGAAATAAAAGAGAGAGAAGTAGCAGTCGAAGCTTATCCTACAGAAAGTTCGAATTCACAAGTGAAATTCCTAAAAAGACTCATGTATGACTCAGTGGAGGATTCGTTGATGCAAGAAGAAGAAGAAGAACAGAACCAACCCTTTAAAATTCAACCAATTGTGAAGGCCATGGTAAAGCATACCCCAGTCAATATTATAATTGATAGCGGAAGTGAACTGATTGTGAACTCAGAAAATTTATTCATGTAGTGTAATGCCAATGAGGAATTGCCAGTTATGAAAACACGTAAGATTAAAGTAAGAGGTCCTATTAGAAACAATTCTGCGGAAGTTACGAGACAAACAAGGTTAACTCTTTCATGCCAAGGTCAAAAGATCGAAGCCAACTTCGTGATTATACCTAAACTAACTGTAGATTTGATTATAGGTGCAGATTTTTTAAATGAGAGATGAGCGATAATAGATATGGGGAAACGTAGCGTAACATTCGGGAATGTCACACTTCTCATTGAGCAAAAGCTAAAATTAGAAGAAATACCAGTTATAAGCAAACAATTAAGAATGACGCGAGATACAGAGGATGAAGAATTAGAATGGTATGCACAAAAGGGGGAATCGCCTCAACTCATGTTAGAAGTCCATAAAGAAATCGATGAAAAATTGCAAGAGGTTCAAGGTATTTTGGAACACAGTAAAAGAGAATTAGAGGGTATTTTACGAGATAAAGCAGAGGTATTTTTACCTAAGACTGGCAGTATTAAACACTTTCAGTACAAGTTTGAAGATTAATTTTATTACTGGTAAATAATCGGCACAATATTTCAAGATTATGTTGCAGAAAAGATCGTCAGGAGAAAGAAGAATGAAGAGAGAGGAAGGTGGGAAAAAGAAAGTAGTTTCAATAATAACACCAATAGTACCATAGATTAAGGTGAAGGGATAAAACGTAGATAGTCTAACAGCATGAAATACTAAAATGCTATACACCACGACACTACACAAAAATAAAAAACGAATTTGAGGTTTCTTGTATAAGTTAAGACTCAAAATATCTCAGAATTGTAACATGGAAAGGGCACCAAAATTTGTAAAGCTTTTAAGAAGGCGTAAAACAATGTAGGTACTAGACATATGTTACATGATTATAAGTAAAACTTTATGTAAGAACCATTGTAAAATCTCCAGCAAAGACCAGATGCAATGACCCACAAATTGCAATGCGAGAAGTATCAAGAAAGAAAAGGACGTAATTAGCAAGACACGATTCCTACAAGGCAGAAGCGTTGAGAGAAGGGAAAGGACAGCGAGACCAACAGAGGGCCCTCGTAGAGTGGGCAATAAATTTGACTGCCTGGCGGAACCCTGCTGGGACGGAACACGGACCTACACAGTAGCGGAGCCCTGCAGAGACGGGACGCCAAACGCCGAATGCCAGACAGGTCTCCAAGCACCCCCACTCAGCGGAACGAGCAAAAAATGGCCCAACCAAAGACTGCTTGAGCAAGCCACCACTGGCAAAAAAAAAAAAAAAAAATGTGTAAAAGTCACACTACTGCTATTAAACAGCATGCTGATGCACGAAACTGAAGAAAACGTCCACAAAGTAGAAATGACATGTCCAAACCATTTATCAAACTGTTACTAAGAGGAGAACTTCAAAGCGACTAGTTATCAATAAATATTTCCATATCCTGCCCAGAGAAGAACCAAGGATCAAGTAAGAAGCAGCGAAAAAGCAGGAAGAACAGAAGTTGAAGATTCGCAAGATTGAGACCAAGAAAGAAGATGGGTGAAGAATAGATGACATACCTTCCCAAATCCCTACCCTATTGTAAACTAGTCGTCTGTGAAGTATTACAACGAAAAACGACCGCTTTCAGCGACACATGACTTTCACGCATAAAAAGCCAGTAAACCACGAGATTCTGCACTCACAGCTCCATTCCATTATGGGACTTCCACAACAGCAAGACACACTTGCAAAGCCAACAAGGAACGACGAATGAAGCTGTACATCAAATACTTGCCCACATCCATCTCGGTCAAGTCCATCACCTTCGTGCAAAAAACATTCGCCAACCTCATGCGTAAACATTGATAGGATTGAGTGAATGTGTGAAATCAAATTATGTGATGTAGGAATTGTGCAAAAGAAACGTGTGAAAAACTAAATAAGTTAAGCACACCAGACAACTAATAAACTACAAAACTACAAGATAGACGAGGATGAGGAAAAAGTAGAGGATATTGAAGAAAGCGTAAATGAAGGAAGAAATAGAGAAGAGGAAATAAAAGAGAGAGAAGTAGCAGTCGAAGCTTATCCTACAGTTCTGAAATGGACAGTATATAAAGAACAAAAGTAAGGCATAATAAACACTAAAACTATATGCCACTTATTTTCTCCTCATAAAAATAAAAGAATAACTATATTTTACTTATTTTCTCCTTAAAAAAAAACAAAGAATAAAAAAATTATCTTGTTGGATGTTTACCCTTTTTTTTTAAACATTTGTACCATTTGTTAGGATAATATCTCAATACTTGTGTATGTATATTTCTTTGTCAAAGCAATTCTTGGAAATAATTCTTATTTGTTAGTGTAACAATGTTGAAGTGAGTGTCTAGAAACAAAAACTTTTTGCTTGTACATGATATTTAGAAAATGTGTTAGGAATAGATTTTACTTAATTACTACATTTATAAAAAAAAATTATTTCTAAGAAAATCGATGTGAAAGACTCCTCACTTTCGATAACAAACTTCTTAAAAAACAAACTTCACACTTAAATAAAGAAAGAAAATAATTAAAAATTAATAATAGCATAAAAATATTCTTCTCTTGTCATTTTTAAGAATAATGTGGAAGCACATAAAATATAAATTAGTAATACAAACTAGCATAGAACCAGAATAACGTGGCTGAACAGTAGGCATCAAAATTTAGATAAAGCAATAAGTTTTCACTGACTTAGACAACGATTCAATCATTGCCTAACTTCAGTGCAAAAATTAAGTTCGAAGGGTGGTGATACGTAAGGTGTCAGGCAAATCCAACACCTTCCATGAAAACCCTGACATGGTAAGCAAACCCAGTAGTATGTCACATAGCTCCGAATAAATCGTGACATTAAATTAACCAAAGTAATACAAGTAATGAGTGAACAAATGGAATACCACAGACTAACACAAGAATGCCTAAATGCATGTCATAACTTCCCACCGTGAGACAGACGCAGTTCCGAGGGGAGAAACGAGAACAGAAGCCGAGAGCAGAACCGTGTTAAGCTCAAAGGCCCTACGATAAGGGACGGACGGACACCCACGTCGCCAGCTAACTGCTAGGACCACACCACCCGCAAGTTTTAGCGTGAGACTTTTTCGCGTCTCTGTTACGTTAGGGCCACTCCCCACCCCATGTTAAAAGCTAGAGCCCTCCAGAAGAACAGTATAGATCTTACGATAACACAAAAAGGGCTACACCACCCGCAAGTTTCAGCGTGAGACTTTTTCGCGTCTCTGTTACGTTAGGACCACCCCCCAGCCCATGTTAAAAGATAGAGGTCTCCAGAAGAACAGTATAGATCTTACGATAACGCTAAAAGGACCACACCAGCTACAAGTTTTAGCGTGAGACTTTTTCGCGTCTCTGTTACGTTGCAAACTTTAAAAACATTGCCCCACCACGAAAAGTATAACGTTTCTCATTGGATAGACAGAATTTTTGTAGGCGGAGCTTAAGGTTAACATTGAGACCCTGATATGTCGGATGAAAACACAGCTAGATAGTTTTTTTAAACCCACTGCGGTAAATTGTAGTAAGGAGAAGTTAGGAGAGAGTTGCTTCCGAGAGGGCGAGCTGGACGGAGATGCACCGTCCGCCGCCCCCTGACGAACACCGACAAGGTAATGAACGCACACGATGCCGCATTTTTGAGCGCATAAGGCTTTGCTCAGAACTGCAGAAGACTCATCTGTTACATCCCCTTTACGTAATACTTGTGTCGATTGTCAATTAAAGCTTATGGTGTTCACATTTGCCATTTGAAGTAAAAATCTGAAATGCGATGATTTTGATTTTTCTGTTACATAGTTATTGAGAAGCCATATCAGCCACTGTAATTTACGACAAGTTAGATAAGTAATTAAAGATAATTGAGGGTCACTGTAGACCATTTTGATAGTTTTCTCTTTTGTGAAACTTAATTTAAACCTAGATTATAGATGTGATATGGCATAGGTCATCCTGCGATCCATTGTAGAACTTGGAAACCCATTCAGGGAATATTCGTTCACATTTTTGTTGAACGCAGTTGGTTTTTACCATCCTGTATTAAAACATTTCCTTTTATCAATAGTGCAATTTATAAACAATGTTTTGTGAGTAGAATAAAATTTCCAATGGTAAACTTAACTGCTTTTTCGGCGTTATTTTACCAGCTAACTAAAAATAGGAAAGCCTTGAACCCCTTCCACTAAATTTAGTTAGTATTGAGATTCTTTTACAGGGAGTGCAGTGGAGCTGACGCTGAATTCATTAAGTATTTGGTTATATCATCGCTAGTCTCACTGAACTCTTCTGAATTCTACATGTCATGTGTCGTCTGGCGTCTCCTTGCCAGCAACAGGTCCCAGGTTCAAACTAGTCAATTCCCTAAAAAACACGCTCAGAGCGTCGTTGCGCGAAAGTGGTAGGTAGACACGATATAGAACAAACAGACACCACGCAAAATGTTTAGAATTGAAGTAGTGGGGAAGTATGGGTGTATCCATCGTACTCACTAACTTGCATCACATCACGTAGCAGCTCTCAACCAATAAATGTATTTTTACAAATATAATGAAGTTCAAAAGTCAAAGAGCAAATATTTTTCCCTAATTCTCGTGCACAGAGCTTTACTAGCCTTAGGAATGGAATTCATTTTTCATGCTTGTAGGAGAAACATGGACAAACACACACACACTCACACTCACACACATACACAGACACACACACACACACACACACACACACACACACACACACACATACACATACCTGTCTCCCTACGTCGTGCTCAGTCACGGTCGACTGAGCACAATGTAGGAAGGCAGGCGTGTGAATGTGAGTATGTGTGTGTGAGTATGCTTCTGCTGCAACCTTGAGAAAGGAATTTCATTCCGCAAGCTAGCAAATGCCGTGGTCCATACATACGACTCTCCCGTGACGTTTCACCTTTGACTGCGGAAACATCCTCCGAGGACAATCGGCAGTTCGCCATTTGTCCTCGGAGGATGCCTTCTGCAGTTGAAGGTGAAACGTCAGGGGAGAGCCTTATGTCTGGACCACGGCATCTCAGCCCGGAAGTGTTAAGTGATAGTGTGAACAGTCTTACGCTGCCGTCATCAGAACGTTGCCATGTAACATTATATGAAATTAGAGTATAAAGGACACTTCACACGTATACTTAGCTTGATGAAAACCCAGGTGGTACTTGCATACAGCTGAGAAAATCATCGTACCGTCAATGTGTGTCGGCGGCGAACATGTCTGTCCCAGGCCTTCCGCGCTGCCTCGAACAATAGGAGTGTCTACACAGCGATCGCGGAGTGTGTTCTTCATTTCCAAATATACAGATAGCTTCACAGGACAGCTTGTGCACCTTACTTGTTTGATGCTGGAAACCGCATGTCACTTGTTTGTGGAGCGTTTTATGGTGCATCACATGACTCATTTTAGTTTGGATATGCAGCATAGTCAGGCATATTTAATTCTCATGACTTGTGCATGAAACGAACATGCAAGCTCTACCACTCCTCCCATCTATCTACCGATGTTGCAAGCATAGTCGTATGTATGTTGTTGGTGGAGGAAATATCTACACGTCAGCAGATTGTAGTACCACTGAGAGTATCCTTGAACGGAGAGATCTAGACGCGTCTAATGAGGTATCTGCCGTGGGCTACATGCATGCAGCCTCGTAGGGCGTGCGCATTATGGTCAGCTCTCTTTTACAGCTCATCCAACATTACACTGCTCGTAGCAGGTCTTCCGGAGGGAAGTCGTCCTTTTATTTTGCTTCAAGGTAGATTCTTTATTGTTAATGCAGACACGAATGAGCATACACATTGTGTATTCAGTAAACAATGGTACATTCATGAAATGCGTGCACTTACGTTGTTGAGTGAGTAACGATATTACTTTATTTTATTTACGTGTTAATTCTCGGTGCCTCGAAACGACAATAAGACGAAGGAACAAACAGATTAGTTTTGTAGTGATTAAAATTCTTCTGGGTATTATGCCGCGTCATTGCTAAAAACTAACAACAATAATAAACTAAAACCGACGTTAGACAGATGGAGTGGCAATGGGTTCCCCGCTCTCCCCTGTATCTGCGGACATCTTCATGGAAGCCTTTGAGCAAACGTCCCTGGCTTCTGCTCCGTTACGTCCCAGTTGTTGGCTACTATATGTGGACGACACATTCGTTGTCTGGCCTCACAGTGAAACGGAATTGGGAAACTTCCTCCAGCACTTAACTGCACAAAAATATGAAGTTCACACATGAGACCGAAAACAATGGTTCCTTGCCATTTCTGGATGTGGAAGTATACAGAGCTGCCGAAGGTAAACTGGGACACAAAGTGTACCGGAAACCAACGCACACTAATAGGTACCTGCATGCGGAGAGCCACCACCACCCAGCTCAAAAGTATTCTGTCCTGCATACGTTAACTGCCCGAGCCTACCGGATAAGCGATGAAAATAACATCAAAGAAGAATTAAAGGAGCTAGAACACGCGTTTCGTGCCAACGGCTATGATGACAAAATGATAAGCAAGGTAGCTAAAACCAAAGGAGGCAGAACACGAGAAGGAGGCAAAGAAGAGAAGCTTCCACTGGTACACTTACCATATGTAAAAGGCGTCAGTGAACGGATAGGCAGCGTCCTCCGCCGAAGAGGTTTCAAACCGATTTTTCGAAGCAGTCACAGGATCCACGAAATGATAGGTTCCACCAAAGATCAAGGATTTAGTGAACGTTCTTAACACTGCAGGTGTTTACGAACTACGGTGTGAGTGCGGAGCTGTCTACGTAGGAGAAACAGGGAGACCTATCCGCTTACGAGTAGTAGAACACGAACGCTATGTACGATTACAACAACATAACAAATAGGCGTTAGCGGAACACCACCGTGACTGTGGACAACCTATCAGGTTCCAGGAGGCCCGAGTAATGGCGAAAGAATCGTGGTTGCGAGAACGCAAAATACGGGAGGCGATCGAAATTATTAAACAGCCTCACAACATCAACAGAGAAGATGGCTACAAACTCCCGGCGTCCTGGCTGCCGGCCATCCCAGTGCAACGGGCCGCGAGCGGTCGCGGGGCAGAAGCTACACGGGACACGGACGTATCTGCACAAACAGCCGTAGAGCAACTGTCAGTCCACTTCCGCGCACACCAGGAGGAAAACTTGCCGACCAGAAGTCGAACGCTGATTGGCGGACAGCAACTAATCGTTGACGACATGCACATCCACGAATAGCCTCTTTCTTTCCATCTTCCCTTACGTCATGACTAGCCAATCATATTACACTGCCAATTAAAAGTTTACAACAGTGACGTCAGACTTCGGTAGTCTGTAATAAATAGAAGCACCTATCCCCATGCAAAACCAGTCGTACCCTGAGGAAGGCCGTTGCAATTCGGCCGAAACGTCGGTTTTAGTTTATTATTGTTGTTAGTTTTTAGTAATGACGCGGCATAATACCCAGAAGAATTTTAATCACTATGACACCGGCCGCGGAAGCCAACGTTCTTATATCAGATTAGTTTTGATACTGATGATAGCTGATGGTAAACTGCGCGAAGCAAAGTGCTTCAGATAGAGTATGGACTGATACGCTCTGTTAGGAGTCTACCCGTTTCGTGGTTGTGAGGTCATAGCTCGCTAATGAAATTATTAGAATTGCAGGTGTAACGTGCTTATTACTAATTCAGCGATCCAATTTACTGGACTTCAGTAAACGTTTGACAGCAGAGAAGCTTCCCATTTTCGACGCACCTGTGGAGCTTTGCAATCTCGCCTGGCCGGTATCTGATAAAACTGCACGCGTGGGCATTTCATGTAATGACGCAAGTAATTATTCAGCACTAGCACTCTTATATTACGCTGTTGTTTAGAGAGAGGCGCCGCTTGCAGTATGAAACAAATGCGCTGATTGCAGAGGGTTGAAAGAGTATCACTCACACAGTATTTGGAAATTTTGCACTAGAGGTACAAGAATTATACTGTTATCAGTATTCGAGCAGGACTTGAAAGACACGGACTGTTTCATTAATCCATCAGCAAAATCGTGTTCCAGGAACATGCAAACCGGGAGCTAGCATTGAGCATAAGAAATTCAAAACTTGTTCAGTCAGTGTCGATGGGTTTCCCCCATACGTATGTGTGAATCAGCTCAGGAATAAATTTAGAGCACAGAAGAACTCACGTAGGGGTTCCATGTTTCAACAAACGAAGTTGAAGAGACAATCAATCATACTTTACCTGAAAACAAGGAATGCCTCGAAGGCGAATAATATTTGCTAATTTGATTTTATGGTGTAAGAGATTAAGGGCGCATTACGTACTTCGAGAGCTATGGAAGTTTGCTTTACAGATGGATCCAGAGGATTCAAGCACTTCCCGTAGAAATGGAAATGTTATGATGCATCAATGGAATGTTTCTATTGTTTTGGTCTACGCTTCTGTGGAATGAGTGTCGAGTTCTTTTTGCACAGAAATGATGCAATCAATGGAAAGTCAAGTACCTGACGGTGACCCACTGATGTCGAGCTGGCTAGTCGAAATGTAAGAATATCTGAGGAGTGAGCATTACATACTAATCATGGCATCAATACCAAACTAAAAATTTTATGTAACTTCGACAAAACTCTGTTTATTTAAATTTAGCACGAAGACCAACATTACACAAATAGGTATTACTTGAATTATCCCTTATTTTTACATATTTATTTATTCGTAATAGAAATAGTGAATAATTATCGCTGCTACAGGTGATAATCGAAGTATATCAAAGATAGAGCATTCTTAGGTAGGCTCAAGAAATGTCTGGACTGATTTAGTGAAATCACGGCTGGTCGAGTGTGGATTTGAACCATGGTCGTACCGAATGACTAACGCTGCAGGAAGTCGTCCGGTTCTCTGCTGCTTGTGCCTGAGATAGAGTTGTCTATGAAGAATAGGAACTCTAAAATATTGGTTGAGCAATACCACCTCCCTTAATCAGGTTCTTCTAGTTTGTTTACCACAGATATCCCCCTTCATACACTGCAATTTCCTTAGAAGTATGCGGAAAAATCTATGGTATTTAATAGTATTTCTACTTTTATCAATTGTTCATGATTAAATATAAGAAATAGTGTGGACTGACAACACAAAATGTTAAGTTACTTGCAACGTTACTTGTTAAAAATTGTGGGAGAAGCTGTGGCAGCTAGAGCTTTTAAATTTGTAGATATGCATATTTGTATTTATTTTGTGCAATCAAGTACACAATATTAGCAAGTGTTTTGGGTGACTAAATATAAAAACTCTGGAAGCCAAATAAATAAAATAATAGGTAAACAAGTTATATTGTGGTGTCCACGCGGCACGCTTCGCAACTAAAGCATCGTAGACAACCCGCTACACGCTGATAAATAGTACTTGCACGAGAGCTGCAGAATAGAAACTTTTCTGTGCCTAGTGGAATCGGCTAGTAGTCGCTTCCGCAGATTTCCGTCACTGCTACTTGAATCAACAGGTATGTCTTCATGGCAGATATTCGTTCCTGGTGGTTTTGTTAGCCATTCAGCACTCAGAAATGCGTTAGTAATGTTGGAGATGGTAACAAGTAGGAATTCCATCGTGGAAAAGTTAGAAGCTTATTATGAAGCACTGAAGTAAAATACAGGTAAACGAGTGAATTACGAAGTATTGAAATCCATGGGTGCTATTTCTGGTGCTTTACGATATCGTTGTATTGTTCCAGAGGGAAGAATATAAAGCCTTTAATATCTTGATGCACATGAGAACGACAAATGTTTTCTCTGATTTTCATTTTTGAAATTAGTTTCTTTAACAAAAAAATAAAGAATCCTGTAAATGTATTAAGTTTAGTCTAGATTCAATTAAACTTCATTTCATTTCTGTTGAATGTTCTTCAGTGAACCTCAGCAATTTTATATTTTTTAAATTATTTTTTTCTGTAACAATTAATTATAAACTATTACTTTTAGATGTCGTGACGAAGTTTGTATTGCTGATTACTGTGACTGTGTAACTTTCTTTTATAAAAAAAATACTTCTTTTGAATAATGAATGAATGTATGAACTGTGGAATGGATAAAGAACTCGAATTGTCGTGTTGCGTGTTGCAACTGCAAGTGGTGTGCTTACTCTGTGTTATTCTTAGCAAAACTTTACGAATCGATTGAGCGATGCAACTCCCAGTACCAATAAAGAAATACAGTAAATGCAAAATACATTCACCCCCGTAGGCAAAGAATCTTCTGGCCCTGTTCAAAACTGATAACTTTGGTCCCTGTGCACATAACAAGGAACTTGAATTGTCTTACCTCTAAAGCAGCAACAGAGTAACGTGATACATTCTGGTCTCTCTCAAAAATATGAATGCTAGCTACAGGCTCAGCAGTGTGCAATGCTGGCCATAATACTTGAAACAGACTTGAAATTCATTTGGCTGATAAACGAGAGCATTTAAGAAAATTCAACTTCTTTAAAATATATATGATCTGGACTTGGAGGCGGTACTGATTAAGGTGAATTAATAATTCTCAGTTTTTTTTAACAAATTTATGTTGCAAGTTAAGTGTGGCTTTTCAAAAACATCTGAAAATTGAAGTTACATTACTCAGAAAATGATTCACAAACAATGAGATTTAAACAGCAAGTATTATCTAACTTCATTAATTCAATATAAATGCAAATCATCAAATTGCGCATAGCTCTGTTAACATATCTTAAAATCATTACAAAAATGAAATATCTAACTAGTCTTTTTCTCAAAATCATTCACGTACACTCTGGGGTTACTCAACAATTATAAATTATCAGCCAAATAATCTATACTAACGCGCTGGCTAAAATAGAAATCATAATTATTTAATATTTTTACCTTGTTTCCATGAAGACATATGCTTACATGTTCAACGATATTGAGATACTACATTAATCTAGCTCTTGAGGCTTCACACAGCACACCACAGAAACTGCCTACTCCATCGTCTTCCCCTCACAGACAGCTACCTACAACTGTGCGCCAAGTGCTCTCTTACTCCAACAAAGCAGTACAGTATCTTTTGCTCTGCTCACATAACATTCAGCGATCCACATTATCGAGCCTATCAGAGACATTCGTTGATTATAGTACACTAGGTTCATTTTAATTTATTAATATTCTTATCATATTCTGGTGCCACATACAAGTGTGCCCCAGTATATCAACTGTACCATGTATATAAACAATGACACGATTTATGTAATGTACTGGATACATTCAGCTCTGAAAATGGTCATAACTGACCGAAATTAGCTATATGATTATTAAAATTGCTTGTAACAAAGCAAATTAATCATAATTTTAGCAAGAACTTACAAATTTGGTTTCCTGAAAGCGTTTGAGAAAGAACTACCATTGCTTTCTTATGAACTGAACATGGCTGGTGGCAGCCAAGACTAGTGTTGTCTTGTTGAAATTATGCAGGGTGATACAAAAAGATACGGCCACAATTTCAGGAAACATTCTTCACACACAAAGAAAGAAAATATGTTATGTGGACATGTGCCCGGAAACGCTTACTTTCCATGTTAGAGCTCACTTTATAACTTCTCTTCAAATCACATTAATCATGGCATGGAAACACACAGCAACAGAACGTACCAGCGTGACTTCAAACACTTTGTTACAGGAAATGTTCAAAATGTCCTCCGTTAGCCAGGATACATGCATCCACCCTCCGTCGCATGGAATCCCTGATGCGCTGATGCAGCCCTGGAGAATGGCGTATTGTATCACAGCCGTCCACAATACGAGCACGAAGAGTCTCTACATTTGGTACCGGGGTTGCGTAGACAAGAGCTTTCAAATGCCCCCATAAATGAAAGTCAAGAGGGTTGAGGTCAGGAGAGCGTGGAGACCATGGAATTGGTCCGCCTCTACCAATCCATCGGTCACCGAATCTGTTGTTGAGAAGCGTACGAACACTTCGACTGAAATGTGCAGGAGCTCCATCGTGCATGAACCACATGTTGTGTCGTCCTTGTAAAGGCACATGTTCTAGCAGCACAGGTAGAGTATCCCGTATGAAATCATGATAACGTGCTCCATTGAGCGTAGGTGGAACAACATGGGGCCCAATCAAAACATCACCAACAATGCCTGCCCAAACGTTCACGGAAAATCTGTGTTGATGACGTGATTGCACAATTGCGTGCGGATTCTCGTCAGCCCACACATGTTGAGTGTGAAAATTTAGTTTGATCACGTTGGAATGAAGCCTAATCCGTAAAGAGAACATTTGCACTGAAATGAGGATTGACACATTGTTGGACGAACCATTCACAGAAGTGTACCCGTGGAGGCCAATCAGCTGCTGATAGTACCTGCACACGCTGTACGTGGTACGGAAACAACTGGTTCTCCCGTAGCACTCTCCATACAGTGACGTGGTCAACGTTACCTTGTACAGCAGCAACTTCTCTGACGCTGACATTACTGTTACCGTCAATTGCACGAAGAATTGCCTCGTCCATTGCAGGGGTCCTCGTCGTTCTAGGTCTTCCCAAGTCGCGAGTCATAGGCTGGAATGTTCCGTGCTCCCTTAGACGCCTATCAATTGCTTCGAAGGTCTTCCTGTCGGGACACCTTCGTTCTGGAAATCTGTCTCGATACAAACGTACCGCGCCACGGCTATTGTCCCGTGCTAATCCATACATCTAATGGGCATCTGCCAACTCTGCATTTGTAAACATTGCACTGACTGTACTGTAGAGCAATGAGTCGCATGTCAACACAAGCACCGAAGTCAACATTACCTTCCTTCAATTGGACCAACTGGCGGTGAATCGAGGAAGTACAGTACATACTGACGAAACTAAAATGAGCTCTAACATGGAAATTAAGCGTTTCCGGACACATGTCCACACAACATCTTTTCTTTATTTGTGTGTGAGGAATGTTTGCTGAAAGTTTGGCCGTATCTTTTTGTAACATCCTGTATGTGACTGTGTCGGACAATGAAACATTTCTAAAGCAAGTATTTCATTACTTCATACAAATACTGGTGTTTAATCTTAAGTTATTCTTTCTGATAGTATATTAAATGCTGTTGTATCTCTAACAGTTGTATTATTTGGGAGAAGTAAAGCTGTTTCTGGACCTGGTAAATGCCGTACCTCGTGCCGGTTCGGCAGATTTTCTGGTTTCGAAACGGTTCGGCTCTCAGTCACTTTAGCGAAGCCGCACGCCTACCAGATCCCTACCGTGGGCGTGTCTACCGCAGCCCTCCAGCAGGAAGTGCTAAGCCGTGTTGCTCGGTATGTCTGGCGCTGACTGGCTAGTAGTCAGGTCCCCCACCACTGGTCGGAGGCGTGCCGTACCTGGACGCCACCACCGCTCCACAGGCCGGCGGTGTGCAGGGCCTTGGTGCTTGATATTACGTAAAGAGGTCGGTGACATTTTATTGGGGGTTTTCTTATCAATCATGTTGTGAGAAGTCTATTAACTGGAAAATATAAATTGACTAATGAAGGCAGTGACAATTATAAAAGAAAGAAAAAGATCAGCGACGCAGGTCACGTATAACAATAATCATTTGTTCGTGGTGTGCGGAATTCATTAATACGAGGCCGAGTCAAATGAAAACCTTAAATATTTTTTAAAATATTATTTACTGTGCAGAAGTGGTACAAAGCTGTAGCACTTTTCAACATAATCTCCCCCACGCCCAATGAAAGTCCTCCAGCGCTTACAAAGTGCATAAATTCTTTTGGTAGTTCGCGCAACCACTCATGCACCGCGTGGCGTACCTCTTCATCAGAACGGAACTTCTTTCCTCCCATTGCGTCTCTGAGTGGTCCAAACATATGTAAATCACTTGGGACAAGGTCTGGTGAGTATGGTGGACGAGAAAGACACTCGGAATGCAGGTCTGTGATTGTTGCAACTGTTGTACGGGTAGTGTGGTGCCTTGCATTGTCATGATGCAAAAGGACATCTGCTGACAGCAATCCACGTCGCTTTGATTTGATTGCAGGTAGCAGATGATTTTTCTAGGAGATCTGTGTATGATGAACTGATGACAGTGGTCTCTCTAGGCGTGTAATGCTCCAAAATGACCCCTTTTTCTTCCCGAAAGAGAGTCAGCATAACCTTCCGTGCTGGTAGTTCGTTTCGAAACTTCTTTGGTTTTGGTGATGAGGAATGACGCCATTCCTTGCTCGCTCTCTTCGTTTCCGGTTGGTGGAAGTGAACCCAGGTTTCTTAGCCAGTAACGATTCTTGCAAGGAAGCCATCAACTTCTCGTTCAAAGCGCCGAAGAAGTTCTTCACAATCATCAACACGTCGTTCTCTCATTTCAGGAGTCAGCTGCCGTGGCACCCATCTTGCAGACACTTTGTGAAACTGGAGCACATCATGCACATTGTGGTGTGCTGACCCATGACTGATCTGTAAGCATGCTGCAATGTCATTCAGTGTCACTCGGCGGTTTTCCTTCACTGTGGCTTCAACTGCTGCAATGTTCTGTCGAGTCACAACTCGTTGTGCCTGACCTGCACGAGGAGCATCTTCCTCTGAAGTCACACCATTTGCGAACTTCCTACTCCTTTCGTAGACTTGCTGCTGTGACAAACATACATCACCGTACTGAACCTTCATTCGTCGATCAATTTCAATAGGTTTCACACCTTCACTACGCAAAAATCGAATAACAGAACGCTGTTCTTTGTGCATCTGCAGTATGCTGCCACCTACAGGCCATTCTGCACGCTGTTTTTAGCACGCTTCCCAACTTACAGGTTAACGGCGAGAAATTTCTGTTTGTTATTACAAATTTAAGGTTTTCATTTGACTCACCCTCGTATGATGCAACAAAATCTTGGCAAGAGTTTGGTGGTTATTTCTGTGTAGAGAGACAGTGCACCCTGCCAGCAATGTTTATGAAGCTTAAGTGGGGCACTAACAAAAACGCACTGAAAATTAATGAATTTATGTGCTGTACATGCTGTGTCGGTTATACATAAAAACTCAAAACCTTGTTCCAGACCAGGGTTCAAATTCGGATAAATACTTTTCTGCCACAGTTGCTTGTCGTACTACCATCTCAAAGTTTCATCTTGTTTGTTTCTGTTTCGAACACCTTGGTGTATTTTTATCAGATTATTGTGTTTTTAAGACAATAAGTCGAAAAACAAGACGAGATAATGAAGGATACAAGCTGTACAGTATTAGAAGAAGCGACATTGTCTTCAGCTACAGCTGCAACTACTCAGCCTTGTCTTGCTTGTGCGTCAGTCTGTCTTATAAGGAAGCTAGCCCTTACGTGCAGGGAAAGTGACCTCCATCTAAATGTTGTTTTATGTCAATTTTCTTCTACGGCCTCTCCTATGCAGAGTTATATTCTTACATTACACAGGGTATTAGAGGTACAGTTGTAAATATTTCTATTGATTACTGGATACAATGCACTTAATATTATATCTGTATTTACTACATTTTCAGACTAATAATGATGGCTATGGGAGTAGTATGTTTTAAGGTTAGTCGATACCTCCGAGTAGACGTGACAAAAGCAAGCCATTAATGTTTACTTTTTCCTGGGCAGTAGGTCAGGTGTTGCATGGGCACCAAACGGTTAGTATTTACTGACTTACGTAGTCCGCTTAGTGCTGCCGTTACGACTGTGTAGGAAACATCAGCTAGTAAATTATGTGTCAGAGGCAATAGTGTTAGACACAGAGAAGAAACAAGTGACACGGTGAATACAGGTTTGGTACTCCTTGGTTTTATGTCACTGTAGGCGACAATTTTCATTTGCATACTATTTGACGTAAAGAAATTAGAAAAAGACTAAATAATTAATCTGTATGGGTGATAGATATATCTGAAATATTTGATAGTAATTTTCATAATAGGAAAAGACATCAAGAGAAAGAGCTGTTTGTAACTGATAAACAATAAGAAGGAAACTACTATTACAGATTTGACTTGGCAGGTAGTTGATCTTTGCTAAGAGTCAGCCAAATTTATGTGACAAAAGAGAGAAGACAGGAGGCTCTTAAGCATATTTCGGTAAACTGTAACTAAATGTATTATTCAGCATTTTAACCGTAAACGAACTGGAGACAGTATCTTGCATTAGTAGTAACAAAAATTAATTACATTATCCGTACGAGTCAGTGACACTGTAAAGGTCCAACTGCACTTCAAAGAAACACAGATCCTCTACTATTACATTTCGGGGTATTAGGTAAGGAAAGGATTCACGTTTCAGCCTTACTATAATGGGATTATGCGTTAGATCAACAGATTGCAACACAAAGGTGAACCTCCAGCAATGGAGAACGAGTGTCGCTGTACATTAAAAAAAGACAAACAACGTAACTCTATATACTAATAATAAACTGTCACAATACTGTTGAATGCTACTCAGCTAAACGTAACCAAGTAATGTTTACGGTATCCTATTACTTGTATTTTTTCATTAAACACTGCTACTTGCCCTCTAATTAATAATTTTTTCAACCCTTAAAAATCTAGATATTCAGATAGTTTCTAGGAAATTTTTAATAACATATGTTTTCCATTTCCTTTCGAAATCGTAAGATTGTTGAATTTGTTACTTTATCTTATATGGGAATCTGTTGAGTACTTTCGCCCTACTGCATGTAATTCTATTATGAACACGCCACAGAGCAAATTTGTACATGAAAATTATTTTGATGTCCTGCCCTGCGACTGTATAAGACACAGTTCAGCTGAATCTGATTTTAATCGTTAGATACTGTTAAGGGGTAAATATGGTGGGAAATGAATGTCAGAATTCCAAGATCCTTAAAAAGGCCTCTGTAAAATTCACTGTTACCTACCTGAGGCGGTATTCTTACCACTCGTCTCTGCTAAATAAATATTTTATTTATTGTAAGTGCACTGTCCCAGAGGATAAATGAAGGAGATAACAGGAAATAAAAATTTAAAAAAGCTAACTACGTTACTGTCTTTTCGGGTGTGACATTTTCCACTATTTCTATAGCAGAGCTTAAAATAATACGATTCCATTTATGTGTGTTTTCAAGATCATGATAGTGAACATATGGGCCTAGTAATTATTCTACAATCCAAATGAATAACGTGGTGTACCGAAAGCGAATGTTCAAGCACTGGTCAGTCAGAGGTTTTTATGCGTTGCTGTTGACTGAATGTGGTGAACGCAACACTGTTAGAGAACTGCTGTCACTGCTGCCTTTCGTTTACTTCTTTATGTATTTGCAAATGTAGGATTAGGTGAAATATTGATACACTGTGGGGGAGCAGTGCGGTATATAAATGCACTGCGCTGCAGTAATTAATGAATAGGCTGTGTCGTTTAATATTCCTGTTTATTTCTGATGCAAAAGAGAAACCATTCTCTGTTAGGACAACGTAAATGTTTATTTGTTTATTGCGTGAATAAGAGTTGAGACGTATCTGATATTTTGGAGAAACTAAAATTATATTGCAATTTTGTGTAAACTTACTGTAATTGTGAGATACTCTTTTTGTTAACAGTTGGACTATGACCAGCTGATGAAGTGTCTCACATCATGAAGAACATCTTGCACTCAAGAACGACATTAATCTCATTGTAATCCTACATCTATCACTCGCTGTAAAAACATTAAAATTCTAATTTTATATCTACTTCACTATGTAATGCCTTTACAAAACTAGGAGTTGTGGAGCAAAGAACCTGGCTCATGTTCTGAAGCCATAAAAATAGCAAAATTCCTTGTGTGGAAACAGAGTCAATAACTTTATTTCTATAGTACGAAATTATCTTGATAATTATTTATGATGTTGTGTTTTATTGGAAAAAATTTCATTACATTTCTAAAATAAAGTTTAAAGTAATCGCAAAAAGAAAACACAAAATAAAAAAGAATTTAAAACTATAAATACAGTACAAAAAACATAGTAAGTTCAGATGACTTCACAAACGCTAAAGAAAACATACAGACGCAGCTGGAAAAATACCAGGGATACCTTATTTAATAAAGCTGAACAAATAGTAACTAAAACTAGAATCAGATCATATACTTGGTGGTTTCATGGAATGTGAACCATACACTGAAACAAGAAAGAGGTTTGGCTACAATTGCAATCACGAAGAAGGGGGAAAAACATTAGGAAAATGGCAGATAAATATGTAAAAAAGTTGAAGCACACAAAAAACAAAACTCTCAACAAAATTGATGAAGAGTTTACTAAATACAACGGAAGAAGTTTGTATACAACTTTCAAGCAAAAAATACAAAGCACCAAGCCTTCAATTTCGAGATGCTAATGGAAACACTGCTCACAACAATGTAGAAAATTAGCAGGATAGTTTGAGGAACTCTAGAATTCTGAACCCCTTTTTGAAAAATTTTAATTCTCTCAAAATAATTCTGTTAAAAGAGCTTCAGATCCACTAACAACTGCAAAATTACAAAAAAATCATTTCATAATTATAAAATAATAAAGTATCGAGTGAAAATTAAATAGTCGCCAAACTATGAAAAAGCGAATACAATTTGGGAAGAAGACGAGATCCTAGTAGAGTGGAAAGCAGCTCTCATCAAAGCTCTTCACAAAATAGGCTTCAGAGGAAACTCAAACAATTACAGGGAAAATCATTGCTGGCTGTAACTTATTAGTCTTTCGAAAGTCCATTTAAACAGACCAGAGTCACAATTGCACCTTCAGCGGGGGGAATACCAGGCAGGGATCAGAAAGGGTAGATCATGCTTTGAAAAAGTTCTAAACCCGAAAAACATTATAAAATAGCAAAAATCAAAGTCAAAGATCTAGGTAACTTCATTTGTCGATGTCAAGAATGCGTCTCATTCGATTGAGAGCAGTAATACAAGAACTAGGTTTTGGATACGAAAACAACTAATGTGACAAAAGTCACTACTAGAAATACCTTTCCAAAAGGTAAATGCATGGGTGAATTACCAGACGTCAATTACTGAAATAAAAACAGAAGTAAGTTAAGGGGATAGGGTTTCCCTGTTTCTGTTTAACTGTACACTTAAGAAAGTAATCAGAGAATGGAACAAAAATGTAAACAGTGGAATAAGACTGGAAAAAAAACTCAAAATCAACTTCACTGCTTTCGCAAATTGCTGAAACAATGGAGGAAGCAAAGAGACAAATTCTAGAACAAGAGAAACAAAATAGCTAAAATACGTATTAACTTTCTTTTAAAAAAATGAAAAAACAAAAATTCACAAATCTGTGCGGAAAAGGAGACTAAATGTTTACGTACATCTTCTCAGAATTAATTCAGAACGGTTAAACAAACCAATTTTTATTTCTTCTATAACCGGATATCGAAACCTAATTAGTATATTGAAATTATGAAATATCTAAAAGAAGTAAAAAATACAGTAAAGTCACTCGATAGAACCACTGAGATAAGTTCTTAAGACGAAACAACTTGGTTCTAAGACAATGTTAAAATGAAGTCGAAACCTATTATCTCAGAAGGGGAGAAAAGAAAAGGTCAGAGAGAATGAAGAATACTGGACACAAAGGCAGGAAAAATACATAAAGCAATGACTAATTTATTGTACGTCAAAGAGGGCGAAACAAAAGAAGAAACAGATGGAGAGGATTATGGACATCTTGAAAGTGATGTGAAATGTTCACGTGATTCGCTCTTAAAAACGGATCTTCGGCCAGGTCTGCTCACTACACTACCTTCTCTATTATCTACTTATTAATTTTGTGCTGTTGCAAGATCTCCTCCTATCAATGTCAGACAATCAACGCTGAGACTGTTGTATGGCTGGGGTTATATGTGGCTAGTGTGGGATCTACGCTTGCATTCTGCTTAGGACGCGGTAACGAACTGTCTGTCTGCTGGAGTGGATTGGCGAGTGTCCAGTCTGTGTGCGGCCCTCACACTTCATTCCACCACTAGCAATGGAGGGTGAAACATTGGCAATGCCAGCCACTAGTGCTGGCGAAACGTCAGAAAAAATCATCAGACGAACTTCGGCCGAATAACCTGAGACAGAAGCCTCACAGAGGTGTTGCCGCTGAACAGCGAGGGGAGTGACTGTTTTAGAGGCATGTGTGCTGGCTGTCTGTTTCCTTTTATCGCAGCCGTGTACGGAGTACAGGGCCCTGGTGCACGCTAGTGGACGCTATGCCACTGACTTTCCAGCAAGTATCGATGCGAAAGTGATGGGATTATGTTATCGTAGTGCTCAGCTGCGTTTGCAAGCGGATAAACTGCCGCCGCGCCAGCGATTTCTGGAATAGAAGTTCTCTTCTGTTCATCGCACTTCTGGTAGAAGCTGTTTTGTATCGTATCCTCCCTTCTGCTTTGGGACGGTGCAGTAGTGTGATGAGTATATAAAGTTAGGGTACTCAGTGTTTGTGACATTATTTGGCAGTCATGGTCGTTGATCAATATCAAGTTGACGTCACCCGTCAGACATTCTGGTTGATCAGTGTATGAAAGAACTCATTTTGGTTACCATTGTGGTTCCTTATGACGTTGTTCTTGTAGTTGCGGCTCCTCCGTCATGTGTGAATCATTTGTTATTTTGAGTTAATATTCCCTTATCGCGTGACGTTGTGTCGTTGTAAGGCGTGTTTGTTGGTGCACTGGTCTCTGGTATAAGCGAGGTGCACTGTTTGAATGCCAAGAAAAAAATGTGTTCAAATGTGTGTGAAATATTATGGGACTTAGCTGCTAAGGTCATCAGTCCCTAAGCTTACACACTACTTAATCTAAATTATCCTAAGGACAAACACACACATCCATGCCCGAGGGAGGAATGGAACCTCCGTCGGGAGCAGCCGCACAGTCCATGACTGCAGCGCCTTAGACTGAATTCCAAGATTCTTTCTTGTTTTGAAATTAATGGTAAGTAAAACACAAGTGGCTCCTGGCGTTCGGAAAGGTGGTAGTGTCATAGGCTCTCAGTTTTTCTTTATCCGTATTAATGATTTAGGAGGCAGTCTGAGTAGCCCTCTTAGGTTACTTGCAAATGATGCTGTCGTTTATCGTCTAGAAAAGTCATAGAAAGATCAAGATATCTTCATTGGGTGAAAATTGGGAATCGACCTAAATAACGAAAAGTGTATGGTCATCTTATCAGTGATAAAAGAAATACGTTAAACTTCGGTTACACGATAAATCAGTCGAATCTAAAGTCCATAAATTCAACTAATTATCTAGGAATTGCAATTATGAACAACTGGAACTGAAAAGAACAAATAGAAAATGGTTTTGGGAAGGGGAAACGAAGACTGCATTTTATTGGCAGAACATTTATAAGATGCAACAGATCTACTAAGGAGAATGCCTACACTACGCTTGTCCGTCGCCTATTGGAGTATTGCTGTACGGTGTGGCATCCTTGCCACGTAGGGCTCACGGAGTAAATCGGGAAAGTTCAAAGAAAGGCACAAAATTTAGTATCGAATACGGAAGAGTGTGTTACAGACATGATATAGGATTAGGGGCGGCCTGTTCTCAGGAAATTTCAATCACCAACTTTCTCCTCCGAATGCGAAAATATTTTGTTGACACCGACCTACATAGGGAGAAACGATCACCCTAATAAAATAAGGGAAATCGAAGTGCGCACGGAAAGATACAGGTGTTGGTTTTATTTCTTCGCGCTGTTCGAGAGTAGAATAACAAAGAATTATTGCGAAGGTGGTTCCATGAACCCTCTGCCAAGCGCTGAATTGCAGTTTGCAGAGAATCCATGTAGATGTACCATTAGACGTAGATGAAGTTTGGCTTGCCTGTTGCTTACTTATACCTGAAAACGTGTGTTTTGGTAGTGATGAAAAGAATTTTAGTGTTTTGTTGAGAGGTTAATTTATGGAGTTTGCCACCATTTGCTCATGTTAAATATTTACTTTGCTGGTGGCGCTGAGACTGTGTAACAGCTAGGTCGATATATACTTTTGGTTCCGCTAACTACACTACTAGCAATTAAAATTGCTACACCACGAAGATGACGTGCTACAGTCGTGAAATTTAACCGACAGGAAGAAGATGCTGTGATATACATTTGCAAATGAATAGCTTTTCAGAGCATTCACACAAGGTTGGCGCCGGTGGCGACACCTATAACGTGCTGACATGAGGAAAGTTTCCAACCGATTTCTCATACACAAACATCAGTTGACTGGCGTTGCCTGGTGAAACGTTGTTGTGATGCCTCGTGTAAGGAGGAGAAATGCGTACCATCACGTTTCTGACTTTGATAAAGGTGGGATTGTAACCTATCGCGATTGCGGTTTATCGTATCGTGACATTGCTGCTCGCATTGGTCGAGATCCAATGACTGTTAGCAGAATAAGGAATCGGTGGGTTCAGGAGGGTAATACGGAACGCCGTGCTGGATCCCAACGGCCTCGTATCACTAGCAGTCGAGATGACAGGCATCTTATCCGCATGGCTGTAACGGATCGTGCAGCCACGTCTCGATCCCTGAGTCAACAGATGGGGACGTTTGCAAGACAACAACCATCAGCCCGAACAGTTCGACGACGTTTGCAGCAGCATGAACTATCAGCTCGGAGACCATGACTGCGGTTACCCTTGACGCTGCATCACAGACAGGAATTCCTGCGATGGTGTACTCAACAACGAACCTGGGTGCACGAATGGCAAAACGTTATTTTTTTCGGATGATCCAGGTTCTGTTTACAGCATCATGATGATCCGTGTTTGGCGACATCGCGGTGAACGCACATTGGAAGCGTGTATTCGTCATCGCCATACAGGCGTATCACCCGGCGTGATAGTATGGGGTGCCACTGGGTACGCGTCTCGGTCACCTCTTGTTCTCATTGACGGCATTTGAACAGTGGACGTTACACTTCAGATGTGTTACGACCCGTGGCTCTACCCTTCATTCGATCCCTGCAAAACCCAACATCTCAGGAGGATAATGCACGACCACGTGTTGCAGGTCCTGTACGGGCCTTTCTGGATACAGAAAATGTTCGGCTGCTGCCCTGGCCAGCACATTCTGTAGATCTCTCACCAACTGAAAACATCTGGTCAATGGTGGTCGAGCAACTGGCTCGTCACAATACTCCAGTCACTACTCTTGATGAACTGTGGTATCGTGTTGAAACTGCATTGGCAGCAGTACCTGCACACGCCATCCAAGTTCTGTTTGACTCAATGCCCAGGCGTATCAAGGCCGTTATTACGGCCAGAGGTGGTTGTCCTGGGTACTGATTTCTCAGGATCTATGCACCCAAATTGCATAGAAATTCTAGTCATGTCAGTTCTAGTATAATATATTTGTCCAATGAATACCCTTTTATCATCTGCATTTCTTCTTGGCGTAGAATTTTAATGGCCAGTAGTGTATATCCCCCCCCCCCTACCCCCTTACCTTTTTCCACTCGCGACTCTCGGTAAGCCTCCGTATTGGCTCTAATTTATCGAATTTTCTTGTCGTGGTCATTACGCGAAATGTGTGTCGGAGGAAGTAATATGTTATTCGTCCCTTCCCGGAAACTGCTCTCTCGAGATTACAATGGTAAACCTTTACGTGATGCCAACGCGTCTCTGTTACATGTGCTAGTAGTTTATTGATCATCTCGTAACGCTCACTCCGACTAAACAATCCCATGACACACGTGCCGCTGTTCGTTGGGTTTTCTCTAGGTCTACTATCATCCCTTTGAATCGCATACTGTTGAACAATATTCGAGAATCGGTCAAACAAGCGCCTTATAAATTGTTCCTTCGTGGATGAGTTACATTACCTTAGGATTATTCCCGTGAACCTTATGTTGGCATCTGATTTGTTTTATTTGATCATTCCACTTAACGTTGCTCTGAATAGCTGCGCCTAGATATTTTACGGCTGATACTGTTTAACACCATTTCTCATCAATGGTGTAGCTGTACAGTTGTGGCTTCTTTTCCTTACGTATGCGCAATATGATACATTTATTTTTGTTCAGGGTCAATTGTCAGAGCATGCACCATTCATTAATCTTCTGCAGGCCATTTTAAAAATCGATACTATCTTCTGGCGTTGCCACTACCGTACAGGTAACGGCATCATTTGCGAAGAGTCTTAAGAGAGCATCTGAAGCTTACTATTATATCACTTATATTCATTGTAAACAGTAAAGATCATATCACACTTTCTTGGCGTACTCCGGAAATCACCTGTACAGCTCTTGATTTGGTTTCGTTAAGAGCGATGTGTTGAGTTCTGTCTGCAGGAAAGTCTTGAATCCAGTTGCAAATCTGGTCTGACACTCGGTAAGTTCTTAATTGATCTGAGGATGCCAAGATTTAATTGTGTATATTTTTAAAGTGTGTGTTGTGTAAGATTTATTTTTAAAGAAATTACTAACTAGTTGCAAATGTTTTTGGTGAGTCTTAAGGTGAAGATACCACTGGCTGCGTAGTTTCTGTTACTCTAAATTTAAATATTTATCGTAACAGTCCCTGTTTTGAAACTGGAGGTCAGCATTCAACTTTGTTATCACTTTTTGTGAACGATTGCGCCTTAATAATAGATATATGGCTGGGTGTTGGTTTGCTTTAATAAAGCGCCTGAAACATTACAGCTAAATATTCAAATCAAATGGTTCAAATGGCTCTGAGCACTATGGGACTTAACTTCTAAGGTCATCAGATCCCTAGAACTTAGAACTACTTAAACCTAACTAACCTAAGGACATTACACACATCCATGCCCGAGGCAGGATTCGAACCTGCGACCGTAGCGGTCACGCGGTTCCAGACTGAAGCGCCTAGAACCGCACGGCCACATCGGCCGGCACAGCTAAATATTATTTTACAAGTAGCTGTAAGATAAAACATTGTTTTTCTTGTTGCCAGATATGTTAACTGGACTGTGTTATGTTCAGCTGTGGTGAAATTTCTGTTACAATGAAATGTGTCGTCCAGTTTGTGTTTTTATTAGTAAATGATGAATTCATAATAGTTCCGTGAAACCAGCAGAATGCTTGAACCCTCCACGCCCACGCTCGTTACTGGCATAAATTTTAAAGCTCTTCGTAGTGTTTAAATGGAACTGCATTACATGCACAATGAGAAACAAAGGAAACGCTCGTGTACAAGGAGAGAAAATAAACTTGTTACTATTTATGGATGATTTTACAGGTATTTAACGGAGATGTTAACAACCTGTTCCCTAATACAGATAATTCAGAATCTTGTTAACGCAAATGTGTAGCAGCCAGTAAGTCCTAGAATACTGTTTTCCTGAAGAAGTTTCCATAGGTCTACGTGCCTTTTTTTTTTTTTTTTGAACTGTTGTAAATTAATCAGTGGGCTATGTAGAATATTCTACCATGGTTTTGCTTCTTCATAAAAATTTTAGAGATCAGTGCAGCGTTTCCTTGACGCGTGTGTGCGCAGAACGTCTTATTCAGTTCAATGTAACGTGGTGTTTAATCTGGTGAAACCAGGAAAAGGATATCAAGTATTTATTTAAGTACATCGATCATCAAAGTAATTCATGGTCGCGCAGTATGCTTGAAGATAGTTAGCAGAACCCAGACGTTATGTAGAAAATAGACTTTTATACAGGACAGGAAAAAGAAGAAAAAGAAGAAGAAAAGGAGAAAAAAGGACCTTCAGTAGCTGGAAACTGTCTCAGAGAACTTGTGCATGTTAATGCATGTACCACAAGATAAAACAGTGGTAGGTAATATGTGTGGTTGCATTTGTTGTCACTTTACTTGCTGTTATATTATTTTTGTACCTTTCAGAGGGTGTCAGATCGTAGGCATTATTAAGAATAATATCAGTGTTACGTGTTAAAGTTTTACAACAGGTAAAATAACGTTTCATGAAACAAATATTTACTCATTATAATCTACTAACTCTAATATTAAAGAGGCAGAATACGGGGCTGCAGTCGGCAACGCCTGTATAAGACAACAAGTGTCTGGCGCAGTGACTGCATCGGTTACTGCTGCTACAATGGCAGGTTATCACGATTTAAGTGAGCTTGAACGTGCTATTATAGTGGGCGCACTAGCGATGGTAGATAGCATCTCTGAGATAACGATGAGATGGGGATTTTCCCGTACGACTATTGCACGACTGTATCGTGAATATCAGAAATCCTGTAAAACCTCCAATCTGCGACACCGCTGCGGCCGGAAAAATAACCTGCAAGAACGGGACCAACGACGACTGAAGAGAATCGTTCAGCATGACAGAAGTGCAACCCTTCCGTAAATTGCTACAGATTTCAATGCTGAACCATCAACAAGTGTCTGCGTGCGAAACAATCAACGAAACAATCGATATGGGATTTCGGAGGAGCCGAAGACCCAATCGTGTAACATCGATGCATGCTTGGCACAAAGCTTCACGCCTCTCCTGGGGCCGCCAACGCCGACATTGGACTGTTGATGACTGAAATCATGTTGCCTGGTCGGACGAGTCTCGTTTCAAATTCTACCAAGCGGATGGACGTGTACGGGTATGGACCATGCACGTCAACAAGGGACTGTTCAAGCTGGTGGCGGCTCTGTTATGGTGTGGGGGCGTGTGCGGTTGGAGTGATACGAGACCATTCATACGTCTGGATAAGACCATGACTGGTGACACGTACTTAAGCATCCTGTCTAATCAAATGTATCCATTCATGTCCACTGCGCATTCTGACAGATTTGGAGAAGTCCAGCAAGACAATGCCACATCCCACACGCCCAGAATTGCTACCGAGTGGCCCCAGGAACACTCTTCCGAGTTTACACTCTTCCGCTGGCCACCAGACTCCCCAGACATGAACATTATGCAGCATATGTGGGATGCCTTGCAGTGTGCTGTTCAGAAGACATCTCCACTCCCCGTACTCCTACGGATTTATGGACAGCCCTGCCGTACTCATGGTGTCAGTTCCGTCCAGCACTACTTCAGACATTAGTCAAGTTCATGCCACGTCGTGTTTCGGCACTTCTGCGTGCTCGGGGCCCCTACCTATTAGGCAACTGCGCCAGTTTCTTTGGCTCTTCAGTGTACGTGGCAAAGGGCTTATAAAGGGTGTTTCAAAAATGACCGGTATATTTGAAACGGCAATAAAAACTAAACGAGCAGCGATAGAAATACACCGTATGTTGCAATATGCTTGGGACAACAGTACATTTTCAGGCGGACAAACTTTCGAAATTACAGTAGTTACAATTTTCAACAACAGATGGCACTGCAAGTGATGTGAAAGATATAGAAGTCAACGCAGTTTGTGGGTGCGCCATTCTGTACGTCGTCTTTCTGCTGTAAGCGTGTGCTGTTCACAACGTGCAAGTGTGCTGTAGACAACATGGTTTATTCCTTAGAACAGAGGATTTTTCTGAAGTTGGAATTCCACCGCCTAGAACACAGTGTTGTTGCAACAAGACGAAGTTTTCAACGGAGGTTTAATGTAACCAAAGGACCGAAAAGCGATACAATAAAGGATCTGTTTGAAAAATTTCAACGGACTGGGAACGTGACGGGTGAACGTGCTGGAAAGGTAGGGCGACCGCGTACGGCAACCACAGAGGGCAACGCGCAGCTAGTGCAGCAGGTGATCCAACAGCGGCCTCGGGTTTCCGTTCGCCGTGTTGCAGCTGCGGTCCAAATGACGCCAACGTCCACGTATCGTCTCATGCGCCAGAGTTTACACCTCTATCCATACAAAATTCAAACGCGGCAACCCCTCAGCGCCGCTACCATTGCTGCACGAGAGACATTCGCTAACGATATAGTGCACAGGATTGATGACGGCGATATGCATGTGGGCAGCATTTGGTTTACTGACGAAGCTTATTTAGGTTAGTTGGGTTTAAGTAGTTCTAAGTTCTAGGGGACTTATGACCTAAGATGTTGAGTCCCATAGTGCTCAGAGCCATTTGAACCATTTTGACACTTGAAAGACCAGGTGTACCGCCAGAATCCAGAAACAATTGAACAGCTGAAACAGTACATCTCATCTGCATGTGAAGCCATTCCGCCAGACACGTTGTCAAAGGTTTCGGGTAATTTCATTCAGAGACTACGCCATATTATTGCTACGCATTTTGGATATGTGGAAAATATCGTACTATAGAGTTTCCCAGACCGCAGCGCCATCTGTTGTTGAAAATTGTAACTACTGTAATTTCGAAAGTTTGTCTGCCTGAAAATGTACTGTTGTCCCAAGCATATTGCAACAAACGGTGTATTTCTATCGCTGCTCGTTTAGTTTTTATTGCCGTTTCAAATATACCGGTCATTTTTGAAACACCCTGTAAATGTTAAAAACTTAATAGTATACACAGTCTATTAAAATACTTGTGTATTAGAATCCGGTTGCTATACTGATATATTTGTGGTAAAGTTTTTTGAGCCTGTATAGCACAGTAGACGGAAGCGGTGGCAACTCATTTAAATGGACAGGCGCCTGACCCAGCACAGGTGGCGGGAGAGCAGGCAGCATGCTAGGCCTCGCTGCTCGGAGGTGCTACGGCCACGATTGGCCCTGTCCCAGCAGAGGCCGACACAACACGGCACAGCGCAGCACAACAACACGAGGCGGCGCTTTCCGCGCCAGCGCGCAGCAGCCGGGCCGTCAGCGCGGCGAGAGGAGGCTGACAGTGTGGCAGCGACTCCGGCAAGCCTTCCGGAAGAATGGCTCCGCGAGGAGCAAATAAGACGCACGCTGAGGGCCGCAGTCGTCAGGGGACGGCGAGCGCGAGGCGGCGCGAGGGGCAGAGGCTGGAGCCTAGGGAGTGGAGGTCTCGACACGGCAGTCGTGTCCAGAGCAGGACGTTTGTACCTGGCTGCAGTAGTAGTCAAACACCGTGCAGCGCCGCGTTACGTATTTTGTGACAGCAGAGCGTGTAACAGTCCCAAGGATACCCTTCCACATCTGGATATCACATTTTCCTTTTACTGAGATTTCTGTTAGTGTTTCGAATTGTTTTCCACGCTAGGCGGTGCTTTAACATTTTCCTGTGTTGATTTAAAATGTTGACTAGTTGATAGTAATAATAATTTCTTTTGGCTCACTATCGGGATCAAAGTATTTCAGTGGGATGATAGCACTTCGACAGCGTACGTGTCCGTAATCCACATCTACATCTACATACAGGGAGTTTCAAAAATGACCAGTATATTTGAAACGGCAATAAAAACTAAACGAGCAGCGATAGAAATACACCGTTTGTTGCAATATGCTTGGGACAACAGTACATTTTCAGGCAGACAAACTTTCGAAATTACAGTAGTTGCAATTTTCAACAACAGATGGCGTTGCGGTCTGGGAAACTCTATAGTACGATATTTTCCACATATCCACCATGCGTAGCAATAATATGGCGTAGTCTCTGAATGAAATTACCCGAAACCTTTGACAACGTGTCTGGCGGAATGGCTTCACATGCAGATGAGATGTACTGCTTCAGCTGTTCAATTATTTCTGGATTCTGGCGGTACACCTGGTCTTTCAAGTGTCCCCACAGAAAGAAGTCACAGGGGTTCAAGTCTGGCGAATAGGGAGGCCACTCCACGCCGCCTCCTGTGTGTTTCGGATAGCCCAAAGCAATCACACGATCATCGAAATATTCATTCAGGAAATTAAAGACGTCGGCCGTGCGATGTGGCCGGGCACCATCTTGCATAAACCACGAGGTGTTCGCAGTGTCGTCTAAGGCAGTTTGTACCGCCACAAATTCACGAAGAATGTCCAGATAGCGTGATGCAGTAATCGTTTCGGATCTGAAAAATGGGCCAATGATTCCTTTGGAAGAAATGGCGGCCCAGACCAGCACTTTTTGAGGATACAGGGACGATGGGACTGCAACATGGGGCTTTTCGGTTCCCCATATGCGCCAGTTCTGTTTATTGACGAAGCCATCCAGGTAAAAATAAGCTTCGTCAGTAAACCAAATGCTGCCCACATGCATATCGCCGTCATCAATCCTGTGCATTATATCGTTAGCTAGTGTCTCTCGTGCTGCAATGGTAGCGGCGCTGAGGGGTTGCCGCGTTTAAATTTTGTATGGATAGAGGTGTAAACTCTGGCGCATGAGACGATACGTGGACGTTGGCGTCATTTGGACCGCAGCTGCAACACGGCTAACGGAAACCCGAGGCCGCTGTTGGATCACCTGCTGCACTAGCTGTGCGTTACCCTCTGTGGTTGCCGTACGCGGTCGCCCTACCTTTCCAGCACGTTCATCCGTCACATTCCCAGTCCGTTGAAATTTTTCAAACAGATCCTTTATTGTATCGCTTTTCGGTCCTTTGGTTACATTAAACCTCCGATGAAAACTTCGTCTTGTTGCAACAACACTGTGTTCTAGGCGGTGGAATTCCAACTTCAGAAAAATCCTCTGTTCTAAGGAATAAACCATGTTGTCTACAGCACACTTGCACGTTGTGAACAGCACACGCTTACAGCAGAAAGACGACGTACAGAATGGCGCACCCACAGACTGCGTTGTCTTCTATATCTTTCACATCACTTGCAGCGCCATCTGTTGTTGAAAATTGTAACTACTCTAATTTCGAAAGTTTGTCTGCCTGAAAATGTACTGTTGTCCCAAGCATATTGCAACAAACGGTGTATTTATATCGCTGCTCGTTTAGTTTTTATTGCCGTTTCAAATATACCGGTCATTTTTGAAACACCCTGTACATGCACGGCAAGCCACCATCTTCTGCGTGGTGAAGGGTATCTTGTAGCACTACCAGTAATTTCGTTTCCCGGTCCACTCACAAATGGTACGAGGGAATATACAGGGTGTCCCATTTATCTTGACCACCCTAAATAACTGTTTGTTGAGATGAAAATTACAAAATGTTTCAAGCAAGTGTTCTTTAGCCGTCAGGGGGACATCAATCAGCATGATTGCTTTCGTTGTTGCTCTGGTTTTTGCAAAGATATGAACAGCGGTATGACTTTTTAAATGGCGGTATGACGTTTTAATTTATTACTTCTTTACTGCTAACTCTGTTCACAACAAAATGGTTCAAATGGCTCTGAGCACTATGAGACTTAACACCTGAGGTCATCAGTCACCAAGAACTTAGAACTACTTAAACCTAACTAACCTAAGGACAACACACACATCCATGCCCGAGGCAGGGTTCGAACCTGCCACCGTAGCGATGTATTTTTTATTCGGTGATTCATTTCCTCTCCTAAAGACCTATTCAAAAATGTATCACCGTGTACCATTCACTGAAACACTGTCTATTTCACATCGCTTTGCAACGATACGCCTAGAGATTTAGTAGACGTGACTATGTCATGCCAGCCGCTGTGGCCATGCCATTCTAGGCACTTCAGTCCGGAACCGCGCTGCTGCTACGGTCGCAGGTTCGAGTCCTGCCTCGGGCATGGGTGAGTGTGATGTCGTTAGGTTAGTTAGGTTTAAGTGGTTCTGAGTCTAAGGGACTGACGACCTTAGATGTTAAGTCTCATAGTGCTCAGAGCCATTTCAACCATTTTTGACTATATCATGCAGTTCACGACTACTGCTTTATTCGAACAATATGCGATTGCTTCTCCTACTCATCTGAATTAAATTAAATATTTCTACATTTATAGGTAGCCGCTCAATAACAAAAAATTTCGTCAGAGGAGGAGGATATAGTAAGTGGCATAGACTAGTTCTCCAGAAACTTCGCTCGAAGGAAGAGGAGTCAAAATAACCGAATACGTATCTCTGTTTATCCGTGGATATTCAACCTTTTATAAGAAAACGACGGTCAATGTTTTCGATGTAATTTACGTGCCTATTAATGCGCTATTACTTTGGACCAAATGATGGCACAGTCGCTTGTTGTTTGGCATCTCACCTTTACGCTCTGTGTCCCAAACCAGATTATTGGTTTTTATAGTATTTTACTTTTCATTTATCTAACCCTTGTCCATAAAACGTTACTACAATAATGTTTCTTAGCAGGGGAGGGTATAACAAGGGGTCATATTAATTGAAAAATTTCAACTAGGTTTCACAGTGACTTGCCATACATTTATTACATACTACATGTATTTATGGTATTTTCAGGGGTTTTGACCTTTATAAATTCTCATATTCTTATATTTCATTTTAATACCAATTCTTATATTAATTCTTATATTTTATTCCTATGTTTATTTTTCGGGAAGATTTGGTGCATTACCTTGGATGATACCGATCGGAGCAACATCTGAAGCATAGAAATTCCAAACACCACGAGCATTGCGCGAAGGCAGGTTTGCCGCAGTGGCATTTCTTGGAGTGGATTTCACTCGGGAATTAAACTTCGTTAATACTGCTGAAGATTACACGCGTTGGGAATAATTAGATGGCAATCCACGCGTAACGGATAACCTTACCGAAAAGTGGATCTTGAAACTGATTGTGAATCAAGATATACTACAGGAATTTCACCGAAAACAATTTGAATAATTTTCTCGTTCATATATTGCTTTTTCTTAAATTCATTTAGCAAACACGCCGTTCGTAGATGAACAAGGACAACGTTATTTCAGTGTACGAAAATAATGGAAAACATTCTCGTAGTACTCTTCAGTGAACATGAGTAGGTAAATGAAACATAAAAATTAAAGTAACAGTCAGGTTTCGAACACGGGGCGCATAAGTGCGATGTCGCGACATTGACCATTGTACCACCGCTTCGGTTGAACTACCTACTCGCTAAAAGGCACATAGACTATTTCGTAAGCTCTGACCATCGTTTTCGCAGAAGCTGTAGAAAATCTACGGATAAGCTCTAAACACGGCAATCACAGGAGCCTCAGGAATACAGAAATACACGTCGCTAAAAAAATGAAGTAAATAGGAAGTGAATGGAAGCTAAGACGAAATGGTTGCGTGAAAAATGAGAAGAAATCGATAAAGAAATGATTCTCGGAAGGATTGACTCATCATACAGGAAAGTCAAAACAACCTATGTAGAATTTGAAAGGAGGTTGGTAACATTAAGAATGCAACGGGAATTCCATTGTTAAATCCAGAGGAGAGAACGGATAGGTGGAAAGAGTACATTTAAGACCTGTATCAAGGGAAAGATTTGTCTGATGTGATATAAGAAGAAACAGGAGTCGATTTAGAAGAGATGGAGGATGAAAAAGTTAAGATCAAATAAGGCAGAAGGCGTAGATAACATTTCATCAGAATTTCTAACGTCATTGGCGGAAGTGGCTACAAAACGACTATTCACGATGGTGTGCAGAATGCATGAGTCTGGCGATATACCATCTGACTTTCGGAAAAAATATCATCTACACAATTCCAAAGACTGCGAGAGCTCACTAGTGCGAGATTTACCGCGGAATCAGCTTAACAGCTCATTCATCCAAGTTGCTGATAAGAATAATGTACAGAAGAATGGAAAAGAAAATTGAAGATGTGTTAGACGATGATCAGTTTGGCCTTAGGAAAGGTAAAGGCACCAGAGAGGTGATTCTAACGTTGCGGTTGATAATGGAAGCAAGACTAAAGAAAAATAAAGACACGTTCGTAGGATTTGTCGACCTGGAAAAAGCGTTCGCCAATGTAAAATGGTGCAAGGTGTTCGACATTCTGAGAAAAACAGGAATAAGCTGTAGGGAAAGACGGAAAATACACAATATGTACAAGAGCCAAGAATGAATAATAATAGTGGACGACCAAGGACGAAGTGCTCTGATTAAAAAGGGTGAAACACTTGGATGTAGTGTTTTCCCCTACTGTTCAACCTGTGTAGCGAAGAAGCAATGATGGAAATAAAAGGAAGGTTCAGGAGTGGGATTTAAGATCAAGGTGAAAGGATGAAAGGATAACAGTGATACGATTCGGTGATGACATCGCTGTCCTGAGTAAAAGTGAAGAAGAATTTCAGGATCTGATGAAGCGAAAGAACAGTCTAATGAATACAGAATATGCATTGAGAGTAAATCGAAGAAATACGAAAGTAGTGAGAAGCAGCATAAATGAGAACAGCGAGAAACCTAACAGCAGAGTTGATGGTAACAAAGAACATGAGGTTACTGAATTCTACTACCTAGGCAGCAAAATAATCAATGACAGTCAGAGCAAGGAGGACATCAGCCTAGTATAGGCAAAAAAGGACGTTCGTGGAAAAGAGATTCTACGTAGGTCTTAATTTGCGTAAGAAATTTCTTAGAATATACGTTTGGATCTTAGCATTGTATGGTAGTGAAACATTGACTGTGGGGAAACCGGAACAGAAGAGAATCTAAGTATTTGAGATGTGGTGCTACAGACGAATGTAGAAAATTAAGTGGTCCGGTAAGGTCAGGAATGAGGAGGTTCTACGTACAATCGGAGAGGAAAGAAATATGTGGAAAACACTGACAAGAGGAACGGACAAGATCTACTCTGCTATTCACAACCAAGTGCCTGGCAGAGGGTTCAATGAACCACCTTCATGCTGTCTCTCTACCGTTCCAGTCTAGAATGGCACGCGGGAAAAAAGAGCACTTAAATTGTTCTGTGTGGGCCCAGATTTCTATTATTTTAACGTGATGATCATTTCTCCATACGTAGGTGGGTGCCAACAGAATGTTTTCGCAATCGGAGAAGAAAATTGGTGATTGAAATTTCATGAGAAGATCCCGTCGCAACGAAAAACAGCTTTGTTTTAATGATTGCCACTCCTATTTATGTCTGTGACACTATCTCCCCTATTTCGCGATAATACAAAACGATCTGCCCTTCTTTGTACTTTTGCGATGTCATCCTTCAGTCCCACCTGATGCGGATCCCACACCGCACAGCAATACTCTAGAATAGGACGGACCAGCGTGGTGTAACCAGTCTCTTTAGTAGACCTGTTGCATCTTCTAAGTGTTCTGCCAATAAATCACATTCTTTCAGTTGCTCTACCCACAACGTTATCTATGTGATCGTTCCAACTTAGGTTTCTGTAATTGTAATCCCTAATAATTTGGTTGAATTTACAGCCTTCAGATTTGTATGACTTATCGCGTAATCGAAATTTACCTGATTTCTTTTAGTTATCATGTGAATAACTTCGCACTTTTATTTATTCAGGGTCAATTGCCACTTTTCGCACCATACAGATATCTTATCTAAATCATTTTGCAAGCCGTTTTGATCATCTGATGACTTTACAAGACGGTAAATCACAGAATCATCTGCAAACAATCTAAGACGGCTACTCAGATTGTCTCCTATGTCGTTAATATAGATCAGGAACAATAAAGGGCCTATAACACTTCCTTGGGGAACGCCGGATATTACTTCTGTATTACTCGATGACTTTCCGTCTATTACTACAAACTGTGACGTTTATGACAGGAAATCAAGAATACAGTCGTACAACTGAGGTGACACTCCGTAGGCACACAGTTTGATTAGAAGACGCATGTGAGGAACGGTGTCGAAAGCCGTCTGAAAATCTAAAAATATGGAATCAATTTGACATCCCCTGTCGATAGCACATATTACTTCATGAGTATAAAGAGCTAGTTGTGTTTCACAAGAACGATATTTTCTGAATCCGTGCTGACTATACGTCAATAAATCGTTTTCTTCGAGGTACTTCATAATGTTCGAATACAGTATATGTTCTAAAACCCTACTGCAAATCAACGTTAGTGATATAGGCCTGTAATTCAGCGGATTACTCCTACTTCCCTTTCTGGGTGTTGGTGTGAGACTGGGTGTTGTGTGCTGTCCTTAGGTTAGTTAGGTTTAAGTAGTTAGAAGTTCTAGGGGACTGATGACCATAGATGTTAAGTCCCATAGTGCTCAGAGCCATTTGCACCATTTTTTTGTTGGTGTGACTTGAGAAATTTTCCAGTCTTTAGGTACGTACGTATCTTTCTGTGAGCGAGTGGTTGTATATAATTACTAAATATGGAGCTATTTTATCAGCATACTCTGAGAGGAATCTGACTGGTATACAATCTGGACCGGAGGCCTTGCCTTTATTAAGTGATTTAAGCTGCTTCGTTACACCGAGGATATCTACTTTCATGTTTCTCATATTGGCAGTTGTTCTTGATTGGAATTCAGGAATATTTACTTCGTCTTCTTCGGTGAAGGAGTTTTGGAAAACCGTGTTTAATAACTCTGCTTTTGTGGCACTGTCATCAGTGACTTCACCGTCGCTAAAGCGCAGTGAAGGTATTGATTATGTCTTGCCACTGGTGTGCTGTATGTATGACCAGAATCTCTTTGAGTTTTCTGCCAGATTTCGGGACAGAACTTCGTTGTGAAAATTATTAAAAGCATCTCGGCTTGAAGTACGCGCCATATTTCGAACTTCTGGAAAACTTTGCCAATCCTGGGGATTTTGCGTTCTTTTAAATTTGGCATGCTTTTTTTCGTTGCTTCTGCAACAACGATCTGACCCGTTTTGTGTACCATGGGGATCAATACCATCACTTATTAATTTATGTGGTATATATCTATCAATTGCTGTTGATACTATCTCTTTGAAAACATTCCACAACTTTTCTATACTTATATGATCAGATCGGAAGGAGTGAAGACTGTCTCTTAAAAAGGCGTTAAGAGAATTTTTATCAGATTTTTAAATAGATATACTTCGTGTTTCTTTTTGATGATTGTAGGTGTTACGGTATTCAGCCTAGCAGCAACTGCCTAGTGGTCACTAATCCGTGTATTCGTCACAACACTCACTATTTGTGTGGTATATATCTCTCAATTGCTGTTGATACTATCTCTTTGAAAACATTCCACAACTTTTCTATACTTACATGATCAGAAAGGAAGGAGTGAAGACTGTCTCTTAAAAAGGCGTTAAGAGCATTTTTATCAGATTTTTAAATACATATACTTTGTGTTTCTTTTTGATGATTGTAGGTGTTACGGTATTCAGCCTAGCAGCAATTGCCTAGTGGTCACTAATCCGTGTATTCGTCACAACACTCACTATTTGTCCAGGATTATTTGTTGCTAAAAGGTCAAGTATGCTTTCGCAACCATTTACGCTTCGAGTGCGCTCATGAACTAATTGTTCAAAATAAATATCTGAGAAAGCATTCAGTACAATTTAGGATGATGTTTTATGCCTGCCGCCGGCTTTAAACGTATAATTTTTCCAGCATATCGAGGGCAGATTGAAGTCACCACCGACTATAATTGTATGAGCGGGGTACTTATATGAAATGAGACTCAAGTTTTCTTTGAACTGTTCAGCTACTATGTCTTCTGAGTCGGGGGGTCGGTAAAACGATCCAATTAATAGTCTAGTCCGATTGTCAGGTATAACCTCTACCCATACTATTTCACATGAACTATCTATTTCAATTTCGCTTCAAGGCAAACTACCTCTGACAGCAATAAATACTCCACCACCAACTGTATTTAATCTATCCTTTCTGAACACTGTTAGATCGTTTGAAAAAATTTCGGCTGAACTTATTTCCGGCTTTAGCCAGCTCTCTGTACCTACAACTATTTGAACTTCAGTGCTTTTTATTAGGGCTTGGAGCTCTGGTTCTTTCCCAACACAGCTACGACAATTTACAACTACAATACCAATCGTTTCTACAACTACCTTACTGTGTTTTACCTGCCCACTTTTAGATGGACGCCCCTTCTGTGGATCTCTGAGAGCCTCTAACCTAAAAAACCACCCAGCCCCTTCCACACAGCCCCCGCTACCCGTGTAGCCGCCTCCTGTGTGTAGTGGACTCCTGACCTATTAATCAGAACCCGGAAACCCACCACCCGATGCCGCATGTCAAGGAATCTGCAGCCTGCACGGTCACAGAACCGCCTGAGCCTCTGATTCAGAACCTCCACTTGGCTCTGCACCAAAGGACCACAGTCAGTTCTTTCGACGATGCTGCAAATGGTGAGCTCCGCCTTAATCTCGAAAGCAAGACTGGCAGTCTTTACCATTTCCGCTTGCCGCCCGAAATCAGACAGAATCTGCTCCGATCCAAAGCGACACACGTCATTGGTACCGACATGAGCAACCACCTGCAGTTGGCTGCACCCTGTACTCTTCATGGTATCCGGAAGCACCCTTTCCACATCCGGAATGACTCCCCCCGGAATGCACACAGAGTGCACACTGGCTTCCTTTCCCTCCTTGGCAGCCATTTTCCTAAGGTGCCCCATTACGCGCCTAACGTTGGAGTTCCCAACTTCCAGCAAATCCACCCTCTGTGAATGCCCAGACCTTGCGGGCCGAGAAGCTTCCTCTGGAACGGGGTGGATGATTGCATCCGGCTCAGAGACATCGTCAGCTACAGATAACGCCCGAAACCTGTTCGTCACACGAACCGGGGAGACCCTACGATCGGCCCCACAGAAAGTTTTTCGCTGCCTGACAGACTTTGGAATGATCTCCCACTCGATCACGCGTGAGGGGTCAACCTCAGTGCAGGCAGAAGCCTGGGAGGTCACAGCAGTGGACCGACCGGTGGACACGTGGGACATGCTAGACGTCCCTCGCATCCCCGCATCCTATCCCCCCCCCCTCCCCCCAGTGACGCCCCTTGGCAGCAGCCTCAAGCTGTGTGATGAAAGCCAACGCAGCCTGAAGCTGTGAGCGAAGCGTTGCCAGCTCAGCTCGCATCTGTACACAAAAATCACAGTTCCTTTCCATTATTGCACCCCTCCTGTTTGAAGCTCGTAAAAATATTTAGCAAGCGAACGGTGTACTCGCCTTAGTAGTAGCAGGAACTAGCGATGCGCTCTCTATGAGGGTCTATCTGACTGGAAAGACATATATCAAGACATCAGGGAATGTCTTCCATGATACTAGAGGGAGCTGTAGAGGGCAAAACTATAGAGGAAGGCACAGATTCAAATACATCCAGCAAATGATTGAGGACGTAGGTTGCAAGTGCTAATGTGAGGTGAAGAGGTTGGCACAAGAGAGGAATTTGTGGCTGGCTGGCGGCATCAAACCAGTTAGAAGTCTGATGACTTAAGAAGGAAAAAACGTTGAATCACTTGTTCACTTATTTTTACCCCCATTCTACAGAGTAAAGTTTCGGGGAAACGGATTATGGCACTTGCCGTGTTTGCTTCTTAGTCGCCTGGTATCCTCTTGCAGTCACTCGACGTCGACACCTTCCCATACAAGACAGCATAATCTGCGAACAGCCGCAGATTCAGGCTCACCCGATACGTCATGTGATTTACGTATACAGAGAATAAGAGCAGTCCTATCACACTTCTCTGTGGCGTTCCTGACGATACCTTCGTCTGTGAAAAGCACTCGCCGTCGTGGGCAACGTACTGGACTCTATTGCTTAAGAGGTCTTGGAGCCACTACTAGGATCCACTCATGTATTTGGGACCCTGTACTGCATGAAATGCTTTCCGGAAATCTAGGATATGGATTCTGCCTGTTGCTCTTCATCTAGATTCCCAGGGCATCATGCGAGGAAAGGACAAGCTGAGCTTTTTCCCAGCGATGCTTTCTAAACCCGTACAGGTTAGTAAAAAAAATGGCTCTGAGCACTATGGGACTCAACTGCTGTGGTCATAAGTCCCCTAGAACTTAGAACTACTTAAACCTAACTAACCTAAGGACAGCACACAACACCCAGCCATCACGAGGCAGAGAAAATCCCTGACCCCGCCGGGAATCGAACCCGGGAACCCGGGCGTGGGAAGCGAGAACGCTACCGCACGACCACGAGATGCGGGCGTACAGGTTAGTAGATAGAATATATTCCGTCTCAAGGAAATTTATTGTAGCTGAACTGAGAACATGTTCAAGCATTCTGCAGAAAACAGACGTTAGGGATATTGGTCTGCAAATTAGCGAGTCCCTTTTTTTAATCCTTCTTGTGTACGGGAGTCACCTGCTGTTTTTTCCAGTCGCTTGAGACTTTGCGCTATGAGAGAGAATCGCGATAAATGCAAGCTAAATAAGTGACCAGTGACGTAGATTACATATTGTAAAACCGAACTGGGGTTCCATCCAAGTCTTTCAGCTACTTGTCTACGCTAGGGACGCATATTACTATGTCTTTCCTATGGCAGTCTATACGGCGGTCGAAAGATAGTATGTTTGCGCGATCCTTTCAGGCGAATAATTTCTTAAACGTGACGCCTAAAACTTTGGCTTTCCTTTCGCTGCCTTCTATTACCACACCAGACTGCCCCACAAGGTGACAGCATCTTGGAAAGCAGAAATACGACGAAGTAAAATGTTCACAGCGTGAAATTCGCGCTGGTATGGCAGTAAGAAGTTGAAAATTAGAGAAAGTAGTTGTGGAACAACTTTACGAGAAACAGATTTTTGAACACTGACACAGCGTAAGGGGATGGAGTCCAACATGCTCAGCGGGACTTAGTATGGCAAATGTGCGATAGGAGTGGGCGATAACTTCATTTGCAGCCAAGTACAGCAACACTCCCGCAAGCTGTCTAACTCAGCGATTGAATTAAGTATCCAGAAGGGGATAATTAACGGAGAGTAGCAAAACGAGTTGTTGCGTCAATAAGTTACTGCACAAGTAAAGAAGAGATGGATGGGTGAGAACGTAAACCAGAACCCATTGCGAATAGAATAGAGCTGTATGGGATGAAGAGTGATTTATTAAAAGTAATGAAAACTGATAGCTTCTGACGCAGACTACCTATTGATAGTAATGCTTTGTGGAAGTAATAATTTTTTTACTTTGTTGTTCGTTTTACCGTACGTCAGGCGGGTGTATCAGTTTTATGTTTGTACTTCTATCACGCAGGTAGTAAACGACGTTACCACTTACTGATGACGGCGAAGCGGACTTTATGGAACAGAATGAATGATCAATTTGTAACTACTGATCACTGAAATGTATGAGAACTTAAAATTCGCGTCTGTTCGTATGTTAGCGTATGAAGTTCCTACATGAATTTCTATGGCTATCATTTCTATAGGTACCTTAACTGAAGGTACTTAAAATAAATTTGTGACTCTTGTCACGAATGAAACAATCAAGTGCCCGTCATCATTATACCCTTGATGATAGGTCTGACATGACTATGATAATACAATACTTAGACCGTTATAGACGTACAGCAGCCTGAAAACACTGCCAGCGAAGCAATAGTGCACGTGGAGAACGAAAGGGCAATATCATTTTATTACAGACCATCCAGGAGATAAATACAGGGAATGTCAAGTTGATATTAAGGAGTTCACGAGAAATAATTGAGACCATGTAGCCCACAAAGTGGCCTAGTGAAAAAATAAATAAATAAATAAATAAAATAAAAATGAAAAATAAGTAAATAAAAATTTTTAAATCCACAAGACAATGAAATATGATGGAAAGGTTCTTTCGTCGTCTGTTGTCAGCATGCCTGAGATGAAACAACTGCAACGGCGCAAGAAGAAGTATTACTGACGTAAAAGATAGTACAATGCTGAGAGGATGGATGCTAGCATAGCAATAAGACCGTACGTAACTTTTTTTTCTCTCAGATTTTTATGAAGGCAAGCCAGCAGCATGTTTGGTAATTGGCAATTTATTTTCAGAGCAGGGGACATTGTGGAGATATAAAATGACGCATACGAAATTTATATTACATACAGCTGTCATTGACTATCGAAAATTTGTGTGTCATAAGCTACGGGCGTCCAATGAACGGAATTTGGGGTCAAATTAACAACTATTTACCTAAAGGATGGGTAAAGCGAAGTGACGCCTCTGGAACGTGACGAAACTAGAAAGCGGCGAATTAAATTTGATTATTTTTTACAGCATTATTGAAGCTAACGGATCTGTGTTTCTATAAACTGAAAAACAAACATCGCATTTACGTGTTTATGTGGCGCCTTCTGCTCCTGCCTTCAGACAGCTGAAGGAGAAAGGTCACCTACCATCATTTTACACAAATAGAACAACTAAAGGGAATTAAGTGTATTTTCAACTGAAACTTAAACATCTCTACTCGTATTTGACATAACGTTAAAACAGTAAACGCGTACCACAAACAACAAATACAAGCAGATGTATGCCGGTCATGTTATTTAATATTACACTGTTGCCACACGTAAACAAGTGCGTGGTTGCCATTAAGGAAATGAATCTGTGGTGTTAAACCAGCTCTTTACATCCACATCCACTATTATCAACTTTGCTCTCTTGAAGAACAATTCGTGAAAGAACACACGGTCTGCTATAATTTCGCGAAACTCTCAAATCTGCTCACTGATGTCGTCAGAAATTTTCCGGTCCCCTTATCACTGTCAGAGAAATAAACCTTCGTTAAAAATCATCGAGGAATTATTAATAAGCGAAATATGAGTCGAAATGGAAGTCTAAGGTTCTTCTGCAGACTCTTATCCTTTAGTGGACTAACTGCGTCCGATAACACATGTACACTAGAGGTACCGTTGCTAAGATGCATTGGACACAGTAGATCGGTTCGATAGATTAAAACACGGATCCTAAAATCGCATTTCTAAGATTGCAGAGTCCACTGTTGGCCATTAAAGGCTCAACATCATGCTCGGATATGCGAATGGTTAGCGTTTACAGCGCAACCTCATAACGTAGACAGGAGAAACGACATATATATTTTCTATATGTGAAAAAATTGTGCTGCTGATCATTCATTCAAAAACTAGCTTGAATGTTTTGTTTGCAAAAAACCCGTGTTGTGCTTCATGGAAGAAGGACAATGTCTGTCAAGTCGCTATTCCATAGCAGCAGCAAATTGGCCTGTCGAGACTGTGGTTTATCTTTCCTCGATACTGCTGTTCGCGTAGGTGAGGGTATCATGACTGTAACGCCAATATGGAATCGATTGGCTTACAAGAGCCAACCGCTGTGGCCGAGCGGCTCTAGGCGCTTCAGTCCGGAACCGCGCTGCTGCTACGGCCACAGTTTCGAATCCTCCCTCGGGCATGGATGTGTGTGATGTCCTTAATTTAATTAGGTTTAAGTAGTTATAAGTCTGGGGAATCATGACCTGAGATGTTAAGTCCCATAGTGCTTAGAGTCATTTGAACCATTTTTGGTTCACGACAGACATACTCAAGTCTGTATGTGATGTCAATGACCCAGGCGCTTAGCGCCATAGAGGACAGACAAGTTTTTCACTCGCCTTTGCAGAAACTACATAGACGTGTCGTACCATGAGCGAAGAAATGGACTCGTTCGCAGGACATGGACAGTTTTTTCGTTTGTTTGTTTATTTGGAACATGCTCAATTACAGTTTTGTTTAATACTACTTATATGTATTGTGTGTTTATGTGGAGTGTAATGTAATGTTTGTGTTGTATGATGATGATGATGAGAGAAGGGAGTGGGTGAAACCCGGTGCCGACACATAGCCTACTCCCCGCAAATACCATCAAAGTGGCCGCCAAGCTTAACGTCCCCATCCGACGGTAGGTCAGCATCAACAGTGTCATATGCCCTCACTTCATGAGACACTACGGAGAGGTTTTATATTTAAACCAGGAGAATGGCGCAAAGTCTGTTGTCAGAAACGTTACGCCACCACCTCTCCTCCCCTTGTCGGTCAAATACTGGCACTGAAAAGTTTTCGCACCACCAGGATTCGAACCAGTTCACTCTCTGGTCTAGCGCCATCCCACAAGCATGCGTTAGCGACTTCAGCCACAGAAGTGCGTAGAACATGGACTGTGTGCGAATTCTGATGCACCATGCAGTGTTAGCATGGCGGCCATTACCTCAGCAGAAGAGAGAGAGAGAAACAAACAGTAATATGAGCTCAACAATAATGCTGGTACCAGGAGTTCTACGACGTCTTCTGTTTAGACGAGTCCCGGTCCTACGTTCAGCGTCACGGCCGTCGCATCCTTTTGAGAAGTCTGAGGAAGATGAAAGTTAACGCACAGCACTTTTCTTCGTCGTAAGAGCCTAGCGCCTAGCGTAGGAGTTAGGGGTGCATCCAGTACACAACATGATGACCTCTGGCTCACATATCGGATAATCTAGACAACAGCCGTTATATTCCTCACGTATCGACTCTGTGCTATATCTCTTCCGTGTCTGAGACGTTATCTTTCACAAAGATAACGAAAGTTTGCGTGTTTTCCGTACGTTATGGATCTCCCTCGATACAGAGTGTATTCGACTTTTGTCATGCCCAGTAAGCTGTCCAAACCTCTCAAGCCATTGGAAATATCTGGCCATGGGCTGCCAGAATACTGGTGACGCCACTATTCGCGAACCAGTACGACTGATGAAGCGTGGCATAGAGCACGGAACGATGTATCCGTTCTGACATGCACTCTTTCGTCTTTAGGCTGAGCATTATTAGACGTATTGCTGTTGGATGTGACAGCACTCCGTACTAAATTTCGCACCCAGTGTACTCCAAAATCATAGGCAGATTTAATGTGAGGATTGATGGTACCATTTTCAGCCGCGCATTTTAAAATTTCTTTATTCAATGGTATTAACTGGATCAAAACCAATTATCAATCCATGCCAACTGGGGGCCGGCTGACGGTGCAGTGTAGCACCGAAGCCGGTCGCAATGAACAATTGAATTTTAAAAACACGCCCCTGAAGGTGGCACCATCAATCCTCACATACCGAAAAGCCGTCGTCTCGTTTCCCACAGAAGATGAATGTACGAAAAATACAGGTTTAATCATGCATTCTTCCCACTGTAATCTGTATGCACAATACGTAAAACTTCTCTGTTTGCTCTCTTTGCTCTCCTACCTGACACTACAATTTTTGAAGCCAGCAGTCTATTTAGAACTACTGTGATGCAATGCTTATTTTACTATCTGCCACAGCCGTCTTGCATACATTCGTTCATTTTTCCTTGCCATGTAGACCTGAAGGAAGGCCAGTCTGTTTCTTGAGGCCGATTCAAGAGTTACATGAAGGAGAAAAGACGATTTAACAGCCTGGAATTTTGACACTGGTGGGCTGGTGTACTGACCATGTGGTTTCAAATGTGATCTTAGGGAAAGGATGAAACTATTGCTAGCTGAAACCTCACTTGCACTAAAGCAACAATACTTTACAACAGAAGCTCTGTGCAGTTGTGAGAATGTTATTTTTTTAATATCGTGTTTGGCCTCTCTTACAAGCGATCCTCTTTTTTAGATAGTTTCGAATACTAGTCGATCAATGCTGATCCAGCTGACTAATGTTTCTCGATGGACCAAGGTGTCATAAAACCTCTCTGATGTTCGGTGAGAGAGTGATGAGGAAAGAAATCGATATTTATTGATGAAAATTATTATTTGCATTTCTTTTGTCCGTATTTTCGCATAAAGAAAATGCCGCGAGCGCGACGTGACACTGATGCCGCGACGAGCAGCACCACTGTGGGAATTTTACTTACCTTCTGCTGCCGAGTTTCTAGCGCTACTGTGGGTTCTTGGCAGCCAGCAGTGAGTGGGTCTAAGCCCTGTTGCTCCGCATGTCTGTCGCTGCTGGCGGCCAGGACTACGTGAGGATGTAAGTGCAGTGACAATTCATTTTGGCAAATCGCTTAGCTGTTTTCGACGTTTAGCCTTTTTTCTTGTAGTAATGTGTCAGGAAAGCATTTAAATTGACCGAAAAGAGATCAGCCTGCAGCACACATATTTTACGTTCTGCTACCGCTCGTGCCATATTAGATGTGTGCTGATATGTAACTCCTTATCACAACTCGGTGTAAGGCGTTTAGTTTTGTGGTTTCTCCCTGGTACTTTTCGACATTTAGCGTTTTATCAGTTGTATCAGTTCAGGTCGAAAAAAGGAATTCCAGTCCTTCTTCAATCCGTAATTTTGCGGGACTTCATCTGTCCAAACAAAACCAAGCTGGAGAACACGTGTGTATAATACATAACATCATGCAAGCACACGATCTCATAAAAATAAAATTAGTTCTTTGCGGCGTTTTTGGTACGTATGACTCCTATAAATTGATGTAACGACACTTCAGAGCAGTGGTAGTGTATTTTAAGTTGGGCTGTTCGAACCGCACCTCTGAAATACTAACGACGCGAAGGAGTAATGCAAAGAGTATTCCTCTCCGGGCAGATACCATGGTCCTGCAAACCTATGAAGCAACAGTTTCCACCTTTAGCTTAAGTTACTCTTTTTGTCCGACTATTAACCAGTTTTGTCTGTTATGTTATTTTCCAAGATGTATTTACCAAGCTCTCCAAGCACCAGCATGATGTTTACCCACTATTCGCTGGTGACTGGGTAGTTAAGTGGACTGCGTTCATGCACGTCAACTACCTATTAAAAGTGACATGATACCCCAAGTTGGCCAATGGTAACAATTATCCCCTTTCAATGTGAAAAATGTCATTTCAGCAAAGAATTGTGGCTTAACACTTTTATTTTACACTGAAATGGTGTAGTGTCACTAATTTATTTGTGACAACCGCCTACGTTTGAAGCATTTTGTTCAAGTTTTGCATTATATGTATGTACCTGAAACGGTCACAGAAAATTGGTTTTATCTTTTCATTTAATCGCTGATCACAGGAAGAATTTGTGATGCCTTCGAAGACGAGCACGCTTCTTCAAATATACTCATAGACGGCGAAGGCCATTGTCTCTCTGAGAAACGATCACGTATTGTTCCTGCTTTTACAATTATTTTATAACTTTATGTTAATGGATTTTATTACAGTTGTTATCGGGATGATATTGAGACTCTGTCGGATTAACTTCGAAAACAGTAAAATTTTAAATTGTGCAAGAGCAGGTGAGTTTTGGCTCTGAGCACTATGGGACTTAACTTCTAAGGTCATCAGTCCCCTAGAACTTAGAACTACTTAAACCTAACTAAGCTAAGGACATCACACACATCCATGGCCAAGGCAGGATTCGAACCAGCGACCGTAGCGGCCGCGCGGTTCCAGACTGTAGCGCCTTTAACCGCTTGGCCACCAGGCCGGCCAGGTGAGTTTTGTTTACATTAAGATATGCACTAAACGAAAATAGTGTAATGGTTTATTAAGACGGCGAAGATTGTTTTTGTTAAGGGATACATACTATTTTTACAACCTGAGAAGACAGACAAAGTAGCTACAAAATAATTCAAACAGAAAGTAATGAGTTTTGGAAGACGTTACTATATTTTACGTGATTTCTTTTTAAAAATACAGTGAAGTTCTGTGCCGTTTAGCGGCTTTTTAATGAATTCTACTGACGACAAATACGTCAGAAGTTTATCACAGTCGCCCCTCTGATTTACCTATCATGCGATAGGTTTACAAAGTCGAACCTGCCATCTAAAGATGGAAATTTGTATCACCAGTCAATGAAGGAATTTCATGCACAGCGAAGAACGTAAAAATTTGTTTGCGATTATTTGCTTTCTGAATTGTTACGTGGTGTTCAAAAAACTTGCAGGTAATGAAATATAATAAGTAAAAGCTATGCACGACTACGCAACTACATAGTGGGCAAGTACAAAGCTATTTTGTGATACCTACACTCGTGTTTACACGCCAGTGCTTCCCAATATCAGTATAAAATTTTATGATGAATTATTTTAACCTGTTTAGTAGTATTTGACATACTGGACATGTTATATTTCCTTGTCCACCCACAATCACGTACGACGTCTTGTATATTTAGGTTATGTTGTGCAATAAGGAAATGACTCTGATGAAGTTATGACTGCATTTTAAACGTTACATAATGTGATTCAGTTTACAACTGTTTGCGAGAGTGGTGTGACGCGCCACGGTCCACAGAAGAAGAAGAACAAGCGCGGGGTGCCTGTCACCACGTGCACTGCACGCCGCTTTGCGAGCGCCAGCGATGTGTTCGCGACCACGACTCAGTCGGTGGCTCGCCGGGAATGGGCAGAGTTCGCCTAACGGTCGCCCCGTCCCGATGTATTAGTACGAGCGATCCGATGAACACCTCCCGCTTTCATAATGTCAGATACACGCGATTCTGTTATGTAAGAAATTGTGTTGCCGGTTTTTAGTTGCAAGTAACGTGATATGTATCACAATATATATACCTTTACAAGTAAATACTATAAGGGGTGTTAATGTCCATGACTGAAATTGGAAAATACGCCAACAGGGATAACTTATCTGCATAAGTAATATAAAACTATGGTTGTCATCAGTGTTGATTTGGCTATGCAATTGTGCACTGACTCTTCATATTTGAGCCGTTTACTCAATGTTTATGAGAGACGCGATGGGACAGTCGACAGAGAATTTGGTGGTAGCGGTCTGCAAAACAGAGTTACCTTATACGAGAAGGAACTAACGTAAAACTTTTCGTGAAGGACAACATCAATCATAAGAAATTATCTTGAACGTTAAAAACGGCAGCTCAGTGGAAGAAGTATTCTAAATTAACGACGACGTTCTTAAAAAATTCTAATACTACACTTAAATATTTTTAGTAGTGGACAATGAAAAGAATGTGTGGGTTTCTGATGGTGACAGAGTGATCTCCAAATAAACAACGCAGCGCCGCACGGCGGATGGTAATGCCAATGCTGCTTGATATTAAACAGAAATACAATAAATGCTTTCGGATGCTCTCCTAGTAATTTCGTTCTCGTACAGCATTTCTGTTGCAACCCTTTCGCATGCACTGTTTACGTAGCGTTGCACTTCCATCGCTCGTTAGAAGTATAGTGATTAAGCGTTGTCGAAATGACCAAATAGTCGAACATCGAGGAAATAACTCTTTGAGAAAATAAGGCTCTAGTCGATTCATTGTCGTATTGGTAGAGTGGTAACTAGAAGAGAACGTACGCAGACTATACTACCGTTGCAAAAGTTTTTCAGTGATTTAGTTATAGTGACCGTTACAGTCTCGAAAAGTGTAGCAAATTTTGTTATAACCTGGGTAGAGACATTTTTCCTCGAATTCTTAGCGGATGTTTAATAAGATAAAATATTTAAGTATCTGAGTGAATAGGGTAAGTATTCGTAACGATGACGTCGCTTTTAGAGGACTTTCTGCGTCAAACAGTGGTTATTTGTTTAACTAATGACATGTGTGTATTTCTGCTGAAAACAAAAAGAAATCTTCTTAATGTGTATTGAAGTTGACATTCCTATTGCGTCGTTGCTGTTATTAAAAATAGTGACTGGCACCTGCAATTAATTTACAAAAACTCATGGTTGCTAAATGACATCACAACAGGGAGGAATTTGTTATATCTATAAATGAACGCGAGCGATAAAGGTATCGGAAGAGCTGTCATTCTAATCAAAATTATTATGTTGGTAAAGGAAGAAATTGTCAACATACTTTGACTGCACTTTGGGGGAAGCAGTTCATCTTCAGAGTATTAACGGACACTGCTGAAGCTGATCTGTGCATAGGTTTGCAAAAGATCGTCTGCGGTGGGAAAACGCCGTGCGCAGTGTATGAACGAACTGACCTTATGTAGGCAATCAGCATAGAGAGGCTGCATGTGTGGGAGCAGGCTGGCGGCAGCGAGGCCCGTCGCGGTGACGCCAGCGTGCGGCGGGCGCCGGAGGCGGCGGCGGCGGCGGCAGCGGCGCGGCGTGGCCCGTGCCTGCGAGCTGCCCCTGGCACTGCCGTGGCGACCCGCCGCGGCGCGCGCTGTCCGCACTGTGGCGACGCCGCCGCCGACGCCGCCGCCGACGCCGCAGCCGCCTAGAGGCGCCACCTCCGACGCGACCTGCGCCGGACCGCGCCGCGCCGCACGGCCGAGAAACGGACCCCCCAGGCCAGCCACCACGCACAGGCACAGACGTACATGCCCTCCTCTGGAGCAACATCACGGATAGCGGGGTCAGCCTGCGCAGCGCGACACGGCGTTGCAGTCCTGCTATTGAGGACATTGGCTGTAGAGCAGTGCTTCTCAAAATGGGCATAATTACCGCCTATCAAATTTTCTCTATGGTAAAAACAAAAGGATGTGATTGTGCTTCAGTCACAAGACTAAATTATTTTAAAGATCATTACTGCTACTATTACTTCAAAAGATTTTAATACTGATTACATATATTATCAATAATTACACTTCCTTGTAAGTACAGAAGCAACGAAAAAAATGTGCCAAATTTAAAAGAAAGCAAATTCCGAAAGACTTGCGAAGTTGCACTGAAGCTCGAAATATAGCACATTCTTTAGTGTGATTCTTCCAGAATCCAAATCAAATAGAATTGCCAGTATGAGTAACTTAGATGTAGATATCCTTAGTGTGTCAAAGCAGCTGAATTGCTTCAATCCTTACATGGTTAAAATTTATTCAGCATATATTTGAAAAATGGAAGGTCAAAACATGTATTCCTCTGTCGTAAATAACACATATCTCCAAAAAAAAAAAAAAAAAAAAAAAAGTCCGTTATGTGGCACACATGTGTCCCATGAGTCTACCTAGATCCAGGTTTTCATGTGAATCTAGGATTTTGCCAGTTACATTTTTAATATTAAAATGATTTTATCAGGACTACAATTATGAAAGTACATATTAAGAAATCATTATCAAAACACGTTTATTCTCCTGGGAATGAAAACATGAAATATGACACATGTTTTCACATAACACTTGAAGGTGGCGTTGACACATCACAAACCAATATTTACTACATTATATGAAGTTTTCTGGGGCGTTTATGCTTCACTATATACAAATTATGCACAAGCCTGCAGAATTACTGGGTTGTGTATTAATGTTTCAAAATAATATCTGTGATGTATAAGAAAACACAATTAGTTACTCCAAAGAGGCTTGGAATGTAGAAGATGCTGATGTGGCGTGAGTTTCGTAAAATAGACACACTGTAAACACACACCACTCCATTTGATCGCTTACACCATTCTGTATATAGATCCCATGGTCTGTAGCCTTTTTCTCGAAGTTCCGAAAGCATCTCGCTACATGCTAGAAAGATACAAGACATAGACATCCCCACGCTCAAAAGTGCGTATTACTTTAGTGGAACAGATGTATCCCATAAACAACAAAATGGATAATAAAGGCAAGATCTCTAGTCTAGAGTGTATACCAGTTTGGGTCCTTTCAGAGTACGCTCACACAATAGCTCCATACTTATCAGTCACATACAACTACTCACAAGTACAAAGACCCGTATTTAAGGACTGGAAAATTACACAGGTCACACCAATACTCAGGATTTTTTCAATTTTATTTTTTATGCTTTACATATATATTTATTTATTTTTTCGTCAGTCTTCTGGCTGGTCTGATGCAGCGTCTTCTGTGCCGACGTCTTCATCTCAGAGTAGCACTAGCAACGTACGTCTTCGATTACTTGGTGGATGTATTTCAATCTCTGTCTTCATTTACAGTTTTTACCCTCTACACCTCCCTCTATTAGCATGGAAGCTGTTCCCTAATGTCTTAACAGATGTTCTATCATCCTGTTCCTTCTGCTTGTCAGTGTTTTCCACATATTCTTTCCTCTCCAATTCTGTGCGGAACCTCCACATTCCTTACCTTATCAGTGTACCTAATTTTCAACATTCGTCTGTAGCACCACACCACAAATGCTTCTATTCTTTTCTGTTCCTGTTTTCCCACAGTCCATGTTTCACTACCATACAATACTGCGCTCCAAACGAACATTCTCAGAAATTTCTTTCTCAAATTGTGGCCTATGTTTGATACTAGCAGTCTTTGACCAAGCTTGCTCTTTTCGCCAGTGCTTGCCTGGTTTTGATGTCCTCCTTGCTCCATCCGTCATTGCTCATTTCGCTCCCAAGCCAGCAGAATTTCTTAACTTCATCTACTTCGTGACCATCAATCCTAATGTTTAGTTTCTCGCTGTTCTCATTTCTGTTACTTTTCATTACTTTCGCCTTTCTTCGATTTACTCTCGGTCCAAATTGTGCACTCATTAGATTGTTCATTACATTCAACAGATCATGTACTTCAGTTTCACTCAGGCTAGCAATGTCATCAGCGAATACTTCCATCAGTTCATCAAGAGTAGTGAGTGGCGTATTGTGACGAGCCAGTTGCTCGGCCAACATTGACCAGACGTTTCCAGTTGGTGAGAGATCTGCAGAATGTGCTTGCTAGGGCAGCAGTCGAACATTTTCTGTATCCAGAAAGGCCCGTACAGGGCTTGCAACATGCGGTCATGCATTATCTTGCTGTTATGTAGGGTTTCGCAGCATTCGAATGAAGGGTAGAGCCACGGATTGAAACACATCTGAAATGTAACGTCCTCTGTTCAAACTGCCGTCAATACGAACAAGAGGTGACCGAGACGTGTAATCAATGGCACCCCATACCATCACGCTGGGTGATACGCCAGTATGGCGATGACGAATAAACGGTTCTAATGTGCCTTCACCGCGATGTTGCCAAACACGGATGTGACCTTCATGTTGCTGTAAACAGAACCTGGATCATCCGAAAAAATTACGTTTTGCCATTCGTGCACCCAGGTTCGTCGATGAGTACACTATCGCAGGCGCTCCTGTCTGTGATGCAGCGTCAAGGGTAAACGCAGCCATGGTCTCCGAGCTGACAGTCCATGCTGCTGCAAACGTCGTAGATGTGTTTGTGCAGATGGTTGTTGCCTTTCAAACGTCCCCATCTGTTACTCAGGGATCGAGACGTGGCTGCACGATCCGTTACAGACATGCAGATAAGAAGCCAGTCATCTCGACTGCTAGTGACACGAGGCCATTGGGATCCAGCACGGCGTTCCGTGTTACCCTCCTGAACCAACAGATTCCATATTTTGCTAACAGTCATCGGATCTCGACCAACGCGAGCAGCAATGTCGCGATACGATAAACCGCAATCGCGATAGGCTACAATCTGTCCTTCATCAAAGTCGGAAACGTGATGGTATACATTTCTCCTCCTTACACGAGGCATCAGAACAACGTTTCACCAGGCAACGCCGATCAACTGCTTTTTGTGTATGAGAAATCGTTTGGAAACTTTCCTCATGTCAGCACGTTGTAGGTGTTGCCACCGGTGCCAACACTGTATGGATGCTCTGAAAAGCTAATCATTTGTGTATCACAGCATCTTCTTCCTGTTGGATAAATTTCGCGTCTGTAGCACGTCATCTTCGTGGTGTAGCAATTTTAATGACCAGTAGTGTATCTATCGATGAAAATAAGAGGTAGCTTTTAATTAAGTTAAGGGTGAAACAAAATAGAAAATCAGTGATTAGACTCCCTGATAAAATTGAAAGTGAGGAAGGTCTCGAGAAGGGCCTCAGTCTAAGACGGTGCAAGCCAAACATGCGAAGGTAGACCTATAAAACGTCGGAATTTGAGTTGTAAATTGCTATAGATGTGTTGGAGAAGAGCCATAACTCCTAACACTCAAATAAAGTACTGAAGCTCAAATCAGAGAGGTGATTAAAGTCGGAAATAATTTTAACCGAAATTTTTACAAAGGACGAAACCGTGTACTGCTTAAATACTGTTGATGGCGGTGTGTTTATTTTGTCAGACGTAGTTTACTTTGTATAGTGAAATTGAAGTGCAGTAGATAGCTCCTGTGAGTTTTCTGTTTTAGTGGGGGAGTTTGAGCCGGTAGAGCTCGATATTTAATTTTTTTGTTTTTGAAATCACCCGCCTTCTCAGTACTTGTCGCGATGTCAGTATCGAGATCGAATTGAAGTCTCTGGTCGCCGCATATCTTTGGCGAGTTTGCTTTCCGCACGACGCGAGGTGACGGAAGGAGGAATAACAGGGTTGCTGTGAGTTAGCTCTGGACTGTGCGTGAGGAGCGACGGCGGGGTCGGAGGGCTAGGCCGCTTCGTCGGTGGGCCCCGCGGAAGCTGTCGTTTTGGGATGGAACGGCGTGGGCTCGAAGATCCTAGTGTCGAGGGCCGGTACTGTCCCGATGACGGTCATCATGTGGTCGTTCAAGGGCTGAGAAGTGATAGAAGTGATTTATTGGTTCTGCCCTTGGATTCAGACGAGAATTACAGCATATTTGGTTTATGAGGTGAACATAAGAATTCTAAATAGGCGCACGTCGGTGGTGCGTGTATCAGACTTGTGAATTGTGTAAGCTTTGCTTCGTTACTGCAGTCTCCAGTTAGAGCTCTGCTTAGGAGGAGAGCGTTGATATCGGCATTGTCATCTATTTAGCTGTTTTAAAGTAAATGACTATTTTGGATCGAAGGTGGATGCAAGTGAGGGACCGAATCACTGCTTGTCTTATTAAGCGTCTTAAGCTCTGTTATCTACGGTTACAACGAATAACACTGTTCGACATGGGTTCTATTTCTGATATTAAAGTATGTGCTTCTAGACCATATTACCGTGGGAAATTCAAATACGTAAACAAAATATCGTTGTCAGGGATACTTTTTATGTAATATGTATATATATATGTATATTCACAATTCATGGCAAACACAGAGACGTTATAGAGAAATACGGGTATGTTGCCGCATCCAGTAGTGATAGGACGTGATAATTTCTTGTGCAGCAGCAGGTGGGAAGAATCAGACATCATTAGGTTATCCCCCGCCACACCTTGTCATTAAGACCACCTGAAACATCTCATTAACTCGAACGGCGACAGCCGGTCGCTGCCTCGGCAGTAAAGCTTCACGCCTCCTAGGGGCAGGTGCATCGAGTTTACAACAGTGGTGTTAGCCGCAATTTGTGTCAGTCTTAACGAGTGGATGTTTTGGCTGACAAGTAACTGTCTGTCATATTTCCGAGCACGGTTGAATTTCTTAGTTCCTGTGTGTAAACTGATTGAGCCTGGTGCTGAAGGTAAAACGACTGCTTGTTTTTACACAGCAGCGTTCCTCTAGTTCCCTACTATTAATTTAATACAGGTGTATTACCAAAGTGGTATTTTTAAATTTGTAGAAATGCCACATCGTCGTGGATGTCGATATAAGCCGGACAACTTCTGCTACATCTGTGGGAAGTTCACTTTTGCCAGAAATAGGAAGAAAATTTCTTCAGTCATAAAGAAAGCATACAAACATTACTTTGGAGTAGAGGTAGGAGATAAAGATAAAGAATGGGCACCACATTTCTGTTGTGCTACATGTTACTGCAAATTAATTCAGTGGTGGAAAGGTAAAGAGAATGTGGCATTGTTTGCTATTCCCATGGTGTGGAGGGAGCCTAAGGACCATGTTACTGATTGTTATTTCTGTCTAACAAAAATTCGAGAATGCCAGTGCAGCATTCCGACAACCTTCCAGTACCTTCAAGAACTCGAGGTCAAATTCCGAATGACAGTAAAATAAGTAGTACTGAAGAAATCACGGATGATGATTCTTTATATCACTGCACAAGTGAGTCATCGCCACATTTATTAACACAGGCAGATTTAAATGATTTAGTACGTGATCTAGGACTAAGTAAACAAAAGGCGCAGCTGCTTGGTTCAAGATTACAAGAGTATAATCTACTGCACCAAAGTACTAAAATCAATGTGTTCAGGCACAGAGAACATGCCTTTATTTCTTATTTTTCAACTGACGAAGCACTGACATTTTGCAATGACGTTGCTGGCCTGATGAAAGTGCTGAACTTCACTTATATTTCACAGGAGTGGAGACTTTTCATAGATGCATCGAAAACAAGTCTGAGGGGTGTTTTGCTCCAGAACAGAAATAAAATACCCTCTGTTCCAGTAGCTTACGCTAGTTTGACAAAAGAGAATTACGAATTCGTACAAAGGATGCTAAATTCATTAAAATACAATGAACACAAATGGAAAATATGTGCAGATTTCAAGGTAATTGCTATGGCACTTGGAATGCAACAAGGCTACACAAAGTATGCCTGTTTTCTTTGCGAGTGGGATAGTCGAGACCGAAATTCTCACTACATGAAAAAGAAATGGCCTAGGCGAAGGCGGAAAGTTGGCGAAAAGAATGTACAACGTGAAAGTCTGGTAGCTCCTGAATATATACTACTTCCATCGCTTCACATCAAACTTGGCCTGATGAAACAATTCGTGAAGGCCAGAGATCCAACAGGCTGTGGGTTTGCATATCTATCAACCAAATTCCCCCGTCTTTCAGCTGCAAAAATAAAGGAAGGTGTATTTGTGGGCCCATAAATCAGGGAGCTTCAGAAAGGTGCAAATTTTGAAGCATTTTTAACTGATAAAGAAAAAATCGCATGGGACTGTTTCAAGATGGTGTCGGAAAATTCCCTCGGAAGAAGAAGAGCTACTAACTACAAAGCAATGGTGAAGGATATGATCAAAGCATATCAGGATTTGGGGTGCAATATGTCATTGAAGGTGCATATGATAAACTCTCATCTGGACTACTTCACAGAGAGTTGTAGTGACGTATCAGATGAACATGAGGAAAGATTCCGTAAAGACATTTCTACCATAGAAAGGCGCTATGAAGGAAGTGGGTACCTTCTATGTTAGCAGATTATTGCTGGAATATCATTCGAGAAAGAAAGATTCACAATACAAGAGAAAAAAGTGATGTGCATTACAAGGCAGTGGCTCATTGTTTGTCAATTTGCTGTAATTTCTCATGTCAAATAAATGCTTCAAAGCGTATACACAAAGGTTACTTTGTTATATGTTAGATCCCACCCTTCATTAATGTGATGAACTTATAACATCATAAAGATGTGCATTTGTTTGTCGAATTTCACCTCACGTTTCCTGCACTAAATCAGAAACTGAAAAGAGAAATAAAATTGCGATTACTCATAAACTATCCCTGACAGAAAAAAACCAAAAACAGTTTTCAATTCAGCATTCAAAATACAACTAGGATCACAATATTTTTTATCAGAAATAGAAAAAAAGGTTTTTTTTGTAGAACAGTGTAATTTGACACTCTGGTAGTGTCCACAAGTGCCGCGCGGGATTAGCCGAGCAGTCTAGGGTGCTGCAGTCATGGACTGTGCGGCTTGTCCCGGCGGAGGTTCGAGTCCTCCCTCGGGCATGGGTGTGTGTGTTTGTCCTTAGAATAATTTAGGTTAAGTAGTGTATAAGCTTAGGGACTGATGACCTTAGCAGTTAAGTCCCATAAGATTAAACAAAAAAGGGTCCACGAGTGAACATTCAAAATACTGTTAAGTGTTTGCAGTAATGGAAAGATTGAGTGTGTAGCTATTTGATCGGACGCTTACTAACCGTGTTAATTGCAGTTCACTTCTTATGGTTGTTTACGGTTCTACTTGTCGTGGTGAAATCGCCGATAGTGTTTTCATAATTTAGCTTGGGACGTCATTCTGTGGTTTGGTGTCGCCCTCCCAAGAGTTTAAAGCCCCAAATATTTTCTTACTTTTTTTGCTGAGCTTGCCTTGCAACAGTTGTCGATTTGTCTCTTGTCTACCCCACCGTATTGCCATTTGGTGCGGTGCTGTACACTCGAAGAGTTCAGTAATACCGCATCTACTCCCTCACCAGTTTTAAGTTTTGCGAGCCGCAGCCAAGCAATTTGTGTAAATTGGTTGTGCTCTGTTAACGTTTCGTACATCGTGGAAAAACTTTCCTGTGCCGCATGTGATCCTCAAGGACAGAACGGTACACAACAGCCCATGATCACGACGAAATCAAAAGTTATGTATTGTATATCATTTTCTTAACGGAAGTAAATCACTGAGCTTAACAGTTGGTTAGTGTGTTTTTTATTTAATGTGAAAGGAGAAGATTTACATACCTGGTTAATTGTAACTTCTACGCTTAATTATTTGGTTTAATTTGGTGAGTGTCGTATGCGTCACATGTAGGGAAGTTTGTGGTGTAAAGTGTTTAAAAGGAAGGAAAATATTTTGTGATACGGTGCGCAGCGTAGAGGCTATGGTATCTGAGTGTACGTTGATAGTAATAAAATTGTATTGCAATGAAATTGTTGTTGAAATTAAAGTTTTGTAATTAATATTTCATTGCCTTTAGAGACTACATTATACAGTTTATGTTTTTTGCTTTGCTGAAATAGGGACTTTTATTTTTAAGCGTTGTAAATTGATTCACGGAGCTGTTCTTTCATATGTTGTTATTCAGGAGACTGTTGGTTAAATAATGCTTCGGGAGCTATCATTAAGAAACTATATAGAGGATCGTGCTGTTCATGATAACGAATGTTCACTTACTATTTTAAAATCAAGTTAATAAAGTTGTAAAATTTTAAAGGCAAAAGAAACAACTTTTATTAGAGATGCGATGCCTGCCCGTATTCCCCACAACTTCCACGAATTCAAGGTTGAATTCGTGGAAGTTGTCTGATGTTTCCCCCGGTGTCTATCCCAGCTAACGCCGGGGGGGAAGAGGCTGTCCTTGACAATCGGAATAAAGCAGGAATTAATTCCCTTTTGACGCCTCCCTACTCAGATGGAAAAGGTGTTTAACAGTTCAAAGAAAAACTTGAATCTCGTTTCCAATAGGTACCCCACTCATACAATTATAGTTGGTGATGACTTCAATGTGCTCTCGATATGTTGGAGAAAATACATGTTTAAAGTCGGTGGTAGATATAGAACATCGTCAAAAAACATTCTGAATAGGTTCTCAGTAAATTACTTTGAACAGTTAGTTCAGGCCACTCCAATTTTAAATAGTCGCAAATATATACTTGACCCCTGTATGACGAATAATCCTGAGCAGATAGGGAACATGATTATGGATACAGGATTTCGTGACCATCGTTGTTGTAGCAAGACTAAAATACCGTGATATTAAAACCCACAAAAAATAACCCTAAATTACATCAATCTTTTTAGAAGCTGATAAAAATTCACTTGATATCTTCCTAAGAGACAGTCTCCACTCCCTCCAATCTGGCTATGTAAGGGTAGACGAGATGTGGTTTGAATTCAAATAAAAACTATCGACGGCAGTTAATAAAATAATAAGGGTTGGTTTGACCCCACATGGTACAAGAAACAGGTCAGCGCACTGTTGTGGAAACAACGAAACAAGCATGCCAAACTTCAAAGAACCGAAAAACCTGCAAAAGTTGCAAAGTATTACGTAACGCGAATTTCAGCACGAAATGCTTTTAATAGTCTCCACAACGGAACATTGTTCTTGAAATCTGAAAGAAAAATCAAAGAGATTGTGGTCGTATGTATAGTACACCAGTGGAAAGACACAATCAATATATTCAATACGCAATAACAATATTGATTTTACGGATGACAGTGCCAAAAAATTAGAGTTATTAAACTCTGTTTTCCGAACTTCCTTCACCAAAGAAGACGATTTAGGAGGCAAGCTGAGTAGTTCTCTTATGTCGTTTGCAGAAGATGAAATCACTTACCGTCTGGTCATCAGATGATCAAGACAAATTGCAAAACGATTTAGATAAGATATCTGTATGCAGAGAAAAGTGGCATTGATTCTAAATAATGAGAACAGTGAAATCATCCACATGAGTACTGAGGGAATCTGCTATATTTCGGGCCGAAAGCTCAGCTACATTCTTATGGATTACAATCACAAATATCTCTGATCGGAATGATCAAATAGATAATATTGTAGGTCAGGCAAACCAAAGACTTCGATTTATTGACAGAATACTCTTTTGGAGTACGGCTGCGCGGTGTGGGATTCGCTTCAGACACCGACGGAGGACATAGAAAAGATCAAAGAAGGTCAGCATGTTTTTCACCTTACCGTGGAATAAGGGAGAGCGCCATGGATATGATACGCGGTATTGGGTAGAAATCAATAAAGCATAGACGATTTTCATGGTAGCAGGGACCACTCATGAAATTTCAATCACCAAGTTTGACCTCAGAGTCTGAAAATATTTGTCGGCCCAAACCTACATAAGGAAGAATGATCATCATAATAAAATAAGAGAAATCAGAGTTCGCACAGAAAGATTGAAGTGTTCGTTTTTCCAGGGCACTATTAGAGAGTGCAAGGGTAGAGAAATAGCTTGAAGGCGCTTCGATGGAGGGTGAACTGTAATCATATAGATGTAGATGTAGTTGTGTCACTGCTCAGTAAAAGTTAGACCATACATAGGAAGAATTGCCACAGAATAGTACAGGAGGAACCTGAAGGATTACGCCACTAAATGATCAGAAGCGGCACTTTCATTCAAAAGCAATAATTACACAGAAGTAACCACGATTTATGATATTCCCCTTGGACATCGCAAAGGTGATACATGGTTATTAATAGGTGTTGTGATCGCCACGGTCGGCAGTGCATTCTGGGCAACGTGTTCAAATGCTGGCCATAATGTTTTAAGGAGTTTTTTTGGTAGGGAGTTCCATTCATCCACCATAGCGATTGACAGTTGCTGGATGGTCGTTAGTGCCTATGAACATCCGGTGACCAATCACCCCCACGAATCCCACAAGCACAGGATGTGATTAAAGTAGAAGAAACGGGTAGGACAGTCCATTCGCTTAATATGCTCCTCCACATGGGCTGTTCAGTGAGGTGTGTCATCCCCATGAAAATGAAGTCAGGGCCATATGCTCCTCCGAAAAGATGCACTTGGGGAACTATGATGTGCCGAGTTGAAAGATTTGGTGGTCATGCAACATTACGCCTTCCATAACCATAACACATTGAAACATCCCCTTTGAAAAATAATACAGGACTGTGCTTAAACTGACACACAATATTTTTTTTGCGCAACGCAATCTGACTTTCAAAAATCCCTACAAAAGAATGGCCCTGACTAACATTAACCTATACCTTTCACAAATCACTTACCTCACAAAAATCTTCGTTACTCAAGCTACAGCAATACAGCGAGCGCCACTACTGCCAGCTAAATAAAAGATTCAACCTACTGAAGGCACTAACTACTGATAGGCATAGTTAGCAAATGAAAGGTTTTAATAGAAAACAAACAATGTATTTACCTTAATAGTGTTGAAAAAGCATAATATACATAGCAGTTCATAATATCCATTCTGTACTCAAAAATCCGCCATCTCATTTCCCACATCCACCACTGCTGGCGGCTCACCTCCTACTGCGCAACGCTATGCGCTGTTCACATCCAGCTGCCGCTGCCCAACACTACAATGGCAGACAACAATGCAAAGTAGCCACAGACTGCACACAGCACAGCCAGTGATTTTCATACAGAGCGCTACGTAACGTTGCCAATAAGAAAACATAAACAGCCTACCTACATAGCCCCCATGCTCCCCACAAAAAATTTTACAAATTGTTTTGGGCAGTGACCAATAATGATTTGATAAAATTTTTCATAATTACAATAACAAAGAAATCAAATGCACACACTTATTTATACAATGTTGGTCAAAAGCTAAAATTTTCTCACAGTCCATAAAGATAGTCCTGATCATTCATCATATTAGGAATTACAGTTTTTTTTCACAAAGTCTCATTAGTGAAAGAAATTGCACACAGAAGTAGCGGATTTCCATGCAGTCTTAAAGAAGTAGTGTTGTCCTTCCAACAGAAAGACAGTGCTGACTCTCGACATGCAGACAGGTAATGGGCCACAACAGAGCAAACCCACAGCAGAGTCATTCGACGTTTTGTAGAAGTTTGGTAGGTAGGTCATCACAGAGTAGACCCACTATAGTCCTTGTAGAGATTGTGGTATTGGTGGGCCACCAGAGGTGCAGACCCAATGTAGTTCTTGTAGAAATTGTGGACAGACCCACTGTAGTCCTGGTAGAGATTGTGGTATTGGTGGGCTACCAGAGATGCAGACCCACTGTAGTCCTTGTAGAAAAAATGGTATTGGTGGGTCATCAGAGATGCAGACCCACTGTAGTCCTTGTAGAGATGGCCAGCAGCCATCTGTTGTGACTGTGCGGGTGCACAATCACCATTGAAGAGTCCTGCAGTTAATATAGCAAGTCCATAATCCACCACTTGTACACTCACGAAGTTTTTGGAATTGTCCTTAGAACCAGCAATGCTGTTTTCCAGTCCCTTGCTGAATTATTAACACACATGTAAACACTAACAGTCGCTACTTCCCACATATTGTCCATATACTATGACCAACAGAAACGTGTGCAGTGAAATGTAACATACAAGTTACTTAATATGATGAACTGGTGTCAATTACAATTTTATAACAATAGAATACAATAACAAAGGTACAAAATACATCATTAAAGAACATAACAATACAGATAACATTTGTAGTAAATCAGGTTTTACAAAAGAATAGAAATAACATATACATCAGTGTTACAGGAATTATGAAATAAGTAAATACATAAAAGATCAGAATAATTATTGAAACATCAACTTAACTCATGAGCATTAAAACAAAACAGAATAAATAATGTCTAAACATCTTTACAAGGTAAATAGCATATTATTAATGCCAATCATATTCGAGGATAACAGTATTCCTCATCATAGTGAATGTAGCTTAGTATTAGAAGAAGAAAAAATTCTATGAAACTACACAGAGACAGGAAGAAAACAAATACACAAGGGCACACAAACACGTAGTGGGATAACACAAAAGGAAAGGACAGGGTTCGTTTTCAGTGTAACATTTGGTACTGCAGTCCAACCCAAAACTTCATTCCATAGATCGTTCGTCTTATTTCAACATTTGCTTCCACCAAAAAAATCCTATCCAAGCATGCTTTCTGTATTTTTCTCGTATAACCTCTCAGTGCATTTCTTCAAATTCATCGCAACTCATTCTCTTATAGGCTACCCCCTCTTAAGCTAACTTAAATCTACTGAGCTCAGATGCTAAACTAAGGGACGAGGCAATGCAGCAGCACAAAACAATTAACGCAAACAGCAATGAAAAAAAAATTTAATTGGCAAAGTAAGCAACAATTTTACAACTAAGATAAGGCACTGTGCAGCAAACAAGAAAAATAAATCAGTAGTAAAACTAGCTTAGAAGAGTAACACAAATTAAAATTCAGTAGCACTATGCCTGCCAAACAGCAGTAACTTATACCTAAACATGACATAGCTCAAGCAGAAAAAATATTACAGTAAAAACAACAATGCAGATAAGGGAAATGTATATTCACATCTTAATGTCTATGTAATTAAAGTGGTGCACCACAACTTACTCTACGAAAAATATTACCAAGTAGTTGAAAAGAAAATTATGTATGCAGTAATTGTTATCAGTCGCTTCTTATTGTTCTTTCCACTTCAAGAGCTCCTTTTTCGAAGAATGTGGATCATAAAATAATTATTAAATAGATCTGTTGACAGAAAGTGTTCACTTTAGCAAATGCATTTAATTTTATTTTATGAAACTAATGCTGCAACACAGCTGGAAAACAGGTATCAAATGAAATAAGCAATTATGCAAATCAAAGCATAAAAACATCATTCAATAGCTATGTGGCATTTCGTAAGTCAGTAGCTCTCAACTCTCGTAGAATAACACTTGTCATAATCAGGTTTGCAGATGTAAGAATATTTCCAAGTAATGAACGTGTCGTATTTGGGATGCTTTCTACAAAGGAATGTCAATAGCGAGGATAAGGGCCTCCCTTTTTTTTTTCTACCTGTGCCTCTGACACACACACAAATGGCTTTTTCTCCAGGCATCTGACGCAACTGGGTGCCCACGACGCATTACGTGCAGGTGGTCACTTAACTTTCTTATGGAAATATTTACGACAGCAGTTTCCGCTGCAGTGACAGTCTCATATAAAAATTTCACAGGTCGAATTTGCGTTACAAATCTGTAGAAACAAAATCTTAAGATCATAACAGTGTCCAAAAAATTTTCGCCGGCATTGTGATACATTCACGCATTTACACACATTTCATAACTCTTAAACTACGATTCTTGGTTTCCAACATCCTTTTTTACAAGTCAGAGTCCCTAACCACTACTCCTTATTCCTTACCTTATCACACATACACACATTCATCAACACATCTTCAACAATTCATCATAATAAATATATATCATAATAAACATTCCTCAACAGCATAATACACATCGCCGTCGTAATAATAAAATCATAACACCTCAGTCAAATCTCAAAAACGTCGTAGCTTCCTGCAATAATTTTAAACCTAAAAAAATTCTCTGCTCATTTAAATAGCGTCATCTACCTCAAACGTACTTTAAAAATCGTGATCCCATACCAAATATATCATTCAAAGCTGTCATAACATCACAATGGGTCCGAAAAAATGTGAACAGTTCACAAAGTACAGACAAAATACAATTTCGTAAGTGTGAAGTAATCCAACTCTGTAATTGCGTAAACATGTGTCACTGACATAGTAAAAAGGTTTGTCTCTCTCAGTTAAATGATCAGATAGCTGTGTAATTATGTGTTAGAGAAATATGGTACCGATGTGTAAAGTTGTGTAAGCAAATACCATATTAGCTAGGGCTCCTTGTGCTTGCCAAACACATGATACACAAAGTAAGCGTGTACCCCCCTGAGGATTAATGTAATTATACCCTCAGGTGTTACGGATTACAGCATGGAATGAAATGTATCACGGAAAACTTTCTTTGTAATTCAAAAATCTTCAAAAATAAATGTTTTAAGTAAAAAATTGATCACTTAAATGCGTGTCCTGTAGCGCTAAATGTGCTTCTTGCTGTAAGATAATCTCTGTGGAAGTGTCGTAGTTATTGTCCTCCGAAAGCTAAGTTCTGCAGAAGTCAATGTACTTACCTCATGATAAACAAAACGCAATCTGAGTTTCAGAAATCCCTACAAAAGAATGGCCCTGACTAACATTAACCTATACCTTTCACAAATCACTTACCTCACAAAAATCTTCGTTACTCAAGCTACAGCAATATAGCGAGCGCCACTACTGCCAGCTAAATAAAAGATTCAATCTACTGAAGGCACTAACTACTGATAGGCATAGTTAGCAAATGAAAGGTTTTAATAGAGAACAAACAATGTGTTTACCTTAATAGTGTTGAAAAAGCATAATATACATAGCAGTTCATAATATCCATTCTGTACTGAAAAACCCGCCATCTCATTTCCCACATCCACCACTGCTGGCGGCTCACCTCCAACTGTGCAACGCCACGTGCTGTTCACATCCAGCTGCCGCTGCCCAACACTACAATGGCAGACAACAATGCAAAGTAGCCACAGACTGCACACAGCACACCCAGTGATTTTCATACAGAGCGCTACGTAACGTTGCCAATAAGAAAACATAAACAGCCTACTTACAACGTGGAGCACCAAACCGATCATGTTCGACAGTGTTCATGGGTGCATTACATGATGCCACCTCTCACTATATGAAGGCACTGAATCTACTCTCATCCGAGAGGAGCACGTATCTCCATTCCTCGTTGGTCTAGTCCTTACGCTCTTGGCGCCATCGCAATTGGTTACATCGATGTGCGGGTATTAACGAAATACGGCGCACTAGTCGTCGGCTAAAGGGACCAAACTCCATGCGGTCGCCGTGCCACTGTGGAGCGTCAAAAAGTTCAAATGGCGCTGAGCACTATGGGACTTAACATCTGAGGTCATCAGTCCCCTAAACTACTCAAACCTAACAAACCTAAGGACGTCACACACATCCACACCTGAGGCAGGATTCGAACCTGCGACCGTAGCAGCAGCGCGGTTCTGGACTGAAGCGTCTAGAACCGCTCGACCACACTGGCCGGCGTGGAGCGTCAGATTGCGTGCCTTGCAGTCCTGTTAAATGTCGTTGCAATTGCTCTCATTATCCGACGTCAGTTGTACAGGTATGGGTCACCTGTTGCTGCAGTTGACTGTGTCGAGCACCTCCTCTCCTTGGGGCCTATTCTTCAGAACGCCCCTATGCACTTGAAAGAGTACTGTGAGCAATATCAAGCTCCTTGGCGACCCCCATCACACTCCGTCGTTCTTCCGGTTTCGCAATGATGCCTCCCCATCCAGATGTCTTCGAGGCATGTTATAATGACGAACACAACCACAGCAGACTGTAACTGCTGGCTCATTGGGACGCCTATCTTTTCATGTTCCTTCAACTCCCCCGTTCTGATCTCGCACTGTGTGACGTCCAAGTTTCTGTGCATGACAGGAAGATCTCTGGCAACTTGCTTCTGCACGTTCATTGATTTGCATAGAGCCGTTAATATGAAATCATATTTCGCAGTAGAAAACTACACTTCCCGTGCTATAACCAACATGTTTTTGACAATATTTGATACTGATGACAACTGCCTGGTGCTTCAACCCTTCTCCAAGGATATCGTAGGCTAGCAACCCAAGTGAACGTGTTCTTACTCCTGTGAAGCGCAGTCCAGCTTTTGTTCTTCTATACGGATGGGAGGGGGGGGGGGGGGGACCCCTAGGAACCGTTCAAAAGAAATGAAAAAATCTGAACGTGATCCAATACAGCAGATGGCTATTTTTCAGTGCTTCTGTTCCACGCCCTTCTGCAGCGTGATCACGGAGGTATGCAATATTGTCACATGCGGGTAGAAAACCGTAAAGGGTTCTTCTAACATGACCCCCCCCCCTTTCGGTAATAACCTCGGTGGCACGCGCCCTCTTTAACTGGAAATTTTTAAAATGTGCCTTTACAGAGAAAATTTTCAGAGTTGCGGCAGGCGCGTGGAAGTCGCCACCCACTTGATGAGCCTCCGGTGTCAGTTACCTTCCCGCACCCATAAGAAACCTTGAAACTTCCCCTTTGAATGTAAAGAATGACAGTGCTTGGAAACCTCTTACGTTATTTGATTTTCAAACAGCTGAGCAAAACTGAACGTACTCAGACAGTTCCTTCTTTACTTATTCTGATCATCTCTAACCTCACATACAATATTTTTAGCTCAACGCAATCTGACTTTCAATAATCCCTACCAAAGAATCGCCCTGACTAACAGTAACCTATACCTTTCATGAATCACTGACCTCACAAAAATCATCGTTACTCGAACTAGTGCAATACAGTGAGCGCCAATACTGCCAGCTAAATAAAAGATTCTAAATACTGAAGGCACTAACTATGGATAGGCATAGTTAGCAAATGAAAGATTTTGATAGAGAACAAACAATGTATTTTCCCTTAACAGTTGTAAGTAGGCTGTTTATGTTTTGTTATTGGTAACGCAACGTAGCGCTCTGTGTGCTACTTTGCATTGTTGTCTGCCATTGTAGTGTTGGGCAGCGGCAGCTGGATGTGAACAGCGCGTAGCGTTGCGCAGTTGGAGGTGAGCCGCCAGCAGTGGTGGATGTAAGGAGAGAGATGGCAGAGTTTTGAAATTTGTCATATATATTATGACTATTAAGGTAAATACATTGTTTGTTCTCTATTAAAATCTTTCATTTGCTAACTATGCCTATCAGTAGTTAGTGCCTTCCGTAGTTTGAATCTTTTATTTAGCTGGCAGTAGTGGCGCTCGCTGTATTGCAGTAGTTCCAGTAACGAAGATTTTTGTGAGGTAGGTGTTTTGTGAAAGGTATAGGTTAATGTTAGTCAGGGCCATTCCTTTGTAGGGATTTCTGAAAGTCAGATTGCGTTGCGCTAAAAAAATATTGTGTGTCAGGTTAAGCACAGTCTCGTATACAATTGTTCTAAGGGGACATTTCACAGTGTTCAAAAGACATAAGATATATATCAGTTCACGACATCCAGTCTTACAAATTTCCTTTTTCTGACGGACACACATCCAGATCGTCTGCTCATAGTAACCTCTCAAAACTCTGGCATCTCTCTCTATCCACATCCACCACTGCTGGCGGCTCACCTCCAACTGCGCAAAGCTACGCGCTGTTCACATCCAAATGCCCAAGGCTACACAAGCGCTGGCCGAGGTGACCGAGCGGTTCTAGGCGCTACAGTCTGGAACCGCAAGATCGCTACGGTCGCAGGTTCGAATCCTGCCTCGTGCATGGATGTGTGTCATGTCCTTAGGTTAGTTAGGTTTAAGTAGTTCTAAGTTCTAGGGGACTGATGACCTAAGAAGTTAAGGCCCATTGTGCTCAGAGCCATTTGAACCATTTTTGAGCTGCAGAAGCGAATAATACAACAGCCACAAACTGCACACAGCGCAGTCAGCGATTTACATACAGAGCGCTACATGGTGTTATCAACATAAAAACCTAAACAGTCTACTTACAACCTGCGCGATTACAACGCTGAGCATCGCAAGGACGGCCTCCATCGCAGAGGCGTCAAACGAAGGTTTGAAATGCGTGTAAGATGAGGTGTGACGATTATCTCATTGTGTGTCACGTCCACGGCGGCGTTGGGCAGAATTATGGGGAATTTTGGTGCCAATGGTACATTATTAACCCACGTTACATGTCACACGAACTTCTGAGCTCTGGCCTTTTTTTTTTTTTCGCGTATGTGGACACCTCGATATTTGAACCATTTTCGACTCTGAGGGTGACGTCACAGGGAGCCGCGCTTTAGCACCATTACAGAGGAACATTGTAAGCTACTTGGAGCCAAATTTCAAACGTACTCGTGCGCCGCCCCGCACCCCTCTCTCCCACGGACGTCGGAGGCTCCAGTCCTCCCTCGGGCATGGACGTGTGTGTTGCCCTTAGCGTAAGTTACTTTAAGTTAGATTCAGTAGTGTGTAAGCCCAGGGACCGATGAGCTCAGCGGTTTGATCTCTTAGCAACTTTTTACAAATTTTCAAACATATGCTTCGCAACGGGAGACCATTACGCGGTGATCCTTTATTTCTGTTACGCAGTGAAATTTTTTGTGCCACATGATTTTACACTACTGGCCTTTAAAATTGCAACACCAAGAAGAAATGCAGATGATAAACGGGTATTCATTGGACAAATATATTATACTAGAACTGGCATGTGATTACATTTTCACGAAATTTGGGTGCATAGATCCTGAAAAAACAGTGTCCAGAACAACCGCCTCTGGCCGTAATAACGGCCTTGATACGCATGGGCATTGAGTTAAACAGAGGTTGGATGGCGTGTACACGTACAGCTGCCCATGCAGCTTCAACACGATACCACAGTTCACGACGAGTAGTGACTGGCGTATTGTGACGAGCCAGTTGCTCGGCCACCATTGACCAGACGTTTTCAGTTCGTAAGACATTTGGAGAATATGCTGGCCAGGGAAGCAGCCGAACATTTTGTATATCCAGAAAGGCCCGTACAGGACCTGCAACATGCGTTCGTGCATTATCCTGCTGAAATGTAGGGTTTCGCAGGGATAGAATTAAGGGTGGAGCCATGGGTCGTAACACATCTGAAACGTAACGTCCACTGTTCAAAGTGCCGTCGATGCAAACAAGAGGTGACCGAGACGTGTAACCAATGGCACTCCATACCATCACGGCGGGTGATACGCCAGTAAGGTGATGACGAATACACGCTTCGAATGTGCGTTCACCGCGATGTCGCCAAACACGGATGCGACTATCATGATGCTGGATTCATCCGAAAAATGACGTTTTGCCACTCGTGCAAGCAGATTCGTCGTTGAGTACAGCATCGCAGGCGCTCCTGTCTGCGTTGCAGCGTCAAGGGTAACCGCAGCCATGGTCTCCGAGCTGATAGTCCATGCTGCTGCAAACGTCGTCGAACTGTTCGTGCAAATGGTTGTTGTCTTGCAAACGTCCCCATCTGTGGACTAAGGGATCGAGACGTGGCTGCACGATCCGTTACAACCATGCGGATAAGATGCCTGTCATCTCGACTGCTTGTGATACGAGGCCGTTGGGATCCAACACGGCGTTCCGTATTATCCTTCTGAACCCACCGATTCCATATTCTGCTAAGAGTTATTGTATCTCGACCAACGCGAGCAGGAATGTCGCTATACGATAAATCGCAATCGCGATAGGCTACAATCCGACGTTTATCGAAGTCGGAATCGTGATGGTACGCATTTGTGCTCCTTACTCGAGGCATCACAAGAACGTTTCACCAGGCAACGCCGGTCAACTGCTGTTTGTGTATGAGAAATCGGTGGGAAACTTTCCTCATGTCAGTACGTTGTAGGTGTCGCCACCGGCGCCAACCTTGTGTGAATGCTCTGAAAAGCTAATCATTTGCATTTCACAGCATCTTCTTCCTGTCGGTTAAATTTCGCGTCTGTAGCACGTCATCTTCGTGGTGTAGCAATTTTAATGGCCAGTAGTGAATTATTTAATATACTACTTCAGGAATCTTTAATTCGAAGTATGTAAATATTACGTATCATGCCCTTATACATTTTCATCCTTATGCCCCTGGTTTTGTACGTTTACGCCGTCCAGTAGGGGTGTGCATAACGGCGGCCTGGGACGACAGGTGGTAATCAGACGCCGCCGGGCTGTCAGTGAGCTACGGGCACAGTGCGCAGGTGCGAGGCGGCCTGTTAGGGTGCTGGTCTGGTCTGGCGCCAATCGCCGTCCGCTGGCGCGCCGATAAATCCCAGGCGTGCTGCGGCCCCGCCGTGGCCCGCGCTCTGCGGCGCTGTGCGGTGCGGCGGCGGCGGCGGTCCGCCTCTGGCCGCTGTGTCCTGCCAGTGCGGGACGCTCGCCGTAAATCTCGGCGTGGGGCCGCATCACCTGCACTGGCGCCAGTTCCGGGGCCTCCAGGCCGAGACCGTACCCCTAAACCAGACGGCTTTGTTCTCCGTATGTAATACGCATAGATTATTACTTATCACATCGAACAAATAAAGTTATGTAATTAGTAGAAATTGAAGAATCTGAAAAAAAAACAATATTGAGGAAATGAAACTTGGATAAACTGAAAGAAGCAGAGATATTTGGAAGTTTGAGAGGCAGTATTAGGAAACAATTGACTAGAACAAGGGAAACGCGTACAGCAGAAGATGAATGGATAGCTTTGAGGGATTAAATAGTGAAGGCAGCTGAGGACCAAACACCTAAAATGACAAGACCTCCTCGAATTCTTTGGGTAACGGAGAAGACACTGCATTTAACTGATGAAAGGAGAATATATAAAAATGGAACAAACGAAGTGGGCGAACGGGAATAAAAACATCTAAAAAATGAGACGGATACGAAGTGCAAAATGCTCAGCAGAAATGGATAGAGGACAAATGCAAGGAGTTAGGAGCATATATCACTAACGGAAAGATAGCAAACGTCTATAGCAAAATTAAAGAGGACTTTAGAGGTTAGAGAAGCTGCTGTACTAATTTCAAGATTTCAGGTGGAAAATCAGTCCTAAGCAAAGGGAAAGCTGAAAGGTGAACGTAGTACATACAGGGTCTACACAAGCAAGACCAACTTGAAGGAATTATTATATAAATGGAAGACGAGGCGGATCAGCATGAGATGGGAGAGACGATACTGTGAGAAGAATTAGAGAGAGCACTGAAAGACTTAAGTCAAAACAAGGCTCCGGGAGTAGATGGCATTCTGTCAGAGGAACTGGAAACCGTGGAAGAGCCACCCATGAAAAAACTCTTTCATCTGATGAGAAGGATGTATGAAACACGCGAAATACCCTCAAACTTCAAGACGAATTTTATAATACCAATTTCAAAGAAAGGAGGTCCTGACAGGTGTTTATATAACCGAAGTATAAGTTTAATAAATCATGGTTCCAAAACACCAATGCGAATTCCTTACAGAAGAATGGAAAAACTGGAATAAGACGACCTTGGGGAAGACCAGTTTGAATTCTGGAGAAACTTAGGAACACGGGAGGCAATACTGAATAAACGACTTATCTTAGACGATAGCTCAGCGAAAGGCAAACCTACGTTCACAGCGTTTTTAGACATAGCAGAGCTTTTGACAATGTTCACTGGAAAAATGTCTTTCAAGTTGTGACGGTAGCAGGCGTAAAAAAAGAGGGACGAAAGACTATTTACAGCTTGTACTGAAACCAAGAGTCGAAGGCCATGAAAGGAAAGCAGTGCTTGAGAAGTAGTAAAACAGGTTTGTAGCCTATCACCGATGTTACTCAATATGTACATTGAGAAAGCATAGTCAAGACATATAAATATACTCAGCTATAGTTATATTACAGCTATAGTTATGAATAAAACGTTCTCGGTTTTCAAGCCGCGTCAATTCGAATAAAATGCTCGAGCTTTCGATGACCATGTCCGCCATCGTCGTCAGGAGTTCAGTAACCGCTGGGGCTACTACGGTTTCTCGCTTATATAGGCATGAGGACATCATCAAAAGCCCATCAGACAGACCCAATGTGGCTTGCGCGCGCAAGTCGACCCTGGCAGCTAGCGGAGCTATTTCCCGTGGCAGCACCGGTGACGTCAGGCGGCTCGCAATACAAAAGTGTTGGCTCATGCATCCACATATTGGGACTCCGTTATAAAGGCAGCGGCCGAGATTCGTTTAAACAAGAACAATTTTAACAGAGACCAGGGGTACACACTCAGCAGGGCATGGGAGCGGGCGTTTGACATAGAAAGAAAGCAAAGACAGATGCGCGACGCAGGAACGGCAGTTTCAAACGTGGTGCCTACCTACCCCCTGGCGCCACCTGACGTCACCGGTGCTGCTACGGGAAATAGCTCCGCTAGCTGCCCGCGTCGACTAACGCGCGCACCACATTGGGTCTATGTGATTGGCTGCTAATGATGTCATCATGCCTATATAAGCGAGAAACCGTAGCAGTCCCGGCCTCAGTGAACTCCTGAAGACGTGGGCGGAGATGGTCATTGAAAGCACGAAGATTTTATTCGAATTGACGCGGCTTGAAAACCGAGAACGTTTTATTCATATATGCTGTTGCGAAAGACTCCAAGGACAAATAGCTATGGTTATGATATTATTTCATAATATCGCAAGCAGTTTCGATGACGCGATACAGCACCTTCAGGCCTTAACTGTCTCTGAGGGAGTGAACTCTAATCGTACACACGAAGTCATCAGTTTCCTACATCTATGAACTGGCATCCGTAGAATAGTGTAATAGCGATGTTGTATCTGCAACCATCAACTATCAACTGAATCACGTAAGTGCACACCCGAAGTCCCACACATCATCAACCACAAGCGGGGACATACAAAAACTCTAGTCTCGAGTTTCCTAATGTTATGGTTGAATTTCAGAAATCGTTTCATGATATAGGAGCTGACGAAGAACTGGCAGAAAGTGAGTTCCTAGCAAGACAGTTCTGGAAGTACCAAACACTATCCACAAACTGAGGGAGAAATTTCTGATAATATTTGTTTGAGGCACAACATTGTATGGCAGTGAAACGTGAGTACGGCCAAACCGAAACAGAAGAGAATCGGATCATTTGAGGTGTGATGGGATAGAAGAATGTTGAAAATTAGTTGGACTAATAAGGTAAGGAATGAGCAGGTTCTCCGCATAATCGACGAGGAAAGGAATATGTGGAAAAACACTGACAAGTAGAAGGGACAGGATGGGACGACATCTGTTAAGACATCAAAGAATAACTTCCATGGTATTAAAGGGAACTGTGGAGGGTAAAAACTGTAGTGGATGGCTTCTCAGAGTGTCAGCCAGTCTATTGTTTTCAACATATGATAGACTGGCTGGGTGAGATTAAGATATGTGAACACAAAATAAGCAGTCTTGCATATGCGGATGACTTAGTTGTGATGGCAGATTCGATTGAAAGTTTGCAAAGTAATACTTCAGAGCTAGATCGGAAATGTAAGGACTATGGTATGAAGATTAGCATCTCCAAAACGAAAGTAATGTCAGTGGGAAAGAGATATAAACGGATTGAGTGCCAAATAGGAGGAACAAAGTTAGAACAGGTGGACGGTTTCAAGTACTTAGGATGCATATTCTCACAGGATGGCAACATAGTGAAAGAACTGGAAGCGAGGTGTAGCAAAGTTAATGCAGTGAGCGCTCAACTACGATCTACTCCCTTGTGCAAGAAGGAAGTCAGTATCAAGACTAAGTTATCTGTGCACCGTTCAATCTTTCGACCAACTTTGTTGTATGGGAGCGAGAGCTGGGTGGATTCAGGCTACATTATCAACAAAGTTGAGGTTACGGATATGAAAGTAACTAGGATGATTGCAGGTACTAGTAGATGGGAACAATGGCAGGAGGGTGTCCACAATGAGGAAATCAAAGAAAAACTGGGAATGAACTCTATAGATGTAGCAGTCAAGGCGAACAGGCTTAGATGGTGGGGTCATGTTACACCCATGGGAGAAGCAAAGTTACCCAAGAGACTCATGGGTTCAGCAGTAGAGGGTAGGAGGAGTAGGGGAAGACCAAGGAGAAGGTACCTGGATTCGGTTAAGAATGATTTTGAAGTAATAGGCTTAACATCAGAAGAGGCTGCGACCGAACCGCTGAATCTTTCCATCAGTAAATGGGGTATGTTCTCCACTGACTCGGTTGTTTTAACCCCCTCCACTGACGGAATGACCCACTTCCCAATTCCGTATGTATAAAACCAATACGGACTTGTAGCTCTCACGCCTTTGCGCTTACTGCTACGTAGTTTAACTGTAAATAGCTCAGTCCCAATGGTAAGAGGCAGTAGTGAATTCACGTAGTTAATATTTGAATCCAGCACAGCTGCCACAAGCTCAGCTCACTTTTACTCCACTCCTACCCTCGCCATTGCACCACATTAACTAGGTGCTACGTGGACCTTGCTAAATTCACTTGCGTATACATTTTTGACCGTTACTCGCCAGTATTTACCTAATGATTAGTACACTCCTAACCGGACTATTTCCCTAAGAGCTGTGATGATTGAACGGGTTCGATCCACGGCCTACAGTGGCCTACAGTTCACACGGTAACACTGCCTACCTGACCCACTTAACTTGGTAGTGAGCTTATGTATCCAATCACCACTGCTAGCAGCAGTGGATAATCCTATCAGCACGACGAGAGCAGCAGACTTACCGTCGAATCCTCCTGAAAATACTTATAACTACGGTCGCCAGCTCTGAAGCAGCAAAAGAATAAATCAATTTTTGGCTCGTTTCAAAGTGAAATGGCTTGAGTTGAATTTAAACTTAATTCTGAATATTACTATTTCTGATCATTCTAGATGATTCTACAAAGCAAATACTCTCTCAATTTCTGTGAGTTGGCTTGGTAATTACTACCAAGACAGTTTATGCAACTTCGGTTAACAAAATTCTATCCTCCAACTTATTTAATGATTTTGGATATTACTCTTTGGACCATTGATACAGAATTAGTTAAGTGACTTTACTTGAAAGGTTGCTCAGAAAAATTTAAGTAACTATAAATAGGCGACTCATTCTGGTGTGACCATTGCTCTTTTCAACATTCTTATACGCTAAAGTATTCTACAACCAAAAGAATTGTAAATGAAAGAGGCGATGGTGGCCTGAGTCTGATTTCACTATACTATGTTTGAGGTTACTACACTTTACAATGAACAACATACATCGTAATTTTACTCATTACTATATTTTGTCCTCTGCACTTGCATAAAAGAAAACTGGTATTCTCCTTTTACATGTATACAAAGTTCGACTTAACAATTGCAAGCAGTCTTGCCTTGGGTAGACGTGTCGGTGCTGGTGGTGAGATGCATGTGGCTAACGCAGCTCTTCACGCCTCATGCCCTTAATGGCGGCTGGAACTATGAGCTGTAGCACTCGTATAAGCTACTGCACGTCCACCATAAAATCTGGGCACAGGAACTCTTACAATCAGCCCCAGTGGCATAGAGGCGGCTTCAACAACCATTCGTCGCGTTTTACTCCAAAAACGGCGACGATATTCGCCTCTTCGCTGTTGCACAATCACTTTTGCGTGAGCACAGTTACGCACGTCCGATCACGTCAACACTCCCCAGGCCATTCCATTGTTCAGTCCCTGTGTCTCCAGCTACCCCTAGCTACGCTCGTATCACCAAGAGTGGGGGCGTTCCCCTACCACCTTTTTACCGAAATCATTTAGTATTTAAGAATATTTATATTTACTACCCTGGAGTTCATACCAGTCATAATAATTTACTACTAGCGCTTTACAACATTAAATTATACAGTAATAACTTATAATTACCAAGAAAAAGAATACATTTGACTCTGAGAGCTTAGTGCATTGTCTGACAGGCAGCGCTAATTCCCAGTTTCGCCAATAGATGGCATCAGGGTGCACTCCCTGGCAGTCTCACACAAGCGCGCCCGTTTCCGACGCGCGGGCTCCAAATTACTGTCAGCCCACCATCATTTCAGTTCCGTTACACATGCCCCACTTCTTATTGAAGTATCTTACAGTGATAATTCAATAAGAAGTCTCTCCTATAATGAATCTGAAATGTTTGATAAGCTTTTTACCAAGGGTTTTCCCTTTCTTACTGATACACCTCGATACTTATATTACATATTTCAAATGAAACACCAATTCTTTCTCTCTTTCCTGCTAAACATTACATAAATGATTTACATATATTCTTTCCAATTTTCTTACTTCTAAACACAGTACACTTTAAACATCTTTTTTTACAAAGTTTTAAATACACTTCTTTTATCTCAGGCAAGTAAAACACACGTTATGCGCCTATTACTTTGTAGCCCGTCCTTTTCACTTTACCTCCTCATTTTTCTACCTCTTCCACAACACTTATTTACACATCTATTAAGGCTTTCTTAGAAGCTCAGTCTTTCCCAGTCCGTTTAGTCTCTACTTAAACTATAAGTTTCATTAGAATACTGCAATATATTTTAGTGAGCATTTACCTTTCACATAGAACAAAAGAAACACAACTATTTACATATTGGTTTACTTTAATATTTATTTATATGTTTATTTTCAATCTGGTAGAATTCATGGTTCATACCTTTTGAGATCCACTATGTTTCTTACTCCCAGGCGTTTGCCTGTTAATGGGTACTCTAAATAATAAGCATTCACATTGGGTATGGACACTATTGTAAATGGTCCATGATATATATATTTAAATTTGCTGATCTCGTTATTAATTTCACTTGACTTTTCATGTGTTTTTACAAGAACGAGATCACCTATTTTGAATTTGGGATTCCTTACTTTTTCGTCGTGACGACGAATTCTCGCATCTGCTTGTTTTCTCATCTTGTCTTTTACTAAGTTCTTTTTACTATCATAATCTAATTCAACTCTATTTGGAAATTCTAGTAGGTCTTCTACTAGACTTTTACTTCTTGTCTTTTTCAGGATTTCTTCTGGAGTAAATCCAGTGCTCTCGTTTGTTAATGAATTCATGATTTCTTCGAATTCACTCACATACATGCCCCACTTCTTGTGGTTACTATGGCAGTACGTCCTAAATAACCGACCTATCTCATGCATATATCTTTCTGCTGGATTGCTTGATGGGTGATAAGCTGAGATATGTACCACTTCTACCTGTTTCTCAGTTATCCCATCCTTCCACATTTTTGAGCAAAACTGAACACCATTATCTGCTAGTATTCTCTTTGGCTTCCCTACTTTCACAAAATAATCACACACCATTTTATCATACACAGCTCTGGCAGTAGCTTTTCTCAAGGGATAAAGCTTTATATACTTTGAGAAAAGTTCAACTGCTACAAATATGTACACAAAACCACCCATGATTTTCGGTAATGGTCCAAAGATATCTACTGCTACTATTTCTAATACTTCATCAGGTTTTATTGATTGCATGGGCCCTTGATTAGTTGCATTTGTTACTTTCGCCTTTTGGCATAGATCACAAGATCTTATCCTCTGTGCTACCCTTCGTGCCATGTTGTTAAAGGTAATGCATTCATCTAACTTATCGGTACACTTCCGTGCACCACAATGGCCATATGCCAAGTGAACATAATCTATCAGCACTTCAGTGTGTTGTTCCGGCCAACATACTTTCCACTTGCCTGGATTATTTAATCTTTGAAGATATAGTGCACCTTTATGTATTTTATATGAAGCCCTTATGTTAGTTGCGTCCGGATTGTCCAACTTGACCTTTACCGACTTGAGTGCATCATCATCACTTTGATATCTTCGCATATTCCGACATATTTCCCTAATTTTTTCTCTTCCTTCCGCTTTTTTGAAGTAATTCACCTCAAAAACATCTTCCCTATTCTTTACACTTTCTAGTGTCTCACATCCTTCCGGTAATCTCGACAAAGCATCCGGTACTGCATGTTCTTTCCCTTTAACATATTTGATCTCTATGTCAAATTGTTGTAAAAACAGCGCCCATCTGGTCAACCTGTTATGTAACAATCTGCAGTCCTTCAAAAATATTAAAGCTTTGTGGTCTGTATGGACCACAGTCTTATGTCCCCATAAGAAAAGTTGAAATTTCCTAAAACCCCATACTATAGCTAAAGCCTCCTTCTCTGAAACTGTATAGTTTCTTTCGTACTTAGACATGGTTCTACTCGCAAATGCTATTTGTCTATGAGTTTTTTCCCCATCTATCATTACCTCCTGAAATATGGATACTCCCTATCCATAATCTGAACTATCTGTTGCCATGTGGAATGGTTCACACAGGTCAGGGTGCCATAACTTTATGTTTTTAGCCAAATTGTCTTTTAGCCGGTTGAATGCTGTTTCACATTCCTCAGTCCATATATACACACTGTTCTTCTTAAGTAGGTTGTTCAGATGTGGGCTATTGAACACCTGATCATCCACATACTTACGATAAAAGGAACAAAGTCCTATAAACGACTTTAGTTGTTTTTTATTCTTGGGAGCTGGACAATTTCTTATTGCTTTAACTTTATTGGGATCCTTTTCAATTCCCTCTGGTGTTACTATGTGACCTAAAAACTTTATTTCTTTCTTTACAAACTCGCATTTTTTCAGGTTCAGGGTCATTCCTCCTTTAATTAAAGCTTTGAACACCCTGTCGCATAACTCCATGTGCTCTTCCCATGTCCTTGTAGCAATTAACAGATCATCTACATAAACCGTGATTAGCGAACTAAGTTCACTACCTAAAATTTTGTCTAAAGCCCGAATGAACACTGAAACGGAAGTATTTAGGCCAAATGGTACCACTGTGTAATGGTAGCATTAGCCATTGAATAAAAATGCCGTGTACTTCCTAGACTCGTCACTTAATGGGATTTGCCAGTATCCTGCCGTTAGGTCTAAACTAGTCATGTACTTTACACCATTAAACTTCTGCAATAAATTATCTATGTTCTCTGGACGATCCAACTCCCTCTTCACTACTTTATTCAGAGTATGAGCATCTATCACTATTCGTACACTTCCATCCTTCTTACCTACTATCACCAATGGGTTATTATATGGGCTAGAACTCCGATCGATGACCCCACATGAAACCATTTTATCTATTTCTTTTTGAACTGCTTCTTTCTTAGACAAGGGTACATTATATGGTGGTTTAAAGAAAGGTTCATGCTCCTCTACCTCCATGCAGTACTCATAATTTATCACTCGTCCCGGTTTGTCCGAAAATACCTCCTGATTTTCTTTCAGAATTTGCCATAGATCCTCCCTTTGGGCATCAGATAGTCCTTCCGTTTTATCCACTACATTTCGAAGGAGTGTCTCCTTATTTCCATCTTCAACTATCTGCCTCACCAGAAACCAATCTAATTTTTGACCTATTCCTGAATCATGATCATCTCTAAATTCTACCCATCTCAGCTGGTTCTCTTCCATTACTCTAGATGATTCAAATGGTATTTCTAATACCGCACTATCAACTTTACAAACTATTATCCCTTTGTCACAATCTATAATTACTTTTTGTTTTATTAACCAGTCAATGCCTAAAATGATCTCGGCACTGAGCTCTGGAACTACTAAAAATGCATTAGAAAATAGCTTGTTTTTTATCTTAAATTCCATCATCACTTGATGTTTAACAGGTTTACTACATTTCCCTGTCGCCCCTATCACTTTAACACCTGTTACTGGCATCATGACTACTCCTCGTTGCTCTTTGATCATCTCAAAAAATGCGTGCGAAATAGCACTTATTTGAGCACCCGTATCCAACAATACATATAAATCGTACCCACATGCATTAATGGGTAGGATTGTTTGCATCCTATTGTCCTCTTTCATACTTTCTTTATCTTCCCATAATAAATCCTTTTCCACCGCCAAGTCTTGCCATATTATTTTTCCGGTTTTTATACTGACCATTCCATCCGGAGGTTTCTTTCTCCTTTTCATCCTAAATTCTTTCACCACTTTTTCCAATAGTCCTTCGTCTAGGCTCTTTAATGCCATCGCGTTCTCATTCGAATCTGTCATGCCTGAACTCTCGGTTGCGGAATCGGAAACTTCCTCTATTTCTTTTTCTCCCTGGATGCTTTCTGATGATTCTGACGATAATTCCTCCTCCTTAGAAATATGACCTTCTTCGGGTTCAAATAATTCTCGCAAATTATAATCCATTTCAATACGTTCCCTTTGTTGGATAGTGCATTCGCCACTCTTACTTTCATTATTTTCCCCTACTAATGGAATTCCAGTCTCACTCAACTCATTTGCTTCAGTACTACAGGGATCACAACACTCTTTCTCTTGGTTAGATACACTTTCTCTAATTTCTTTAAAAGAATCTTCACCACAGTCATGTACTCTTGCTGTCACTAGGTACACATCATAATCGGTATGGCTTTCTAACACTGTCATATTCGGGTCCAAATTAATCACTTGAGTGGAAGATCTTTCTAATTGTGCTGGCTGGCTTTTGAGCTGATGTATATATTCTGCATACGAGGCAATTTCTGAATCGGCATGCGTCTCTGCACTATGTCCCTTTTTCTTATCCACCCATCCCTCTTTAATTACTTCTCGATGCGATTCGTCGACTATTCGTACGAACCTTTTACCATAAGTCACATCACTCCTCCCTTGCCCCTGCCTCTCTGCACAGTTGCCATCCCTACCGACAAACAACGCCTTCTCTGACTCTTCCTTCATCAATTCGTCACTCTGACCTCGAACTGTACTTATTTCATTCACGTGAGCCTTCACATCCGACCGATATTCTTTTCCTACTTCATTTCCCTTAATAATTCCTCCCTGCTCTCTCTCCTCTGTTTGTATCCCTGCATTATACTTCGCAAAGTTTCGTTTATGTAACTGCTCTTCAGGCGAACGACGCACTATCCTACTATAGTACTGACTACTCCGATCTTCCCTATACTTGGGCCATTTCTTTCTTTCCGCGCGCGTTAGGCCCTTGACCTGCGCGGTATTTAGTTTTCCTGATTTTGATAATGCATCCTGTTTCCCTGATAGTGTCCTCTCCCTCGCTGAGAGTTACCTTCTTGACCTCTTCCTCTCATCATGTTAATTTGCGGTTCATTCCTACCGCCTTTTACTATTCCATTCTGATTTCTGAAACCTCGAAACTCTCTAGTTTCACGCCACCTATCTTCATTCTCGATTTTTTCTAAAATTCATCGAATGTTCGATGAGTGCCTCCTACATAACGCTTTGAATCGTCAGGTAGCTTTTTCCACAACTCCCACACTATCTCCGATTCTGATCTACGATCTTTAAGATACTCCAAACGCTTGAACCATCCTTCACAGTATTCTTTCATGAGCCCACGCCCATGTTCTGGCATTCTGGCGACAACGAATTCTCTCCACAACCTATCTCTCTGTTGTGTGCTCCAGAATTCCTCAAGGAACTTTTCTTTGAAGTCTGTAAACTTCAAATTATCGATATCCAAATTCAATCCCCAACGTTTAGCATGACCTGCTAAAGCGTCTATTACTAAATTAATTTTTTCTTTATCCGACATGTCTGTTGGTAAGACATGTTCACAATTTTTTATAAAATCCATTGGATGCCATCCACCTTGTTTCTTTTGAGGATCGTATTTTTCCTCCCTACTCAGTATTTCCGATTTTTGCATTATCAATGGGATACCACTACAGTTAAGAAACGTCTGATTCTGAACTTGCTGACTTAATAATTTTATCTCATTACGCAGTGTATTTTCCTGCTCCTGCACACATGCATCAAAACTCAACATGGTATTGCGCAGTGTTTCAATATCAGCTGCCGTTTCTTTAACAATCTCTTTCTTTAGAACTGGTACTATCACCTGTAATTTACTTTCAATTATCGGTTCTAATTTTTCACTAACCAAAGGTTCCACTGATTTCTCTATTCTCTGAATTTCGGTATCAAATATTTTCTCTATTTCTGTGACTTTTCTCTGAACATTTGTTATTTCAGCCCTAATGCTATTTACTGATTTGTTTACCTCTGTGATACGTTGGCTTTGCGTATTCAAAATATCTAAATTGGCTTTTATTTTACCAGATAGGTTTTCATCCAATTGGGATATATGACTAGCCATTTCTGCTTTCAAACTAGCATTCCCTTCTTGAATTTGCGCCATCATCCTATTTAACAAACTTGTTAATTCCATATCCTCTCCCTTGTGACTTGCATCCACAGATACATTGGGTTCACTTTTCACTACCTTTGGTTTCACTTCCCGTTCCTCCTGTCTTATGGGTGTGGATTCATCTATAAGATTTTCCAACCCTACAACAGTATCTATGGTCCCTAATTCTGGGTCTGACCTTGTAATGTTTTCGTCTTGCTTGTTACTATTCGACTCCATCTTATGCTGCTGTATTTCGTGCCTAATAGAAATGTTTATTAAACCAAGTATTACTTGTTTAACTCCTACTATTGGACTTTCTTTTGCTGCTTTGCAGGTTGTCGTCTTGAACTTACCAATTGTGGTATATTTGTCTTCAACAGAATTTTAAATTTAAAATTTTCTTGAAACTACAAGTTTATATAAAACACTTTTATTGCAGCCATTATTCTACAAACTTGGTTAGTCCTGTCACGGTCGCCACATGCGACCGAACCGCTGAATCTTTCCATCAGTAAATGGGGTATGTTCTCCACTGACTCGGTTGTTTTAACCCCCTCCACTGACGGAATGACCCACTTCCCAATTCCGTATGTATAAAACCAATACGGACTTGTAGCTGTCACGCCTTTGCGCATACTGCTACGTAGTTTAACTGTAAATAGCTCAGTCCCAATGGTAAGAGGCAGTAGTGAATTCACGTAGTTAATATTTGAATCCAGCACAGCTGCCACAAGCTCAGCTCACTTTTACTCCACTCCTACCCTCGCCATTGCACCACATTAACTAGGTGCTATGTGGACCTTGCTAAATTCACTTGCGTATACATTTTTGACCGTTACTTGCCAGTATTTACCTAATGATTAGTACACTCCTAACCGGACTATTTCCCTAAGAGCTGTGATGATTGAACGGGTTCGATCCACGGCCTACAGTGGCCTACAGTTCACACGGTAACACTGCCTACCTGACCCACTTAACTTGGTAGTGAGCTTATGTATCCAATCACCACTGTTAGCAGCAGTGGATAATCCTATCAGCACGACGAGAGCAGCAGACTTACCGTCGAATCCTCCTGAAAATACTTATAACTACGGTCGCCAGCTCTGAAGCAGCAAAAGAATAAATCAATTTTTGGCTCGTTTCAAAGTGAAATGGCTTGAGTTGAATTTAAACTTAATTCTGAATATTACTATTTCTGATCATTCTAGATGATTCTACAAAGCAAATACTCTCTCAATTTCTGTGAGTTGGCTTGGTAATTACTACCAAGACAGTTTATGCAACTTCGGTTAACAAAATTCTATCCTCCAACTTATTTAATGATTTTGGATATTACTCTTTGGACCATTGATACAGAATTAGTTAAGTGACTTTACTTGGAAGGTTGCTCAGAAAAATTTAAGTAACTATAAATAGGCGACTCATTCTGGTGTGACCATTGCTCTTTTCAACATTATTATACGCTAAAGTATTCTACAACCAAAAGAATTGTAAATGAAAGAGGCGATGGTGGCCTGAGTCTGATTTCACTATACTATGTTTGAGGTTACTACACTTTACAATGAACAACATGCATCGTAATTTTACTCATTACTATATTTTGTCCTCTGCACTTGCATAAAAGAAAACTGGTATTCTCCTTTTACATGTATACAAAGTTCGACTTAACAATTGCAAGCAGTCTTGCCTTGGGTAGACGTGTCAGTGCTGGTGGTGAGATGCATGTGGTTAACGCAGCTCTTCACGCCTCATGCCCTTAATGGCGGCTGGAACTATGAGCTGTAGCACTCGTATAAGCTACTGCACGTCCACCATAAAATCTGGGCACAGGAACTCTTACAATCAGCCCCAGTGGCATAGAGGCGGCTTCAACAACCATTCGTCGCGTTTTACTCCAAAAACGGCGACGATATTCGCCTCTTCGCTGTTGCACAATCACTTTTGCGTGAGCACAGTTACGCACGTCCGATCACGTCAACACTCCCCAGGCCATTCCATTGTTCAGTCCCTGTGTCTCCAGCTAACCCTAGCTTCGCTCATATCACCAAGAGTGGGGGCGTTCCCCTACCACCTTTTTACCGAAATCATTTAGTATTTAAGAATATTTATATTTACTACCCTGGAGTTCATACCAGTCATAATAATTTAGTACTAGCGCTTTACAACATTAAATTATACAGTAATAACTTATAATTACTAAGAAAAAGAATACATTTGACTCTGAGAGCTTAGTGCATTGTCTGACAGGCAGCGCTAATTCCCAGTTTCGCCAATAGATGGCAGATGGCATCAAGGTGCACTCCCTGGCAGTCTCACACAAGCGCGCCCGTTTCCGACGCGCGGGCTCCAAATTACTGTCAGCCCACCATCATTTCAGTTCCATTACAAGGCACCAACGTTAGCACTGAATAGGGGATCACGGAGGAATTTTATAAGGGGGACTATGCTCCAGACTGAACGCTGAAAGGCATAATCAGTCTTAAATGATGATGATGATGATGATGATGATGAGTCAGAAATGCTTGAAGGCAATCTAGTTTCCGTTCAAGACAAAACAGAAAAAAAAAACTTTTCACTTAACAGGTAGTAATCAAATGCATAGATAATCTTTGCTCCATCTCTATATAACTTAGGCAGTTCATCCTTCACTAAATTCTGGTAGAACTCGAGCAAACCTTTGGTCTGGTTAAATAAATCCTTTCGGTGATCATCGGTTTGCAAACAGAATATTTCGGAACGTCATTCAAGAGGCGCACTTTCTATTGCTATCGAAAAGGGCTTTCCAAACACATCGAGTACTGGCTGCAGATTAGTAATTTCCTGTAACAAAAACAAAATCAAACGTTAATAAATGGAAATAATGTACAGTGAAGGGCCGAAGAAACTGGTACACCTGCCTAATGGTGTAGGCCCCCTCGAGCACACGTAAGTACCACAGCACGAAGTGGCATGCGCTCACTAATGACTGAAGTAGTGTTGGAAGGAATTAAAACCATGTATCCTGCAGGGCTGTCCATAATTCCTTAAGAGTACGAGTGGCTGGAGATCTCTTCTGAACAGCACGTTGCAGTGCACCCCAGATGTTGTTATGGTCTTTAGTCCAGAGACTGGTATGATGCAGCTATCCATGCTACTCTATCCTGTGCAAGCTTTATCATCTCCAAGTAACTACTGCAGCCTACATCCTTCTGAATCTGCATAGTGTGTTCATCTCTTGGTCTCCCTCTACGATTTTTACCCTCCGCACTGCCCTCCAATACTAAATTGGTGTTTCTCTGATGCCTCAGAACATGTCCCACCAACCGATCCCTTCTAGTCAAGTTGTGCCACAAATTCCTCCTCTCCCTAATCCTATTCAGTACCTCCTCATTAGTTGCATGACCTACCCATCCAATCTTCAGCATTCTTCTGTAGCACCACATTTCGAAAGTTTCTATTCTCTTCCTGTGTAAACTATTTATCGTCCATGTTTCACGTCCATACATACCTACACTCCATACAAATAATTTTAGTAAAGACTTCCTCATACTTAAATCTATACTCGATGTTAACAAATTTCTCTTCTTCAGAAACGCATTTCTTGCCATTGCCAGTCTACAGTTTATATCCTCTCTACTCCGACCATCATCAGTTATTTTGCTCCTCAAACAGCAAAACTCATCTACTACTTTAAGAGTCTCATTTCCTAGTGTAATTCCCTCAGCGTCAACTGATTGAATTAGACTACATTCCAATACCCTCGTTTAGCTTTTGTTGATGTTCATCTCATATCCTCCATTTACGATACTGTCCATTCCGTTCAACTGCTCTTCCAGGGCCTTTGCTGTCTATGGTAGAATTACAATGTCATCAGCAAGCCTCAGACAGTTTTGTTTCTTCTCCATGGATTTTAATTCCTACTCCAAATTTTTCTTTTATTTCCTTTACTGCTAACTCAATATACAGATTGAATAACATCAGGGATAGGCTATAACCCTGTCTCACCCCCTACCCAACCACTGCTTCTCTTTCATGCCCCTCGACTCTTATAACTGCCATCTGGTTTCTGTACAAATTGTAAATAGCCTTTCGCTCTCTTCATTTGACCCCTGACACCTTCAGAATTTGAAAGACTGTATTCCAGTCAATACTGTCGAAAGCCTTCTCCAAGTATACAAATGCTACAAACGTAGGTTTGCCTTTTCTTAACCTTTCTTCTGAGATACGTCGTAGGATCAGTATTGCCTCACGTGTTCTAGCATTTCTATGGAATCCGTACTGATCTTCCCCAAGGTCGGCTTCTACCAGTTTTTCCATTCGTCTGTAAAGAATTTGAGTCATAGTTCTGCAGCTGTGACTTTTTAAGCCAATTTTCACACCTATTAACACCTGCTTTCTTTGGGATTGGGATTATTATATTATTCTTAAAGTCTGAGGGTATTTCGCCTGTCTCATACATCTTGCTCACGAGATGGTAGAGTTTTGTCAGGGCTGGCTTTCCCAAGGTTGTCGGTAGTTCTATCCCAGATATGCTCCATAATATTCATGTCTGAGGAGTTTGATGGGCATCGGAAGTGCTTAAACTCAAAAGAGTGTTCCTGGAGCCACTCTGTAGCAATTCTGGACGTGTGTGGTGTAGCATGGTCCTGCTGGATTTTCCCAAGACCATCGGTATGCACAATGGACATGAATGGATGCAGGTGATCAGACAGTATGCTTACGTACAAGTCACCTGACAGAGTCGTATCTGGACGTATCAAGGGTATCACATCTCCCGTACTGCACACACCCGACACTATCACAGAAACTCCACCAGCTTGAACCTTCCCCTGCTGACATGCAGGGTACTTGGATTCATGAGGTTGTCTCCATACTCGTACACGTCCGTCCGCTCGATGCAATTTGGAACGAGACTCGTCCGACCAGGTGACATGCTTCCAGTCATCAACAGTCCAATGCCTGTGTTGACGGACCTAAGCGAGGCGTCATCAAGGGTATACGAGTGGGCCTTCATCTCCGAAAGCCCGTATCGATGATGTTTTGTTGAATGTTTCACACACTGACACTTGTTGATGGCCCAGTATTGAAATCAGCAGCAATTTGCGGAAGGGTTGCACTTCTGTCACGTTGAACGATTCTCTTCAGTCGTCGTTGGTCCCGTTCTTGCAGGATCTTTTTCGGCTGCAGCGATGTCGGTGATTTGATGTTTTACTGGATTCCTGATATTCACGGTACAATCGTGAAATGGTCGTAAGGGAAAATCCACACTTCATCGCTACCTCGAAGGTGCTGTGTCTCACCGCTCGTGCGCCGACTATAACACCACGTTCCAACTCTTAAATCTTCGTAACCTGCCATTGTAGCAGCAGTAACCGATCTAACAACTGATCCAGACACTTATTGTGTTATATAGGCGTTGCCGACCGCAGCGCTATATTCTGGCTGTTTATATAGCTCTGTATTTGAATACGCATGCCTATACCACTTCTGTTTGAGACTTCACGGTATAGAGTTGCATTAAAGTACTAAAGGGCGATATGATTTAATAAACAGTTACTGTGGGCTATTGTTTTTAATGCGATGTTACACTTATATATTTACCAAAATCGCCTTCATTTTCCCGTTAGTGATATACCGGTACATTTAGCTGGGATCGTTTGCTAAATTCATTCTCAAAGGATTATAGCACCTCGACGTATTTTTCAAAGCGCTTTCTTCCCCGCGTAGATGCTGTCAAATGAAACCATCGTAATGTTTTGAATAAAGCATTTTTAAAAATAGGATGTCTTATTGAAAGTAAAATTTATATATCGCCTACGTAGCTCAGGTAAGTGTTGCTATACTTTTATCTGAAATGTTGTTTTTGATGAGCTGAAGTTTGCGTTGGAAAGCTTTTATTTTGCGAATCATATCACTGATGAGATTATTTTCGTTTAGGAGTTTCAGTCTTAAATGATTTCGGAGAGCCATAATGTCTGCAAAGATCCTGGGTCAGCTCCCGATCGAGGGTACTGCAGAAGTGTCCCAGGGCCTTTATCCTCAAAAACTGAGCGTTGTTGAAAAACTCGGAAAATCACTTTTTCTGGGCTCAGCCAATTTGACTCATCATGGTAAGGGATTTCTGGACACCCCTCTTCAAACGAAATCAAAAATTCTTTGAACTGATGGTGAATGGACCCGTGAAAACTAATGTAGTTCATGATACGCACCACTACGTTAACACCGTCTTGATAACCGATAACTTCTTCGCAAAGATCCTTATGGTATTTCAAACAATGACTGTACGTAAATTCGGCACGTCAAGCTTCCTGTGTCATAGGCCAATAAGTACTTTTACTTTGCCCCGCATTGCCAAGGCCCCTTCTTTGTGTATGGAGAACAGCTTTCCCCAAGTGAGTCCTATTCATTCATCTACTACATCGACCGCTTCTAAAATACACGGCTCTTTTGCAGTGTCCTTCATGGAAATCATGTCCAGGAGCTCTTCTTTTAAATGTAGGTCGTCGTCCTCATCACGCAAAGAAATGGCTAACTGAGCTATGTCGCCAATGTCCGTGGTCTCGTCGAGTGTGATGGTGTACGACAGAAGGTTTTTAATTTTGGGTGCCCATTGTTCATACAGATTCCCGGAAAAGCCGCTACTTTGCCGTGATAGTGTCGTACTGGCAAGTGGTATTCTGGTGTAGTGGCAGCTAATGTGAGATTCATTGTCTCTACAACGCCCAGCAAAATATTCCTTGTTAATGGCCTTCCCCCAAACATCTCCCCAGCTCTTGATACACATAGATCAATTTTATAACTATGCGTTCGCCCTATATTGGGGAAGACAGATTGTGTTAGGAATAATACAAGTGAAAACGAAGACGAATACACGACTGCGACGTATGTGAACAAACTTCAGTTTGTTTCTCACGACCTTCAACCAAAATAAACATGCTAAGGTACTGTACCAACCTCGTTTGTGGATACAGAATTTTCTACTGCAAGAGTTTGTAAATTCTTTAATTCTTCTTCCCTGGCGCCCGGTAAAATTTCACCATTCTTTTCTGAATACAATTTGGTGTAGCGTTTTTCAACAGACAATTTTCTTACACATGTAATTACTGTACTGAAGATTAGGCATTCGGCCTTATCGTTACAACTAACAAAAAGAAAAGGAAGTTCTCAATCCTGTTTAAGTGGACTTCGAGAAATCGTGGCTTTTTCCGGAGCAGATTGCTCCATTATTCTAGTAAACTTCTTGCGTTTATCTATTTCAATGTTGAATAAGGCGTCTGTTAACGCCACGGCTTCACCATGCAGGCCGAGTGTAGGCGAATTAAGCTGACATAGACAGGTGCACCGTGAAAACACTTTCAGCACTTTGTTTTAAACTCGCGCGACTTCCCATGTTTGAGGAGACCTGGTGTAGAGGAAGAGAGAGACTGGAATACATCCAGAAAATGAGGTCGTAGGACGCAGTTGCTGCACTTAATTCGTGGTGGGCCGCATCAGATCAGACAGAAGACTGATGAAAATGAAATGTCGTATGGCGAGGGCCTTCCGGCGGATAGACCTGAACGCCTGGAGAAAATCTACAACTTAGCAGCGAATCGAACACGGGCACCCCGGCATGAGAAGCCGGCGCGCTGGTCACTCAGTTACGGTGGCGGACAGAAATCTGATGACCGGAAACAAAGAAGAAGGCATAAGCAAGGCTGTGCAGGCTAGTTATATGCTTTCAGAGTCACTTAATTCGAGCAGGGATTTAGGTATTTTTCGAAGATTATTCACTCTAATTTGATTCTCAGAATTAACCTGTAGAAGGAATCACATGAAGTGGCCAATGTTATTTTGATCTATTACTGTTGATCGACTGACTGGTACACGTACAATTTACACCAGTATCCAAAAGCTATAGGGAAACTGACAAAGATGAGAGACTGTCAATGATTATTGCCGAATGCAACAGTGGAAGACCGGTAACAGGACTCCAATTCGTAATTCAACTATCAGTGACCATCATACCATCCAGAGCCGCCTCTTCGCTGTCACTGACAGAAGAAATCATCTCACATTTCTACGTTTGATATCCATGTGTCATAGGGCACAAAAATTGCCACAGGCACAGAAAATTGCGACGGGATGCCCGATGCATAGTGAAAGGAAACCATAGTCATTGAGTTGAGGTACTCTTTGCGCGACGCCCGTCGTGTACATGTCCCATTCTTCGTCTCAAGTTAGTCGGCGCTTACTGCATGCAAGTGATTTCTCTGACTGCGTTAGGATGGTATCCCTGATGTACTTGTCGTACTTCCTGCACCTGTAAAGCGACTGTTCAAGTGCGAAGGTGAAGTAGAGAGCGGTAGGTTGACGATTCACAAAGGAATTTCCGAGTACCAATAAAAGTGGCTATTGAAAAAAAAAAAAAAAATGGAAGTTGTTGATGAAGTGAAACAAGCTCGGAAAGAACAAAAATGGTTCAGAAATAGTTCCGGCCATCACTTGCAGTGATTTGAAGTAACCAAAAGCTATGGACTTTCTTAACCATTCTGCTCCCGTATCATCGAATATGCATTTGCGTAAACAATCGAAAAACCCGTTACGCATCAGGCCCGCGACTCCTGGCGGTGTACACCGCGTGAACAGGTGTGTAACATTTCATCACACTGAGCCCTTCGCACCTCCACATTTATCGACTCATCCTTCACTATGCCATCAGAAGCGATTTCATTAAAAGTGACAACAATTTATGACAGTAATTACGAAGTCCGAAGACAGATAGTGTCACTATATTTGCAGGTCATAGTCACAAGTTTCCATTGATGGGAAAGAGCGAGTTATCTTTTATTTCTGCACAAGCAGCCATTTTTGTGTCACTACAAGCACAATTCACTTCTGTCATCCAGCTGTCTTACAATTTTCTTCAACATTTGTGTTAGAAAACAAAACGCTTTAGTGTGCACATGATTTTATGCTGAGAGAAATAAGTATAGAATGTGGCGGGTAGCATCAGAAACTATAATTTTATTTCCGGACCAAGTTCAAATCGTATAACAAGTGGAACATGTGTCTCATGGAGTGACAGTTTTATGCTTCAGCTCGCCTATGGTACGCAGTGCTAATAGATTTCCTTGAAGGATTTGTGCAGTCATGTTGAATTCTTCCGTATTCGTTGCCCCTGACAGGCTAAATAAGCACATTAGCGGAAGAAAAAGAGTGACGTTTAATCAAAGATTAACTTAGTTTGACGCCTAGGTTATTAGAAGCTAAACTTCAGGGATAGTAGGACAATTGAAGTTTATGGATCGGACCGCAGCCGCGTCTAACGAACAGTCCCAGCTAACTATGTACATTATTAAATGGTTAGTTAGAAATTGCCTGACGGGGATATGAAAGTTGACAAGGTAGGGTAATTTTTCTTAGTGAAGAGAGTTAGAACTACCCAAAGAACAAGGCATTACTAAGACATCGGTTCTGACGTGTATTTCAACAATGTAATGAATTCAAAATGCCTTTCGACCAAAATACGAAGCTAATAAAATGAAATTACGGTCATACGAAAAAAATTTAAAATAAGAACTAGTATAATTGGTGAAACAGCGTTAAGAAGCCGAGAGTATCAGAAGCAGCACACAAAGAAGAAATATGCTAACTAATCGATCCAACAGTATAGTGAACGAAAGGAAACGAGCGTTATATAGCGCCTGAACACAAGGCAAAAATGTAGTTCAGATATACGTTAAGTAACAGGTTAGAAATGGTTGTATGAAGTTCAAACACGAGTTCATAAAATCCGTAAATGAAGGTGTTCCCAACGCAAATGGAAAAGGAAGCGACCAAAAAGTTAATGAAGGAATACTGACATGGAAAGAAGATAAACGTAAGTTCAGTGAATACTAGAAGCAGTGTGGTAGAAAGACAGATTTTGCTTACTGCTATGACTGATTTCCACAAAGCAATCCACGATCCAAACGCAAGCAAGGCAGCATGAGTTAGCTGCATGGTTTTAGAATTATGTATTTAGTGATAGGAAGATTATCAAATCGAAACTGTTTTCAAATAACATGGAAAAAAAGCTAACATGTATGCAAGGGAAAATATATCTGGGCTGTAGAATAAATCCTGTGCGTCTGAATAAGCCGTCAGGATTAACAGTAAGTCTTGCGCCAGTTGAGGTGAATTAACAACGCAACCCAAGTAAACAACGTATAATAATTTTATTGAAAAGTACGGTACATAAATTACGTAAACCTCCTTTTCCTTGAAAGTAGGACGTCTATTATTCTGCTGTGTGCATGCACGAACTCTGAGATAGTGTTACCGCGTGTAGTAGCGAGCGAGCAGTTGTCGACAGGAGTCGGAAATGGTCGGACGCATGGTGTGGTGAAGAGAACTCGCGATGCATTGGAGGGTCGCAACCTACCTTGATCGAGTTACTACTGATTTCCACAAAGCAATCCACGATCCAAACGCAAGCAAGGCAGCATGAGTTAGCTGCATGGTTTTAGAATTATGTATTTAGTGATAGGAAGATTATCAAATCGAAACTGTTTTCAAATAACATGGAAAAAAAGCTAACATGTATGCAAGGGAAAATATATCTGGGCTGTAGAATAAATTCTGTGCGTCTGAATAAGCCGTCAGGATTAACAGTAAGTCTTGCGCCAGTTGAGGTGAATTAACAACGCAACCCAAGTAAACAACGTATAATAATTTTATTGAAAAGTACGGTACATAAATTACGTAAACCTCCTTTTCCTTGAAAGTAGGACGTCTATTATTCTGCTGTGTGCATGCACGAACTCTGAGATAGTGTTACCGCGTGTAGTAGCGAGCGAGCAGTTGTCGACAGGAGTCGGAAATGGTCGGACGCATGGTGTGGTGAAGAGAACTCGCGATGCATTGGAGGGTCGCAACCTACCTTGATCGAGTTACTACCGCAGGAGGAGACTTTAGTATTAACTGAGCACTTTTTTTTTGTAATTTGCCTTTTCGCAGCACGTAGTTGTAGGTTGCTTGCGCACAGGAGGGTTTGTCATATTTGTGAATGGGTACACTCAGAGTAATATTCGTATGTTTGTTGTGGCCAGAAACGTGAATATTGCGTATAGACATTGTGGAATAATTAAAGTCTGGGTAAAGTTTGTCAGCATTTTAATTATCAGTTTTCTGAATATAGTAAATTAAATGTTTTTTATTGGTTTCCTTCATTTTTCTTTACCTTGGTTAAGGATAGTTGACCAAATTCCTCCTGATAATTCAGTTTGTATGAGTAAAAGTATAGCAGTAATTGTTGTAATTAGTCCATGCATTGCACTCTGCATGGCTCGCAGTATTTCTCTTTGAAATATCTTAGCATGTTGCTGATCACGCAGTTGCAGGCGAGGTAAGTTGTCTGATTTGTACAGGAGCATTGCAGAACAGTTATTAGTAGACATTAGAGGATATTTTAAAACTCGCAGTCAGATTGTTGAAAATTGATTTCGTTATAATTCGTGGGAGCAATAAATGAATTGTTTGTTTAAATTTCTGAACTGTGTTTGTTCTCAATCACGACTCGATTATTTGTTAGAGGTGGAGTGTCAGACACGTAATTTCGTACATATGTATTAAAATAATCACTAACGGGTTTCATCCTTTGGAAAAAAGTTAATCGTTACAAGTTAGGTCGTAGTTCGTGACTAAATGAGTTCATGAAAGTGCAAATGGTTCAAAAGGCTCTGAGCACTATGGGACTTCTGAGGTCATCAGCCCCCTAAAACTTAGAACTACTTAAACCTAACTAACCTAAGGACATCACACACATCCATGCCCGGGGCGAAACTGCGACCGTAGCGGTCACGCGGTTCCAGACTGTAGCGCCTAGAACCGCTCGGCCACTCCGGCCATGAAAGTGGAACATAGTTTGAAGGCCGTGATGATGTAACAGTCAAAGTTAATGTTCACTCGGAAGTGGAACAAAATAACGTACTGAAGGTCGACGGCCGTGGCAAGTCCTGGCGAAGTCGAAGGCAGGCGCTGGCAGCTCCATTCGTCGGTGTTGGCGGCTGCGGCACGTCGTCACACTTAGCGAAAGTTCAGATCGAGACTTTGACTGTGCAGTCAGCGCCTGTCTCTGTAAACAGAAAAGTACCCGTCTACCAGATGTGTCAGATGCAACTGTGGGGAGAGGGAGTGGAAGTTTCGTTTGCAATCCCAAAATTATCAAAGGCCTGCGTAAGCCACGATTCTGGAATGTTGTTGTTGTTGTGGTCTTCAGTCCTGAGACTGGTTTGATCCAGCTCTCCATGCTACTCTATCCTGTGCAAGCTTCTTCATCTCCCAGTACCCCTGCAACCTACATCCTTGTGAATCTGCTTAGTGTATTCATCTCTTGGTCTCCCCCTACGATTTTTACCCTCCACGCTGCCCTCCAATACTAAATTGGTGATCCCTTGATGCCTCAGAACATGTCCTACCAACCGATCCCTTCTTCTGGTCAAGTTGTGCCACAAACTTCTCTTCTCCCCAATCCTATTCAATACTTCCTCATTAGTTATGTGATCTACCCATCTAATCTTCAGCATTCTTCTGTAGCACCACATTTCGAAAGCTTCTATTCTCTTCTTGTCCAAACTATTTACCGTCCATGTTTCACTTCCATACAATGCTACACTCCATATAAATACTTTCAGAAATGACTTCCTGACACTTAAATCTATACTTGATGTTAAAAAATTTCTCTTCTTCAGAAACGCTTTCCTTGCCATTGCCAGTCTACATTTTATATCCTCTCTACTTCGACCATCATCAGTTATTTTGCTCCCCAAATAGCAAAACTCCTTTACTACTTTAAGTGTCTCATTTCCTAATCTAATACCCTCAACATCACCCGACTTAATCCGACTACATTCCATTATCCTCGTTTTGCTTTTGTTGATGTTCATCTTATATCCTCCCTTCAAGACACCTTCCATTCCATTCAACTGCTCTTCCAAGTCCTTTGCTGTCTCTGACAGAATTACAATGTCATCGGCGAACTTCAAAGTTTTTATTTCTTCTCTATGGATTTTAATACCTACTCCGAATTTTTCTTTTGTTTCCTTTACTGCTTGCTCGATATACAGATTGAATAACATCGGGGAGAGGCTACAACCCTGTCTTACTCCCTTCCCAACCACTGCTTCCCTTTCATGTCCCTCGACTCATAACTGCCATCTGGTTTCTGTACAAATTGTAAATAGCCTTTCGCTCCCTGTATTTTACCCCTGTCACCTTTAGAATTTGAAAGAGAGTATTCCAGTCAACATTGTCAAAAGCTTTCTCTAAGTCTACAAATGCTAGAAACGCAGGTTTGCCTTTCCTTAATCTTTCTTCTAAGATAAGTCGTAAGGTCAGTATTGCCTCACGTGTTCCAGTATTTCTACGGAATCCAAAATGATCTTCCGCGAGGTCGGCTTCTACTAGTTTTTCCAATCGTCTGTAAAGAATTCGCGTTAGTATTTTGCAGCTGTGACTTATTAAACTGATAGTTCGGTAATTTTCACATCTGTCAACACCTGCTTTCTTTGGAATTGGAATTATTATATTCTTCTTGATGTCTGGGGGTATTTCTCCTTTCTCATACATCTTGCTCACCAGATGGTTGAGTTTTGTCAGGACTGGCTCTCCCAAGGCCGTCAGTAGTTCCAATGGAATGTTGTCTACTCCCGGGGCCTTGTTTCGACTCAGGTCTTTCAGTGCTCTGTCAAACTCTTCACGCAGTATCGTATCTCCCATTTCATCTTCATCTTCATCTACATCCTCTTCCATTTCCATAATATTGTCCTCAAGTACATCGCCCTTGTATAGACGCTCTATATACTCCTTCCACCTTTCTGCTTTCCCTTCTTTGCTTAGAACTGGGTTTCCATCTGAGCTCTTGATGTTCATACAAGTGGTTCTCTTATCTCCAAAGGTCTCTTTAATTTTCCTGTAGGCAGTATCGATCTTACCCCTAGTGAGATAACCCTCTACATCCTTACATTTGTCGTCTAGCCATCCCTGCTTAGCCATTTTCACTTCCTGTCGATCTCATTTTTGAGACGTTTGTATTCCTTTTTGCCTGCTTCATTTACTGCATTTTTATATTTTCTCCTTTCATCAATTAAATTCAATATTTCTTCTGTTACCCCAGGATTTGTATTAGCTCTCGTCTTTTTACCTACTTGATCCTCTGCTGCCTTCATTACTTCATCGCTCAAAGCTACCCATTCTTCTTCTACTGTATTTCTTTCCCCCATACCTGTCAATTGTTCCCTTATGCTCTCCCTGAAACTCTGTACAACCTCTGGTTCTTTCAAATTATCCAGGTCGCATCTCCTTAAATTCCCACCTTTTTGCGGTTTCTTCAGTTTTAATCTGCAGGTCATAACCAATAGATTGTGGTCAGAGTCCACATCTGCCCCTGGAAATGTCTTACAATTTAAAACCTGGTTCCTAAATCTCTGTCTTACCATTATATAATCTATCTGATACCTTTTAGTATCTCCAGGCTTCTTCCATGTATACAACCTTCTATCATGATTCTTAAACCAAGTGTTAGCTATGATTAAGTTGTGCTCTGTGCAAAATTCTACCAGGCGGCTTCTTCCTTCATTTCTTAGCCCCAATCCATATTCACCTACTACGTTTCCTTCTCTCCCTTTTCCTACACTCGAATTCCAGTCACCCATGGCTATTAAATTTTCGTCTCCCTTCACTATCTGAGTAATTTCTTTTATTTCATCATACATTTCTTCAATTTCTTCGTCATCTGCAGAGCTAGTTGGCATATAAACTTGTACTACTGTAGTAGGTGTGGGCTTCGTATCTATCTTGGCCACAATAATGCGTTCACTATGCTGTTTGTAGTAGCTTACCCGCATTCCTATTTTCCTATTCATTATTAAACCTACTCCTGCATTACCCCTATTTGATTTTGTATTTATAAGCCTGTATTCACCTGACCAAAAGTCTTGTTCCTCCTGCCACCGAACTTCACTAATTCCCACTATATCTAACTTTAACCTATCCATTGCCCTTTTTAAATTTTCTAACCTACCTGCCCGATTAAGGGATCTGACATTCCACGCTCCGATCCGTAGAACGCCAGTTTTCTTTCTCCTGATAATGACATCCTCTTGAGTAGTCCCCGCCCGGAGATCCGAATGGAGGACTATTTTACCTCCGGAATATTTTACCCAAGAGGACGCCATCATCATTTAATCATACAGTAAAGCTGCATGCCCTCGGGAAAAATTACGGCCGTAGTTTCCCCTTGCTTTCAGCCGTTCGCAGTACCAGCACAGCAAGGCCGTTTTGGTTATTGTTAGAAGGCCAGATCAGTCAATCATCCAGACTGTTGCCCTTGCAACTACTGAAAAGGCTGCTGCCCCTCTTCAGGAACCACACGTTTGTCTGGCCTCTCAGCAGATACCCCTCCGTTGTGGTTGTACCTACGGTACGGCTATCTGTATCGCTGAGGCACGCAAGCCTCCCCACCAACGGCAAGGTCCATGGTTCATGGGGGGGGGGGGGGGTATTCTGGAATACTGGAGCAAAATGTGTAGAAGATTTTCGAGGGTAATGACATTTCAAACTATACCGTCTGAAGCTCGTGCAACAATTAAAACAGGCAGATAATGGCCGACGCCTTCATTTTTGCATCACAATGCAGGAAGCACTTGAGGATGACAACTGACTGTTGATTCCGAGAATTTCTTCGTCCCTTTTACTGGACGCTAGATGTTTTCGCATCTGCATCTCTGGTTTGTGAAGTTGATGTGGCTCTATTCCCTTGGCTTCTCAGGTCACCTGACGTCACGCCTCTGTTTTTTCAGGACCGAGTCCCGCATACCCCCACTACCACGAACACTGGAACAGCTCAGAGAACGCATCAGTGCTGCTGTTATGGCCACTGGCAGGATGTTGATACACAAGGAATGGAACGAACTTGTCTACCGTTTGTACGTGTGTCACGTGACCAGAGGGTCAGTCACAAAACGTCTGCATAGTGCAGAACACAAACTTGGGATGTTTACGGTTCTATTCGTGGATCGGTCATATTTTTACACGTAATACTTTGCAGACCATAGAGCTTTGGAAACTAATTAATTCCTTATAGCAGCCCTGTTTTACTAAGCGGTTAGCCCAGTCCATGGCTCATGGGTAATGGTACACGGTCCCAGTTGCAAGTTGCCTGTCTAACAACCGAATAATAATAATAATCAAAAGCTCATCAAGATTTAAATTCTTCGGTTTACTACAGCTAGTATTACTGTTAAAATTGTTTTAATTTGTCCGGAACCAGCGTAACTCATTGCTTGCGAATACCAAGACTATACGGATCCAGTGTTTGAGAATGAGAGCATTTACTAAAGAACATTACCAAGTGTCAATAAACGATCTTGATGAAAATTAATTAAGTTTTCAATTGTGTTTTAGTTTACCGTTTCTCATAAGTCTATTTTGATAATTGAAAACAATAAATGAGTCATTATTATTATTTACATTTTATGAGCTTATTTGGACCACTCTAGCCAACTTCATACAAAGAATTTTTCAGTTTCCTGTCAGCCCAGTACTTCTTCATTCTCTCGGATGTAATCCTTCTTTCTTCATCTGAAATCACCCTTCCTATTGTCTATTTGTTGATCCTGGATTGCAGTCTGGTTTGTCTGTCTGTGAGATTCCTGATTTTGTCAGTTTTGTTTCTTAGGTCGTCCAGTAAGCCATTATTATGATACAAAGTAATTACAATCATGATAATCTGCAAATAAGTTCTTAGAACATAACGTTCTCTTACACCATGCACATAAAATGAGCGAAATTTCTTTACATAGTGCACACAACAGAGGATACAGTAAAAAAACTAAATTCAGCAGGATTTCAAATTGTCCTAAGGCGCTGCAGTCATGGACTGTGCGGCTGGTCCCGGAGGAGGTTCGAGACCTCCCTCGGGCATGGGTGTGTGTTTTTGTCCTTTGGATCATTTAGGTTAAGTAGTGATTTAAGCTTAGGGACTGATGACCTTAGCAGTAAAGTCCCATAAGATTTCACACCCACTTTTACGAATTGTCGTGAATGACTCTCTAAATATCCTGATTTGTATCAGGCATATTTCAATAGATTGGTAAGCGCTGGCGGAGAAAATTGATGATGTACTAGTGACTGCAATATTAATCACTCAACAGAACAAGATCTGAAAGTTGAAACGTCCCCTTTGAACAGTTATACGTGACTGTGCTTAAACTGACACACAATATTTTTTAGCGCAACACAATCTAACTTTCATAAATCCCTACAAAGGAATGGCCCTGACTAACATTAACCTGTACCTTTCACAAATCACTTACCTCACCAAAAATCTTCGTTACTCGAACTACTGCAATACAGCGAGCGCCACTACTGCCAGCTAAATAAAAGATTGAAACTACTGAAGGCACTAACTACTGATAGGCATAGTTAGCAAATGAAAGATTTTAATAGAGAACAAACAATGTATTTACCTTAATAATCATAATATATATGCCATCCAGTCTTACAAATTTCAAATCTCCGCCATTTCTCTCCTCACATCCACCACTGCTGGCGGCTCACCTCCAACTGCGCAACGCTACGCGCTGTTCACATCCAGCTGCCGCTGCCCAACACTACAATGGCAGACAACAATGCAAACTAGCCACAGACTGCACACAGCACAGCCAGTGATTTTCATACAGAGCGCTACGTAACGTTGCCAATAAGAAAGCATAAACAGCCTACTTACAAAGTCTTCTCATAAAGTTCTTCCAGCATTGAAAACCATATAGGTTTCATGACTGTACGTGTGCCGTCGAGCCCTTTGGGATGACCAGGCGAACAAGATTCTTGTCATCGGGTTTGTGGCCAAAACGCTTTTACACATTGACCTAATGTCCCCAGTTACCTTTCGGGGCAACGTATACCCCTGAAAAATTAAAGTGAGCACAGACAAGAAAACACGTGTTCCATTATTCCCCCCCACCTGCCAAGTTTAATCAACATTTTTTATCGACACTTGGGAATGTTCCTTTGTTAGTGAAGTTAGTGAATTCCTACAAATTTTACACATAATTTCGAACGATTTTCTCGCTGACCCCCCTACATCTTCCCTCCCCACAAAATGAAAGGAAAAAAGGTTTGACGCTTAATAAATTTTCATTGTTCATGCAATAAAACTGCAGCGTCAGGGGTAACTTTTTAATTTATTACTTCTTCACTGTTGTCTCTACCAACATACTCCACCCAATTTACCTGCAAAATTACGTCACTGTACGACACATAGGTCAGAAGATGAGATGTCATAAACACTGAGATGCGTAAAAATCTAGCATTCTCTTAAAACAGAGGACAAATAATGTGGTATATACTCATACATTGTTTGATAATAAGAATGTTCAGCGACTTCCAAGGAACTTTAAACACAGTTTCAATTTTTTGTTCTAAGTTTCTCCTCGAATACATGCATAACGTTAACTGTTTGACAGATTAGCTCATGTGTAATCAGATGTTCGAAGCTGTTTCATGTACAGCAGTTAGATTTGTTAAAGAATGGCGAGTTTATCGGTTATTAACTAACACGGGAGGAATTACTAAACGAGTGACGCTTTTCAGTAAATCGAGCTTCAAATGAAACTACTTAATTTAAACAGTCTTGCTTAGCAAGAGCAACACCAAATGTTACTTTCTTTACAAAGTAATAGTGTGGGCGTGGACAGGAAAAGAAGATTCCACAACATAAAAAGGGGATGAAACCAAACTGATAGCGGACAGGTAAAATGGTACCAAAGAACGTGTCAGTCAGTCAACAGACGAGGTCGTTCTGTAAGCTGTTCTGCTGTACGTGTCCCTCCACGTTCCCACTTCACTATCACATCGGAAACAGTGGACCCACGGATGTTCAGGAGTGTGGAAATTTCGCGTACAGAAGTATGACACAAATGACACCCAATCACCTGACCACGTTCGAAGGCCGTGAGTTAGGAGGAGGGACCCTTTCTGGTCTCTCACGATGTTTAATGACTACTGAGATCGCTGATATGAAGTACATGGCAGTAAGTGGCAGCACAGTGCACGTAATATGAAAAACATATGTTTTGGGGGTGCCCGCATAGTTTTAATTTCATAGTGTAACTGGTAGCGCTGAGAAATGACATCATCTACAACACTGCAGTCAGTTGGTGCTCTGTCCTACGGATCCAGAAGTAGAGCAGGCTATTTGAGATCAGGTTCGTATTAGAATCAAGGTTCTTCTCAACCAATGACGGTTTATAGAGACCACGTGGAGGGAGATTAACATTCCCAGAATTTCCCTTACATACAACAAAAACTTGCCAAAAGCCTTGACCGAAACCTCTTTTTCTTTTTTTATTCTTTTTGAATGATCAGTGTCCTCACTGGTTTGATGCGGCCCGCTACAGATTCCTATCCTGTGCCAACCTCTTCATCTCAGAGAAGCACTTGTAACTTACGTCCTCAGGTATTTGCTGGATGTATTCCAGTCTCTGTCTTCCTCTACAGTTTTTCCCTCTACATTTCCCTCTAGTACCATGGATGTCATTCCCTAATGGCTTAATAGATATCCTACCATCCAGTCCTTTCTTCTTGTCAGTGTTTTCAACATATTCCTTTCCTCCCCGATTCTACACAAAACTTCCTCATTGCTGACATTATCAGTTCACCTAATTTTCAACTTTCTTCTGTAGCACCACATATCAAATGCTTCGATTCTCTTCTGTTCCAGTTTTGCCACAGTCAGTGCTTCCATACAATACTATGCTCCAAATGTACATTCTCTGAAATTTCTTCCTCCTATTAAGCCGTATGTTTGATTCTAGTAGACTTCTCTTGGCCAGGTATGCCCTTTTTGTCTGTACTAGTATAGTTTTGATGTCCTCCTTGGTTCGTCCGTTATTGGTTATTTTACTGCCAAGGTAGCAGAATTCCTTACTTCATCTATTTCGGGACCATCAATCCTAAAGTTAAGTTTCTCGCTGTGCTCGTTTCTTCTATTTCTCATTACCTTCCTCTTTCTTCGATTTACTCTCAAACCATATTCTGTAATCATTAGGATGTTTATTTCATTCAGCAGACCATGTAATTCTTCTTCACTTTCACTCAGGAAAGCGACGTCATCAGCGAATCGTATCATTGGTATACTTTCATCTTGAATTTTAATTCCACTCCTGAAACTTTTTTTATTTCTATCATTCCTTTTTTGAAGTACAGATTGAATAGCAGGGGTGAAAGACTACATCCCCCTCTTACACTCTCTTTAACCAGAGCGCTTCGTTCTTGATCGTTGTAATGCCACTTCCTCGGGCGAGAAATAAAAATCAAAAATTTTCTCCCAATACCCCAAAGATTTCCCCCCAAGTCCCAAATTCCCAGAAAAGTGAATAAGCGAACGAAGTTCCATTTATCACTATTATTAGGACAATAACAAGTAATTAAATCAGGATTATAAGACTTGACAATTTAGCAGTCTACGAAAGAAAGATTAAATTTCAGTAAAATTAAAATCAAAATCATAATGAATCGCAAAATTAGCATAAATTAACATTCGCAAAATTAGAACCAACGATCCCGAAGAATACTCCGTGTGAGTACTTTTTGGGAATCGTGAGTAATGACTAAGTATAATTCAATGCATTGTCACTACGCTACGAGAGTTAGCCGAAGCAGGTCATATTTTTGAATGCTCGTACATGTAGGCGCGCTTAGATTGTTTTTGAGATTGAATAATTGCGATCTATTATGACGCAGTAATACGATCTTCTGACTTCAAATATCACTTAGACAGTGATTTAGGCAACAAACACTGATAGACAGTTCTCATTCATAATAGCCGGTGGTTTATGGAACTTCAGTGATAGGTCCGAAACATATAATTTAAATCCCCCCGACACCTGGGAAAGTTTTCTTCTCAAGGTTCCGTTAGGAAGTGACTGATAGTGTGAAATAAAACACCCTCTCGTGCCAAGTCGTGGATTTGTGATTTAAAATTCTATCAAATTATTGACATGAAACTCCCAAGTAATAATTACGCGCTGCGATAATATTTGACTGTAGCGCTCGGCGCTTGTGTAGAATCTTTGACTCAGATAACAAGCCCACTGTTACTTTTTCTTAGATACTCGAAATTACGACCAGCTTGTAGGGAATTTGTTGTGGACGTGACTGTACTGGTTTTATCATTAATATTTCATCATTAACCAGTTAAACATCGATTACGAACGATTAATTACGATTCTTGGTGAAGTAAATATCTCACGCACGTCGACATTTCGATTCAGCACTGTTATTTTGTGTAACGTCGTCTTCGTAACTTGATAACGATCTCAACACTCTACCGACTGTCGCCGAGTTTTAGCCGAGGCCAAGTACAAATCAAACCAAATCATCAAGAAGAAGACCCGTTATATCGTCCACACTTAGTATTCACTGTTGGCGCTTGTACATATTGTAAATTACCCGTCTCTCCCTATAGCTTACTCCTAGTTTGCTCAGAATTTCGAACAACTTTCACAATTTGACGTCGTCGCACGTTTTTGCCAGGTCGACAAATCCTATCACTGTATCTTGATTTTTCTTCAGTCTTGCTTCCATTACCAACCGCAACGTCAGAACCGGCTCTCTGATGCCATTACCTTTCCAAAAGCCAAAATAATCGACATCTAACACATCCTCAGTTTTCGTTTCCATTCTTCTGTAAACAGTTCTTGTAAGCAACTTCGATAAATGAGCTTTAAAGCTGATTGTGTGATAATTTAGCTCTTGCAGCTTACGGAGTTGTATGGAAATACTTTTCTGAAAATCAGATGGTATGTCGCCGGACTCACACATTCTACACACTAACGTGAATAGTAGATTTGTTGCCACTTCCCCTAATTATTTTAGAAATTCTAATGGGATGTTATCTATCTCTGCTGCCTTATTTGATCTTCAGTCCTCCGAAGCTCTCTTTTAAATCGACTTCTGTTTCATCTTGAGACAAATCTTTCTCCTCATAGAGGCTTTCAATGTATTCTTTCCACCTATCCACTATCTCCTTTGCTTTTAACAATGAAATTCCCGTATCAGTCTCAATGCTATATCATTTCTTTTTCGATTTCTACACATTTTTCATGTTGCCGTTTCTTCTTAACTTTCATACATTTCCTATTTATTTCATTCCTCAGCGACTAATATTTCTGTATTCGGAGTTACTTTCTGTGTACCTATTTTTTATTTCCAGCATCTATTATTTCCCTTTTCAGATATGTCCATTCCTCTTCAACTCTACTGCCTGCTGAGCTAATCCTTATTGCTTTCTCTACAGTCTTAGAGAACTTCAAGCGTGTCTCATTATTCCTTAGTGCTTCCGTATTCCACTTATTTGCGTATTGATTCTTCCTGGCAAATCTCATAAACTTCAGCATACTCTTCATCACTACTACCTTTGATCTGTTCCTGGGTATGCCTTAGAATCCAGTCTCTGATTTCTGAATCCCTATCTGATCGTGATGTAACTGAAATATTGTTGGATCCCCCGTCATTTTCCAAGTATACATCTTCCTTTCTTGATTTTTGAACGTAGCATTCGCTACTACGAACTGAAACTTATTGCAGACCTCAATTAGTCTTTGTGCTCTCTCTCATTTGTTATCCCAGGTCCATATTCTTCCGTAACATTAGGTTCTACTCCTTCCCCCACAACTGCATTCCAGTCTCCCATGACCTTAGATTTCATCTCCCTTTATGTACTGTATCACCCTTTCAATAACCTCATATACATTCTCCATCTCTTCATCTTCAGTTTGCAACGTTGGCGTGTATACCTAAACTATCGTTGTCAATGTTGGTTTGCTGTCGATTCTGATAAGAACAACCCCATCACTGAACTGTCCAGAGCAACACACTCTTCGCTCTGTCCTCCTACTCATAACGAATACACCTCCCGTTATAACATTTTCTGCTGCTGTTGATATTAACCTATACTCATCTGATAAGAAATCCTTGTCTTCTCTGTACTTCACTTCACTGACCCCTGCTATATCTAGATTGAGCCTTTGCATTTTCCTTTTTCATATTTTCTAGCTTCCCTACCACATTCAAGCTACTGACACTCCAGGCCCCGAGTCGTAGAACGTTGTCCTTTCATTGGTCATTCAATCTTTTTCTCATAGTCACTTCCCACTTGGCAGCCACCTTCCAGAGATCCGAATGGGGGACTATCCCGGAATCTTCTGCCAGTGGAGAGATCATGATGATACTTTTTCAATTACAGGCCACATGTCCTGTGGATACACATTATGGATCTTTAATGTCGTGGTTCCCATTGCCTTCAGCAGCCTCATGCCGTAGATCATTGTTGATTCTTCCACCCTTAGGGGTAGTTTCCCACCCCAAGGATAAGAGAGTGCTCTGAGCGCCTGTCCGCTCCTCTTCCCTCTTTGACAAGGCCGTTGGCAGAATGTGGGTGGCTTCTTATGCCGGAAGTCTTCGGCCCCAGTGCTGAGGTAATGCTTACCAAATATTGTATAGATCGCGTGTTCGGAAATTTTTGTTACAAACTTCTAGATCCTGTAGAGGGGGGGTGAGAACATGGTATTTTAAATAGGAATCCACGTCCTGAAACGTGAGTTTACGTTCTACAACTGTTTCAGTTCAGATGTTTAACGCAACCAATTCTGCTTTAGGAACTAAATTAGGTGTGGCACAGAAAAGTTATAGGTAACAGTTAGAAAGAAACATAATAAAACATCCATTTATCACTTTTCATTGTTTTTATCTTAAATATTATGTTTTTGTATTATTCTAAAATAGAAACGAACCCAGCATACAGTTTGTACAGGACAGTAGTGATGTACTAGAACCAGCTCAATGTGGCGATCACCAATGTTTTTACAGACATTGCACCTACAAACCATATTTGGTACACACGCTCGCCTTTCTACTTTATGTCCCTTCAATTTATAGTGCAGCGGCTAGATCTCGTACCAAGATCTTCCTCCGTTTCTACCGCAGTCTCATAAATTAAACTTAAGTGACGTCAGGTGACCGTTTAACTCGTCATCTTGTGTACCCTGTTTCACACCGTAATAAGCATCTCCCTTATTTTTCTTTTTCCCTCAGCAGACATGGACACGTTATACCTCTGAAATGAAAGCATCGTAGAACGGAAACTGTGAGTTTCCGGACACGGGTTCCTATTCAGAATGTTATGTAGTCAGTTTTTTCAATGAGTTCTAGAAAATTCTAACGGGAATATTCCAGCACCCAGTATGTCTCTACGCGCACGCGCCCGCGCGCGCGCGCGCTGGTGTGAGTGTGTGTGTATGTGTGTGTGTTGTGTCAGTGTTTTAAATCGACGAGTGGTTGATTTATAAAGTTATAGGTGCCAGAACGCACCTCTTCAAGCATAAAACGTCCCAGTCGTAAAGAAACACAAGGTTAGATTTCTGAAAACTTGTGACAAAACTCACAATAACCTGCTGTTAGTCGTTAACAAAAGACAGTCGATACAATGGTTACCAACATGTGCCGATAACAGCTTCGGAATGAATTTCCCCTTTCCGCGGGTATATTACGCTGCACACACACACACACACACACACACACACACACACAGAAAGTAGCTCGCGCCGCGCCCCTGCCCATCGCGTCACGTCGGTAACCCGTTGTCACGTTCACTGATGCCGGCACAGCGGCAAAATATAGTTACGTTGCGATTTAATACATGTGTACTGTTTCGAATCTCCGGTAGCGACTTGTTGCACTCAGTTTCTGCGAGGCACGGCCGAAATTACGCCTTGGTGTTGACGTGTGCGAACGCGACCAACCACAGCAAACAGCCTCCGACGTCTGTGCTGCAGCAGCCTTTGACAACGAATTCCGCTCGTACTGTAAGTCTTCCACTCAGCTCGCTTTCAGCCATCGATCTACAACGTTGCTACGCTGTGATGACGGAATTCTTTTTGGACTAGTGATTTGAACTTATTTTGTCTACCGTTGACATCCTTGATAGTCACTGCGTATTCTCAACCGAACAGTGTAATTCCGGTCACTTCCGCAGCAAGACTAGTTCAGAGCTTTCGTATTACGCATTTATTGAGTTAAAAAAATCCAGCCTGCATCGATACAACAGTCCTCATTTAACAAAGGCCAAAGAATACCCGATGGGGATGAGTATATATTTTACCATTTGCGGCAGATCACGAGGAACTATGAAGATAATGTCGCTGCCACATAAAAACGTACGCCACTACCACCTCCGTACTTGTTGAAACGCATATTTATATTCCTTACTTATATTATCTGTGTTATTACCAACAATCTGTATGTGTTTTACATCTCAAAAGTATTCTACATTCAGGATAAAAATTCTTTATCTGTAACTACCTTGCGATGCTTTACTTGCATCATCTCAATTACAGTTTGAAAACACTTCGCCATTTAGTAGCTGATCGATTAGTTTGGTAATAAATAACTATTAACGCTCTTAAAGGTTGTGTAATTGTTATTTATACTTCGGATTCTACGTAGAAGTAAAGTTACTTGTCGTTGATAAACATAGCCTCATTGGAGTATAATGACACAATTTCTTATTATCTTCAAGGTACCCTTCCTCTCTGCCTGCTAAAATGAGTAATCTGGAGGACGAGGGATTGCTGAGGGTAAGGCCTCAGAATATTTTATGTGAAAAATCTTAAAGCTTCTTAAATAAGACAAACGTTAATAACAGTCTGCATCTTTATTAGCAAACCCGATAATGCTTTCCAATTGCAAGTGTATTTGGGAATTGCACGTACATCCTAAATTCCTTGTTCTCCCTATCTCTGCGTATCCTCTCATCTCTCCCCTCCGTATACCTCCTCCCTCTTCATCACCTATCTGCATAACTTTCGTCCTCCTCTCACTTCTTTCCGTCCATCTCCTCATCTCTCCTCTCTATGTGCATAGTCCATTTCCGAGTGAACGTGTAGAAATTTGAAGTAAATCCATAAAGATATTTTCGAGATTTTGCCAACAACAATTCCCGTTTTATATTACAATTATATTTATGTATAAAATATGCTACAAAAATATATCGCCTGTGTCCGTCCGAATGTTCAATACAGTATCGTGTAAAAATTTGAAGTACAGCGGGAAGAACTTTCAGAAAATTGTCAGTCCGAATGTTCATTAGAGAGTCGTTTAAAAATTTTTAGTAAATCGGTCAAGAACTTTTGAGATTTACGGTTAAAACGTTTCCCCTTCATATATATTACATTTATATTTGTATACTACATATATAAATGCCAAACTGAATTTTTTGTTAGAAAACGTGTGACAGCTGAACTGTCAGACTGGGCTCAAACAAGATTTTTATTTTGTTGCCATGGTAACCGGCTTCTTTCAGAATGTGAACATTTATATCATGATGGTAGTCGGTGGCAGGGAAAGAGCAGGTGTTGTGACTCTACGTACGTCCTCTGAGAGCAGTTTTACTCACGCCTCCCCTCAGTTACACTCCGCGCAAGCAGGAGACGTTCTCACAAGGGAACCTCCCCATCGCACCCCCCTCAGATTTAGTTATAAGTTGGCACAGTGGATAGGCCTTGAAACACTGAACACAGATCAATCGAGAAAACAGGAAGAAGTTGTGTGGAACAATGAAAAAAATAAGAAAATATACAAACTGAGTAGTCCATGAACAAGATAGGCAACATCAAGGACACTATGAGCTCAGGATCGCCGTGGTCCCGTGGTTAGCGTGAGCAGCTGCGGAACGAGAGGTCCTTGGTTCAAGTCTTCCCTCGAGTGAAAAGTTTATTTTTGCAAAGTTATGATCTGTCCGTTCTTTCATTGACGTCTCTGTTCACTGTATTAAGTTTAGTGTCTGTGTTTTGCGACCGCACCGCAAAACTGTGCGATTAGTAGACGAAAGGACGTGCCTCTGCAATGGGAACCGAAAACATTTGATCGCAAGGTCATAGGTCAACCGATTCCTCCACAGGAAAACACGTCTGATATATTCTATACGACACTGGTGACGGCATGTGCGTCACGTGACATGAATATGTTGTCGACCCACCTAACTTGTACACTTGGCGAATGGGTAAAAAGATTCTTCTACCTTGCCCGATTTGGGTTTTCTTGTGGATGTGATAATCACTCCCAAAAAGTGATGAAAACATAAGAGTTTGTCACATAAACTGCAACAAATGAATGCAACAGTTTCACAGTCGCACAGTTTTCCCTGTGCTCTTCCAAAACAGATGTTTTTAACGTTTTCAAATTTTTCCTTGTGTAGACCGTCAAATGCTGCATACGCCCAAGCAAATCTGAACATGTCCTGGAATTCTGGATACCGAAGTTGATTATACAAAAAATTAAGCTTTTCGCTCGAAGGAAGACTTGAACTAAGGACCTCTAGCTCTGCAGCTGCTCATGCTAACCACGGAACCACGGCGATCCTGAGCTCACACTCTCCTTGATGTTGCCCATCCTGCGCATGGACTGCTCAGTTTGTATATTTTCTTATTTTTTTCATAGTTCCACACAACTTCTTCCTGTTTTCTCGATTGATCTGTGTTCAGTTTTTCAAGGCCCATCCACTGCGCCAACTTATAACTAAATCTGAGGGGGGTCCGATGGGGAGGTTCCCTTGTCAGTAATTTGCACATAGGATATACTTTAGATGCAGACGGATGAGGTACACAGATCACCCCTGGCGCTCAATGAGAGCGTGATTAGCTTAGATGTTAACCTCCTCCAACCCTTAATCAGCAGTAATTCAATTCTGATGTGGCTGCGTCATTAAAGGCGGAAGAGCACGTGTATGCTGTTTCTTGAAGTCATTGCTGCTGCTGCTGCGACAATAGTCCGCTTTAGAAACATGCTCGTTGGGTTGCCTGTGTACAGACGCGCAGTTTTATTTTATTATGATAGGCAATTTAATTTAAATTTTTTGTAAGTACTGTTACCTTTTCTGGAGGGTTAGTTTTAATTTTTTATAACTTTTGCTCCCTTTACATTTGTTGTTTATCATTTTTTAACAGCATTACAACTGCACTGTCAAAGATGACAAATTTGTCTATATTCGTATTTCACTCTCGAAACTTAGTATCTTTTGCAACATTTTTCACTAATATCGTACCAGTTTAACTCTCATGATGGCTTTTTAAGCTGAAAACCGGTTAAAAAGCTAAAGCAGTACCTAGAAAATAGGTGTATACTCAGCACTTTCATTTCTTCATAGTATATTTTGCCTTTTCATAAATTGTAATGCCCATAATTGCTACTTTCTTTAACCAATTTCTATCGGGACAATCTCTTCAGCAACCTCTTAGCCTGACGGCTGCATCAGATCTAAGTCTTTGGTGAATCTGTCTGCTCTCGACCAATAGATTTCATTCAAAGGTATGACACGTACGTTGGTCCTTGTTTTAAAATTGTTCACTATTAATCTTAGTCACGTCTTGTTTAGACTTTGTTTGGTGAAGTCGAAGAAGCACTTTATGCTGTGTTCAAGTGTTTGAGAGGAACCTACTTTTGGGTGACAGAGGTCCATGCCCGGCCGGAGTGGCCGTGCGGTTCTCGGCGCTACACTCTGGAGCCGAGCGACCGCTCCGGTCGCAGGTTCGAATCCTGCCTCGGGCATGGATGTGTGTGATGTCCTTAGGTTAGTTAGGTTTAATTAGTTCTAAGTTCTAGGCGACTGATGACCTCAGAAGTTAAGTCGCATAGTGCTCAGAGCCATTTTTGAGGTCCATGCTGTTAATGCTGTTAAGCAGACATTGCAGTTCATAAAGAATTGGATAAGGCCAAGTCAATTTGTTCATTGCGACGAAGGTTTGTTTTAAGTGATGACGTTAGCTTGGGAATGTTTGCCTGTATTATTCCGCTCGTAGGTATCCAATGGCGTCCATCCGCTCAGTACATTATGTTCAAAGCTTGCTATTACTAACTATCTGGAAGTTAGTTATTGTGTCACATATTGGTTCACATCACTCCATAACATCACGAATTCAAATACGTTAGCTTCTCCTAAAGCGTGAGATTAATTTTTCAGGGAACTGGAATCACATACCTCAGGTGATGATGTTCTGTGCTGTAACATCAAGTCTTACAGTTGTTCGTTAAAATACCCCTACACAGTTGTAAACTTTTTCTATTGGTTTACAGTGAATACAAAGCTTATTAAACTCACTTCTTACTAATTCATTTGCCAGAATTGTTAAATCTACTTGAAAGTGCCACGTTCACTTCGCGAATCGCAGACACTTTGCTGGATGGCTACCACAACTCTGAGCTGGTACTAAGAACTGTATACAATGATAGGTAGAACTTCTCGGCATACCACTCAGGTTTGTGGTACTGATAGAAGGTGGGGACGCATTTATTGTCATAAAGTATATATTATATTACACTGTTTTAGTTCAGTGAAGCAAATGTGATTTCCATGTTTTGTTTGACGAGAGGATGCAGATTAGTTGTGATCGGCTACTTATGCGGTGTTAGCAATTAGAGAGACACAGTGCAGAGAGTCAGCGGAAGCTGATAACATTTGGCTGCGATTAAAATAAAAAAGTGTGTTTCAATTCAGGTATACTTTGGGAGGTTATTTTTTGTTTAAAATACATAGAAATACAGTGTGCATTGTGTAGGAAATTATCGTTTGATAATTGTACAGTATATTTATATTCATCAGGGTGAAATTTCTTTCAGTGATGTCACAACTGTTCAGTGGCATGAAGGAACATTAAATTTTGCAGTTAAAGGTAGGACTTTTTTTTTTTTGAAGCGGTTTAGTTAATTGTGTTACATGCTTGTAGCAGATCGAGACCTTTACTTTCACAGTTAGTTGCCGATACATCGTATTTTATTTATTGAACAAATAGTGGATATTGCTATTTACTACGCTAAATTTATCGAGTCAGTTATTATTAAAAGGAGACACATTTGGCATTCAGATGGCGTAATACAGAAATTTGTGGTAGTATGAAGCAATCCAAAGTGTACAATAGTAAGATAGGACTATTTTAGACAAAGACCACCTCAGCTCCGAGAATAATTATCCATTAGAATCTTCAGAAGCAACGTGAATTACGTCCTTCATGTTAGAGCAACACTGTCGAGAAAAAAAAAGACAAGATGCCACTCAAAAAAGCCAAGAGAACCGACGCTTTTCGCGCCTTCCGTTCCGTGGTGCAATGGCTAGTAAGGTAGGTAGAGTTCTAAACAGGCAACAACTCAGGTCGGTCTCCTGACCACCCAGAAAAAGTAAAGAAATGTTGCGACAATTCAAAAATAACCTCGGGCTGAGAATTCCGAAAATTTACACTATTCCTTGAGAGTGTGGCAAAAGTTATGTTAGCCAGTTTATAAGAACTGTTGCCGATAGCTGCGTCGAGCATCAGCATCTCCTTAAATACAAATATTTGCATAAATCAGCGGTGCCTTTTTTCCCCTTTACTGCTATTTCATCCCCTTCCCCCATACGGGCGAGGTGTTGGCTGTCAACAGTACAATATTCCGCTCTTCATCCAAGAGAATTTTATTTTTAAAAGACTTATGAGAATAAGGAAACACGTTAGATTTTTCTCTGTTAAACTATAAATCAAAGATGGGCATACATTTAAAAAACACGTCGCAGAATGATGAAATTCTTCAAAGGCAAAGAACTGAAGCACTGCAGTTTCAAATACAATCTGAAGGGCCTGAGCAGGAACAGAACTATTTCAGGAGAAGAAAATAAGTTCCTAAAGGTTGAGGATGCGGATACAAAACACTTTTGCTGGTTACGTAGATGATGAAATTCTTCAAAGGCAAAGAACTGAAGCACTGCAGTTTCAAATACAATCTGAAGGGCCTGAGCAGGAACAGAACTATTTCAGGAGAAGAAAATAAGTTCCTAAAGGTTGAGGATGCGGATACAAAACACTTTTGCTGGTTAGGACAATATGGAGATGAATATAGGTGATGAGATGGATAGTGGAAAGACAGGAGGTAGAAAAATAAGAAGACAGAGTTTGGTGTGTGAGTAGGGTAATGGTAACAAGAGGGAAGGGATGGAGATGGGCGGATATCGGAGAGGGAAGAGGATAGGTGAGGAAGAGTGAAGATTGGTAGGAGGGATAAAAATCTGGCCAGATCCCCTTGTCTGGGAGAGGGCTGAAGCAGCGTCTTGAGAGGATTTGGAATGTGTGAAGGTTTAGGGATGCTGGCATGTGTTTCTAAAGAGCCCGCAGCCTATCAGGGTTGGTGATCAGAGGGGAGACAATCGCATTATTGATATCTAGTTGGTAATACTATAGGTGATGTGGATGTGTTCCATGTGGGTGACGAGGATAAGTATTTGATGAGGTGGTAGAGGATCCACGTCACAATATTAACTCCACTTCGGTCATAAGCTGGTCTTTGGCGGAGCCGTGGAGCCTGCTGAGGGCAGGAAAGTCGTTGGGAAAGTATATTTAAGAATTGAGTGCGCTTGGGTAGACGGGTTGTTGTTTCCGTGTGAGCGAAGTATTAACGTCACAAGGACGCCTGTATGCGCCCGGTATCGATGGGCAAGATGCCACTCCGCTGTACAAGTTTAAACCGGTGTAAGTAGGAGCTGTTGGGCATCTAACACGAGTTAACAGCAATACCTCGATTTATTATTTAGCTAGCGGACTAACCATGTCATTGTCGGTGAGAACTTCTCTGTTTTGGTTTGTGCTTAGGAAGTGTTAAACCTTGGTCATTCTTTAAATTTGTGCTGACTCTGTGTAGCCTGAACGTACTTTAAGAACTAGCTTGTTAGTGACATATTTTTGTTTAACTTGTAATTCTGCTGTACTTTATTCATATTTGTTCACGATCGTGGATCTTAAATAAATTCTTTGGCAGTGCATACGACAGTTGAAACGCCTTTATTCTGCCGAGTGTTAGGAGATGAACAGAGAGCGGCTGTGTACTTCTGCTGCTCATGTTTATTAAATGGCTTTATGTATACGTGCTGCAGTTGTTTTACTGTAAGAGTGGCAGGAAGCTCAGGTCTACGTGAGGTTGTCGTTTTCTGTTTAAACGGTGCGATCGACGCACGTTACTTGCTGTGGAATTTTGAGGAGCTTTGTTGAGTGAGGATTGCCACAGCTGACTACGTATTTCCTGTTTGAAGTCTTGTTGCTGATCATGTTGCATATTAGCTAGCCGCTCGAGGCTATGGAATTTTTTTCTACTTAGTATTTTGTTTTGCCAGATTGATATAGTAAGCTGTGGTTTACCATTGTGTAACTTGTTTTTGTTTAAGTTTCACTTTCTTCGATTGTATGTGTAATGATATTACTAAGGTTGGAGTCTATTTGTGGCTTAAGCACATTTTGATGAAGACGCTCAATCATTGGTCACTGAATGACTTTGTGAACATCAACCATTCATTCTAGGAAGATCACGCGCGCTGCAAAAGGAAAGATATATTTTCTTCTCTGTTCAAAATGACGAGTGAGTTAACTTTGTGTTACTCTCGTCACTATACAGTTTCAGAAAACGGCTACCTGCACAGAGATTAATATGCCATTTTCCTAAATGTTGTTATGTCGCTTGTGGTGAACTCGAGAAATTGTTTTTGACATCACATAACATGAAATTTACCAAATCGGCCCACATTGGGGGACAATAATTAAGTGTGCCGGACCAAGACTCGAACTCGGGACCCTTGCATTTCGCGGGCGAGTGCTCTACAGCCATGTCTCCACAATATCCTTTCTATCAGGAGTGCTAGTTCTGCAAGGTTCGCAGGAGAGCATCTGTAAAGTTTGGAAGGTAGGAGGCGAGGAACTGGCAGAAGTAAAGCTGTGAGGACGGGTCGTGAGTCGTGCTTGGGTAGCTCAGATGTAGAGCACTAGCCCGCGAAAGTTCGTCTCGGTCCGGCACACAGTTTTAATCTGCCAGGAAGTTTCATATCAGCGCACACTCCGCTGCAGAGTGAAAATCTCATTCTGGAATAATTAAGTGACAGCAGTAATTAAATGAAATCAAGCATAAAATGTTACGAGATTAAGGGGGTGATGTTTGAGTGGAACAGCTCGCTCATGATTAAAACGTGAAAGAAATGTATTTATTTAAGTACCATTTACACCAGGCTGTTCCAACCGAGCTCCAGGGAGCCGGAACGCTCCGGAGCGCTCACTGCGGCAGCTCGGAGCCCGCATGGAGGGGGAAAGCGAACTCACTGCCCCCTGGCCGCATGCAGCCGCAACTGACGCAATAATCCGTGTTCAATGACAGCTATGATTAGCCGCGGGAGCCCTGTACCTCTATTGGAGGATACCTTTCTATTCATTGAGAGGGATGGTCGTCCGCAGTGTCTTGTATGTCATAAAGTAATTAATTCTGCGAAGAGGTACAATATACAACGACATTATACACGTCTTCACGCAGCACACTACGATCAGGTAGAAGGCGTTGCACGCAGAGAACTGGTGGCCAGGCTTAAGAAAGACATACCAGGAGACGTTAAGTTTAAAAACGGTTTCGTAATACGGAGGGTATCAAAACATGCAACATAGTTCGTGATCTGTAATGCGTTTATAATTTTCAGGTGAATGAGAGCGGAGAAAACACTACTGAGTATGCAATTCGAGCAAGCTGCAGGGTGGCTCACATCATTGCGACGAGTGGCAAGCCGTTTTCGGTGGGACCACTCGTAAAATCGTGCATGGTAGCCGTTGCAGAATGTTTGTTTCCAAGGGAGGTGCAGGCAATTGAAGGGGTTTGCCTGTCGAAGCAAACAATGTCTCGTCGAATCCTAGACATGGCAGCGGATTTAGAGACACAGCTCAGGAAAAAGACGGAGAGCTTTGTTGCATTTTCGCTAGTGCTTGACGAAAGCACCGACATATCGGACTGTGCTCAGCTTGCAGTTTTTGTGCATGGAGCTGCAAGTAACTGAAGAACTCTTGGATGTGGTACCACTCGATTACACCGCAACAGGACGTGACATTTTTGAAGCTGTTTGTGAATCAGTGGACAATATGAATTTGCCGTGGGATAAGCTCCATTCTGTAGCGACAGACGGTGCACCACAAACGATCGGGTGTCACCAAGGTTATGCTTCTTGTTTGAAAAATAAACTCAGGGACGAATTCGGGAAAGACATTTTGACTCTTCATTGTTTTATTCACCAAGAGGCACTGTGCGCTGAAACAATAGAGCTAGGTGGCGTAATGAAAGATGTCGTGAAGTGTGTGAATTTTCTGCGTCGTCACGGTATGAATCATCGCCAATTCAAAGGATTCCTAAAAGATATGGAAGCGGAGTATGGGGATATACCTTACCACAGTACAGTTCGTTGGCTGAGTCGGGGACAATTTCTTGATGTTTTCTTTGCCATTCGTGAGGAAATAACCCTTTTTCTCGAAATGAAAGGGGAAGAAATGCGTTTTCTGAAAGATATAAAATGGATATTAGAGCTGGCGTTCCTAGCTGACATAACTATGCATCTAAATAATGTAAATCTGTCATTGCAGGGCAAAGGGCAGCTAATAGTTGACATGCACGACCAGATCAAAGCGTTCGTGCAAAAGTTACGTTTATTTGAGAGGCATATGAATAATGGACATTTAACGTTCTTCAATCATCTTGCTTCTTTAAAACTACCTGAAGGTACTACTTTCGGCGATTACCAAGCAAAGTTAAAGCAGCTCATCACGTCGTTTGAAACACGATTCCGAGACCTCACTAGTTTGGAAATGGAACTAAAGGTGTTCAGCATTCCTTTTTCAGTTTCCCCCGATGACTTGTCATCATCACTTCATTTGGAGATTATTGATTAGCAAAATTCAACTTTGTTGAAAGACAGGTGCTACAACACGTTGGATTTGTCATGATGGTATCGTTCATTACAGCAAAAAACATTTCCCAAGCTTCACAACAATGCTGCTCAGATCATGGGCATGTTCGGATCTACATATTGTTGTGAGCATCTTTTTCTCAGCAATGAAAAGAGTAAAAAGTAAGGAACGATCGTTTCTTCAGGATGCAACAATGAAGGCCATCCTCCGCATTACCGCTGTGAACACTTTGACGCCTGATGTTTTCGATCTTGTAATGAAAAGAAAAGTCAAGCTACAGAGGCCCAATAAATTTAGTATGCAATTTCTTATAAAACAGTTGTTTCTTATTTATTTCCTGAACATCGTATTTCCTGGTTTAGCATGTCACCACGTCTTAGGAGCTAAAAGTATGAGGTTGTCGATCTTGTAAGACGCAACTGGCACATCAAAACGCTTGCCTTGCCGCCTGCCTCAGCCTGCCGTGCCACCTGCCGGCGTGCGGGCCCACTTGAATGGTCACAGCGAGCGACACGGCTCCCTGGAGCAGGGAGCGCTCCGCGGCTCACAACGGAGCCGACGAGCTGGAACAGCCTAATTTACACAGTACAGAACAAAATTACAAATCTCAGGGCCGATTTGACTGGGAGCAGACATTACGCAGTTACTAAAGAGAAGGACGGGGGACGAATAATCTCACTATTATTCGTGTCATTCATCGTGTAGCTCTGTCAGTGGCAGGCACTGCGTTGGTAATGCGCGTCGCCTCGGAGCTGTGCGGCGCGAGTCGGCAGCCCTTCCGGCGTGCCTTGTCTGTGCAGCGACGGCCCGGAGTTGCCCCCACGTTGACAGGTCGCCATGTGTCGCTGCAAACGAAGCAGGGTTATCGCGCTGTCTTCTTCATGCCTCATCCTCCTCTCAGCCCAACGATTTCTCGAAATTTTTCTCCTCTCAACGTTGTCATTGGCGGAATAAAAGTTCAGTGCCTGATCGCCGTTTCATGACCACGCTTCCAAGCGCAGGGCGGAAATTCTTTACGTAGCGTGAGCTGGTGTGCAATTCGGGAACTGGCGTCTTTCTTACAATTTGTCATTCTTACGATGTTTTTCTGCATCCAGAAGTTGTTGTGAGAGCAGCCACAAATTTGTTTTTAGCAGCTGTCTCTGAGTTAGGTCTGGAAGTCTTGTGATTGGGCTTCGTTTCTGAGTCTGCTGGCGTCCGTGATTTATAAGGAACGTGCTTACTGTCCAGAAAGCATCTTTTGAAGAAGATGGACTTCTTTCACACGCGTCCCTGTGCAAATGCTTCGCGCTTTGTTCTCCTCCCTGTGCCTGTGCGGTGCTAGAATTGTCCTGCTTTCTAAGGCAAGTGAAACGACTGCATTCACTCCAGAAGAACTAGCTTGCTTGGGTGTGGTGCTTTCTTGACGCTACATCCTACTGGATGCAGGGGTCCATCAGTTTTCGGCGCGCTTCTCATTGATCGCCAAGCTCTTCGCAACATGTCTATTCTTAAGTGAGGCGAGGGAGTCCGCCAGGGCACCCCCTGTGTGGTTGCAAAATGGCTCCTGCGTTCGCTTCACGGGCGCTCGCGGCATAGATTCCACCCGGCTTTCTTCTGGGCTGCTGACGGCGTGAGTCGGTGATCGAGCCAACGGGTGGGGATACCGACGTCATGTTAAGCGTGTGGACGCTTGTTTGTCCTCGTTTTGGAACATGGTAGAGTTTTTAGTAGATTGGTGGTGTTAGTGTATCTGTGCGTTGATGTAAAAAAAAAGTGGTTCAAATGGCTCTGAGCACTATGGGACTTAACAGCTGAGGTCATCAGTCCCATAGAACTTGCAACTACGTAAACCTAACTAACCACCTAACTAACCTAAGGACGTCACACACATCCATGCTCGAGGCAGGATTCGAACCTGCAACCGTAGCGGGCGCGCGGTTCCAGACTATAGCGCCTACAACCGCTCGGCCACTCCGGCCGGCGTTGAAGTAAAGTATAGCTCTTTGTTTGCGTCCTTAAGGTTGTTGTTTTATGCGTCGTAGTCTTGGTGCCTGTATATATTCTTTGAGTATTCTCTTGTTTCTGAAGTCTCGTCTTGTTTCGACATCCAAAAGATGTTTTATGCACATCACCAAAAGCAGATCCTTGTAAGCATCTTGGCGAATGGAGACTCTATCAGGAAATCTGATAACTCATGGCCTGTGCTGGTCAGACAATTACTTTAAACGTTGGTTTACTGAAATTGTTGTCACGTGCTCCGGCGCTAGCGTCAAATAAACCAAGTTGTGAATTATTTTTACCGGTTACTATTAAGCTGTCATCTACCTGACATAATTGTTATTGTACTCTGTGCTGGATGTATTGAGACTTGCTGCCCTGAGCCCCTCAAAGGGGCCATTCGTTTTTGTTGTATTTTCTATTGTGATTATTCTTGTATAGCTTTCAATATTTGATCATTGTCCCTTATTTTGGAGACCCTTAAACACTGTAGAGCGGCTCCACCAGTAACTTTTTTCTATTTCAAACAACTTACCAAAAAATTTGGTGAAACGTGGGAGCATGGTAAAATTAAACTGGGATTAATTTTATTGTCATTTTTTACTGGATAAAAACTTATTATTTGAAATTTTTCAACCTCTCGAAACTTTTTAAAATGGTTAATAAATTTATTGCTAGCCTTGGGCTGTGTTTACTTTGGTGCCAGCACCGTGCTCCCCCCCCCCCCCCCCCCCCAAACATATTTCCCTACCGCCAACAATTTGCGTAGCAGACGATGGGTTGGATCAGGGTTTTGTAGGTGTGGGGAATAGCAGAGAGAAGTAATCCCATGTTCAGTCTGTTAGTAGTTTTACTAGTTTAGTCTGTTTTGGCTTTCTATTTTACTGTTAGTAGGTGTTATTTTAGAGGGGTCGATCCTAGAGGAGCCAATGGGTTACACCAGGAGGTAAACTGATGAAGGTAGATTTAGAGGGAGCGATAGAATTTCTGGAGTGTAGGGTAGAGGCCGAGGAATACAGTGCCATCAGCATATGGAAGCAGGTTAAGTGGTCTAGACAGTTTGGACACATGAGGAGTACGGAGGACGTAAAGGAGAGGTGAAAAGACAGGGCCCTGGGGTACTCCTGGAGTAGGATGGTAGTTATGAGAATTGGTATTGTTAATAGTAATGAAGAATATGCGATTAAATATGAGGGATGAAATAAGGCAGATATAGTTACTAGGAAGGGCTTATAGCGTTCGAAAAGAAGACCAGAATGCCATGCATGGTTGTAGGCTCTTTCTAGGTCGAAGGAGACACGAACAGCGGATTTAGGGGAGCTGAGCTGGTGGGATAGGAGATGGGTGAGGTGCAGGAGCTGGCCGTCAGAGAAGAAAGTAGAACGTTTGGCGCGAAGGAGGTGCTGTTGGTTCAGGCATTGATGGATGTTTCGGGAGAGAATGGATACGAAGGCGCTGCTAAATATTGAGATGAGGCTCACTGGGCGGTAGGAGGCGGCATCACTGGGAGGTTTGTGCGACTAGTCGAAAAGAGGGATGGCCTGGTAGGGTCTCCGATCAGTGACCAAAACGTCCTCAGCCCTGGGTTCGAATCCGACCACCAATTAAATTTTGAAGAAACATCATCAGCGTTGACAGCCGAAGACTTCTGGCATAAGAAGTCATCCTCATTCAGTCAATGGCCTTGTCAAAGAGGGCGGAGTAGTGGACAGAGGTTCAGAGAAGTCTCTTGCCCTTCTCATAGGAAACTTCCCCTACTACAGACAATTAGCAATTATGAACGACCTGAGGATATAGAATGCAACGGATACCACTGCATTAATGACAATGTCTACTCACAGCACATGTGGCCTGCAATTGAAGATCTCTCCATTTACAAAAGGTTCAGAACCAGTCACCCATTCGGATCTACGGCAAGGTGCTGCCAAGGAGAAGGTGACGATAGAAAAAAGACTCAATAACCAACGAAAGGATAACTTTCTACTGGTCGGGGTGTGGAATGTCAGAAGTGTGAATGTGATAGGGACGGTAGAAAATATAAAAAGGCATACGTTCAATCAGGTGCTGGAAAGTTTCTTGGGGAATGGCAACCCATTCTTCACGGAGTGCTGCAGTGCGGAGGCCTGGCACGAAGTCTGCGTTCCAAAAACTGAGGAGCCGCCAGCACCACCCATAGGGGCCCCAAAAACTCTGAAGATGCCTTCAACATAATCCGAAACCGGTAAATAAACAAAAGTTATTGCGATTTCGACTGTTGATTTAAACCTAAGAATAGCACCAGATCGCTGTACTCCAGACAAGTTTTGTTTAAATTTATGAATAACTTCAGAAAGTTATCCCTCATTGAGTGTTGATAATTACACACTGAGTACATTTGCATTGGAAGTTGTGACGGATCTCCTGTCACACACTGACAATGTAGATAATTCAAGCGATCGTGAGTGTTTACAGCTTATAGAACTCTTACTTGTGTGGTTAGTTAAACAGTAACAAAATATGAGAAGCACTACTTTCCATGGACCAAGACGTAATGTAAAAGCATGAAACCAGTTAAATTCAAATTCATTTTTGCTTAAGCTAATTTGCTCATTTAACATTCCTTAATAGTTTTCTCGTCTTCATACGTTCATAGGAATTGGAAGAGAAGGCGCGTAGTTAGTGTTCTGCTCTTGCACTCGAAGCCTTCGGACGAGGACTGTAGGAGAAAGCATGAGCAAATCTGTTATACAGTGTAACAGTCTACGAATCAGCAATTCCGCGTAGTCCTTTAATTGTCTGAATGGAAGTTTGCTCGGTGGCATAATTCCCTTTCCCGGAGAACGTCTTAAGAGCCCCGTTGTTTGTTTTAAGAGGATATCGACGCGCGGGGAGCGCCGATTCTCGGACGGCTCAAAAAGCGCCTCCGCACCGTCTCCCTCTCTTGTTTCCTGTCCCGCGCTGCCACCTTCTCTTCATTCTCCTCTTTTTCTTCCAGCGGTCGCAGGGATTCAATTAGATTCCATAAATATGCAAGAGCAGCTACTCACGCAAGAGTAAGGCACGGGAGAGAAAGAGTAAAAAAAAAAGAAGATTTAAAAAAAAGAAAAAAGTGAGAGGAAGGAAGGAGGCGACGCGCCGAGGGAGCGGTGAGAGCCGCCGCTCCGCTGCTCTCCCCTCCCCCTCCCCCTCCCAGCCCAACCTTCAGCAGCACGGTTAGGAGGTTCCCCGCGGAAGTCAGTATGGCGAAGGTCCCGCAGGAGTCCACCGAGCGAGCGGTCATGCGAGGTCCTGTGGGGCGCAGATCCCAGCAGGAGGGACGTGCGCGCTCTACCGACAACCTCGCAGCCTTCAATGAAATTACCTCTACCGGTTCAGAACATTTCAGACGAGTAAGGAGCGTGTAACTACCCTGCCAAGAGAAATTATCACTTGAATGCGACCAGTACGCTGACAAGGGGACAGTGTCTACTCGTCACCATCGATTTCGACGAGATTTATGATATGTGCAGGGCTTGATCAGATATGAAAGTGACAGAAGCCGGAGCTTCATACGGCCAAGCGTTTAGGGGAAAAAAATAGTACTTTTGGCGTGGGTCGAGCGTAGCGTAATACTTTTACATTGCCGTCGTTTCCATCCAGCTTTTGGTGCAGCGGAAAGAATGTCGCACAGTAACCAGAGGGTCGTGGGTACGAATCAATATTAAGAAACTTTCTTTTTTTTTCAAATTTTTGTGTTATTTACATTGCAAATAATCAAAATCTGAGAAAATTAGCAGGAGACTTATAAGAAATATTTTTGAATAATATCATGGCTCAAATGGCTCTGAGCACTATGGGATTTAACATCTGAGGTCATCAATCCCCTAGAACTTAGAACTACTTAAACCTAACTACCCTTACGACATCACACACATCCGTGCCCGAGGCAGGATTCGAACCTGCGACCGTTCCGGACTGAAGCCCCACGAACCGCTCGGTCACCGCTGCCGGCCAATATAATATAATGGAGCTTTAAATGTATCAGAGCAGATTTCTTCTGTCAATATACTTATGGCAAGGGCAAACAAATCCACAGCTATACGACGAGATTTTTCAAGAGGAAGTATGGTCACTGTGCAGCATTGAAGAAACCCCCCACCATCACCACCACCATATGTACTCCACTGGTACAACCGTGTGATGTCATCAGGTGAACAATGTGATAAAAAAGCTTCAAAACTGCTGTTATCTGATCGAGAGAGAAAAAAGAAATCGCAGCCATAGGAGACTGGATCAAAATCCAGTCCATTGTTTATCACCAGCCCTCCATACGAATAATTAGCGAAATGATCCTTACATGTTGTTTGAGTCAATTTTTTTTTCTTTTAATGAGTACCGGTTTTATGTTCTTTACGTCCGTGTATGTTTTGCAGTGTTAATCTGAACGATACGAGGGGTGTGGTTATGTAACCGAAAAAAGTCGGCAAATCCATCTCGAGCTGTATAACAATACTGAAATTAACTTTCACCAAGAATAATTACAAAACGTAAAACTATATAATAAACAAGCTATCTCTTTGCTATTCTGTATTGTTCCGTTCTCTGAACAGTGCTACAATGCGTGACATTGCAATGTTTGTCTTACAATTCCAACACATAAAACTTCCATAAGCTCCTTGTCTTTGAGAGAAAAGTACTTCGGAAGATCTTCGGTCCGGTTCTGGATGCAGATACAGGGGAATGAAGGATCAGATACAACCAAGGTCTTGAGGAACTATACCAGCAGCAAAACATAGCAGGAACTGTCAAAGCCAAACGAATGCAGTGGGCTGGCCATGTGGCCCGGATGGAGGATCACAGATGCCCTCGAAAGCTCCTGGATTTCACACCTACCGGAAAGAGACCACCAGGGAGACCCATGAAGCGTTGGAGGGATGGACTCCATGAAGATTTAAACCAAGTGTCAATAGGTGTGAACGGATGGCGGATAGCAGCAATGGACAGAATACATTGGAGGAGGAAACTTGTAGATGCCTGCGGTCCACTAGGCCTGATCACGTAGTAGTAGTAGTAGTAGTAGTAGTACCTAAAATTACAAACCGAATTTCGAAAGAATATGCGTCCAAAATGCTTCCGTGAAAACGCCCTCTAAATTTATAGACGCAAACTGACAAAATAAAATACCGAACCCAAAATGACGCAAACAGACGCATATGTAATACTACAATGTAAGAATGAGATTGCCTGACAAAAAAAATGAAATCTAAACAGGACTTTACCTAAACTGTCTCTGGTGATAATTTTTAAATACAACGCTTAACTGTAAATGATCTTACCGTGTCCTGACTGTAATGTTAAAATCGCCCTAACAAATGCAACAGAATTTCGGTAATGCTCGAAAGTGATGAACATTAAAATACAGCGCCGCAGTGAGCTAGCTAAAGAAAAACCTCGACATATATAGTGCAAGGGGAAAGAACTGCAATCAGCACATTATGTGACTGTGAGTGCGACTGTGTTCCGCTCAGTGCAATGTAGCGACATATAATGGCAAAACAAAATTACCGTGAGGGGTCGGTGCAAGGAACTAAACCTACTAAATGACTGGAAAGAGACTAGCTTTCAGGAAATGTGTTGTTAAACTCTGATTCCTTAACAGTTACAACTATTTTAACAACATTCACATCTTACGGAAAAAAATATTACCCCGTCACGTAACACATTACTGAAATCGTAAAATAGTTGTGAATTTGTAAATCTGAGTCCTATCTGTGTGAGCAGATAACTTTGTTTAATCGCCTCTCGACACTGAAACTAAATATACTGAATCAATAAACAAAAAAATCGTGCTAAATATTTGCCTTTGAATACTCATGATAAATTACGCGCAAGCAAGCCATGATGCCCCAACATTGCCTGAATATCTTCAAACTTTTTAAATCAATCTTTGCAAAATCATATTTCGAAAAGGCAACATACTCTGCGTTTGCATCTCTGTGTTCTGTTGGTTATTTCAAAGTCGTTCAGCAGCGTAACCAATACAAGACTCACTTACTTACGACTCTCGAGTGCTACTATAGCAACAATAATGCTACTGACAACCAAAGATCACGCTGCTAATAATCAGAGTCTCTGTGGCGTAACTTACCGACTATTGAAGACGTCTGCTTCAAAAGTATTCAGTATACAGATATGACGTATAGCACATCGAATAAAAAGAGAGCTCAAATCACTCTCATTTAATACAAAAAATGAACTAGAAACGTTACACTGTCGGGTGAGAGAACCTTATTTGAATGTTCCTATAGAAATATGAAACTACCATGTTTTAAAAAAAAATCGGCGGATGGGTAAGATACCGTAAAAGTAACTGCTTATCCTGTTTTACGATGAAATCATCAATCGTAAAATTATAAAACTATCAAATTTTTATGCGCGAAATTCTTGTGTATGCCTTACAGTCCCTTCCGAGAAATTTATTTGGAATTCAGAATTAGCCTTTGTTTCCCTTTTCATGCTTGTTATGAAAATATTAATACATGGAATATACTGAGCATTATATCGGTTTATTTGTGGTGTAACTATCGCAAACAAGGAAAGTAAAAAAAATTTTGAAAAAAGTTCGCGTATAAGAACTCGAATCAACGACCTTACGAATATTGTTATGCACCCTTTCCGCTGCGCCAAACAGTTCCTGCAACCTACGGTTACATAAGTGGCTCATGACTCACCTGACGCTAATTAAAAACGATTTTTTTTCCTAAACTCTCTGTCATCTGCAGATTCGACTTGTGTCACTTTCATTTTCGGCCAAGCCCTGCAAATATGATATATCTAGATGAAATCTGTAATGACGATTAGGAGCGGTCCCTTTCGTGAGTCGCACAAAGGAAATTAACTGCAAACAGCGATTATATGTTAAAAAGATGTTAGAGTACCTTTAGTAATTGGAGTTCATGAAATTAAATCAAATTGACTGTACTGCAACACTTCTTAATTAAAAAAAAAAGACGAAAGATTTCAGTGTTCCGCGTTTATGATTAGACTTTTTGTATATGTGTTTTGTGTTAAGGAAGCAATGTAAAAGAGTTTTGTCGATTATCGTAGTGAACAGTATCCAATGGCTTACGGAGCAGAGTGAAGTAATCGGAAAGATTACCGAGGGCGCCAAGGCTCCTTAAGAGGGAAGCTTAGTATTGAGAGCGTGTTACTACTTTTCACACGGGGCAGATACCGTTTAAGGTATTGTTGCATATCCAGACAACGTCCTAGCAGTTGTGTCTGCCAAGTCCAGGGCGGAACTTGAGGAAAAGACGATTGATGTGGTTTTTCAGATGTAGCGTTGATGCACGAACAACAAACTGAATACAGCCGCCCGTAGAAACATACTAATGTACCCGTGTTCTGGGGGTAGCGTCTTTCATGAGTAATCAAAACGTTCACGGTACTTGGTTCGAAACCCGCCAACGCTTAAATTCTGATTAAGACGATGAGAATTTGCGGTAGAAGACTTCCGGCATAAGAAGGCAACTTCATTTTGCCAACGACCTTGTCAAAGAGGTCGGAAAAGCGGATAGAGATTCAGGGCATTCCCTTGTCCTTGGGGTGGGAAACTGCCCGAAAAGCGGGAGAATCAGCTACGACCAACGGGATGAGGACGCAGAAGGCAATGGAAACCACAGCATTAAAGACACATAACGTATATTCATAGGACATGTGGCCTGTAATTGGAAAAGTTTCATGACCATCTCTCCACTGGCAAAAGATTCTGGAATAGTCCCACATTCAGATCTCCAGAAGGGGACGGCCAAGGGAGAGGTGACCGTGAGAAAAAGATTGGATAATCAACGAAAGGATAACATTCTACGAGTTGGTGCATGGAATGTCAGAAATCTGAATGTGGTAGGGAAGCTAGAAAATCTGGAAGGAAAAATGCAAAGGCTCAATCCAGATATAGTAGGGGTCAGTGAAGTGAAATGGAAAGAAGACAAGGATTTATGGGCAGATGAGTGTAGGGTAATATCAACACCAGCAGAAAATGGTATAACTGTTGTTATGAACAGCAAGGTAGAGCACAGATTGTGTAGTGTGAGCAATTCAGTGACAGGGTTATTGTAGTCACAATCAACAATAAACCAACACCAACAACGATGGTACAGGTATATATGTCAACGTCGCAAGCTGAAGACGAAGAGATAAAGTATATGAGGCATAATGAAAGCGTAATACAGTACGACAAAGGTAGATGAAAATCTAATAGTAACTGGGGACTAGATTTCAGTTGTAGGGGAAGGAAAAGAAGAAAAGGTTACTGGAGAATGTGGGACTGCGACACGGAATGAGAGAGGAGAAAGACTAATTGAGCTCTGTAATAAATTTCAGCTATTAATAGCCAATAGTCTGTTCAAGAATCACATGAGGAGGAGATATACTTGGAAAAGGCCGGGTGATACGGGAAGATTACAATTAGATTACATCATAATGAGGCAGAGATTCAAAAATCAGATACTGCATTGCAAGGCGAATCCAGGAGCAGATATAGACTCAGATCAGAATGTAGTAGTGATGAAGAGTAGGTTGAAGTTTAAGAGATTAGTCAGGAAAAATCAATAGGGAAAGAAGTGTGATACGGAAGTACTTCGGAATGACAAGATACGCTTGATGTTCTCTAAGGCTACAGACACGGCAATGAGGAGTAGCTCTGTAATCAGTACAGTTGAAGAAGAATGAACATCACAGGAGTTGGAATAAAAAACATAGGTACAAAGAAGGATACTGCGAAGAAACTATGGTTAATAAATAAATACTTCAGATGATCGATGGAAGAAGGAAGTACATAAATGTCTGGGAAATTCAGGAATATAGAAATACAAGCCGTTGAGGAATAAATAAATAGGAAGCAGAGGAAAGCTAAGACGAAATCTCGGCACAAAAAATGTGAAGAAATCGAAATGTTCAAATGTGTGTCAATTCCTAAGGGACCGAACTGCTGAGGTCATCGGTCCCTAGACTTACAAACTACTTAAACTAAATTAAACTAACTTATACTAGGAACAACAACCACACCCATACCCGAGGGAGAACTCGAACCTCGGGTGGGACGGGCTGCGCAGTCCGTGACATGTCGCCTCAAACCGCGCGGCCACTCCGCACGGCAAGAAATCGAAAAATAAATGATTGTCGGAGAGGTCGACTCAGCACACAGGAAAGTCAAAAGAAATTTAGGTGAAATTGAAAGCTAGGGTGGTACCATTATGAGTGCAACGGGAATTCCACTGTTAAATGCAGAGGAGAGAGCGGATAGGTAGAAAGAGTACAGCAAGGCCTCTATGAGGGGAAAGATTTGTCTGATGTGATAGGAGAAAAAAAACAGTAGTCGATTTACAAGAGATAGAGGATCCAGAATTAGAATCAAAAATTAAGAGAGCTTTGGAGGGCTTATGACGAATTAGGACAGAAGGGATACATAAAGTTGCATCAGAATTTCTAAAATAATTGGGGGAAGTGGCAACAAAACGACTATCCACGGGGTGTGTGGAATGTATGAGTCTGGCGACGTACCATTTGCCTTTCGGAAAAATATCATCCAGAAAATTCCGAGGACTGCAAGAGCTGTGAAGTGCGAGAATTATCGCACAGTCAGCTTAACAGCTCATCTATCCGTGTTGCATACATGAAAATATTCAGATGAATGGAAATGAAAACTGAGGATATGTTAGATGACGATCAGTTTGCCTTTAGAAAAAGGTAAAAGCACCAGAGAGGCTATTCGGACATTGCGGTTGATAATGTAAGCACGACTACAGAAAAATTAAGACAGTTCGTAGGATTTGTCGATCGGGAAAAAGTGTTCGACAGTATAAAATAGTGTACAAATTTTGAGAGAAATAGGGGGCGGGCAATATACAATATATACAAGAGCTAAGAGGGAATAATAAGAGTGGACGACCAAGCACGAAGTGCTCTAGTTAAAAAGGGTGTAAGACAGGGATGTACCCTTTCGCCCCTATTGTTCAATCTAAACGTCGAATAAGGAATCATGGAAATAAAAGAAAGGTTCAGGACTGGAAGCAGAATTCAAGGTGAAAGGATATCAATGATATGATCTGCTGACGACAACCACAGCGTTTACTGGAAACCCACACACAGCTGTCACTATCCGTTGCAGAAACGTCCTGTTCTGAGGACCTTAGTGCCTCGATCCGAAACCGTTTCAGATTCTTAAAACTTGCCAAAGGAACTGAGCCACTTAAGGGAAGTATTAAAGGAAAACGTCTACAACAACCGCCAGATTTCGCAATCTAACATTCCGAAAATGTTGTTGTGTTGCTGTGGTCTTCAGTCCTGAGACTCGTTTGATGCAGCTCTCCTTGCTACTCTATCCTGTGCAAGCTTCTTCATCTCCCAGTACCTACTGCAGCCTACATCCTTCTGAATCTGCTTAGTGTATTCATATCTTGATCTCCCTCTATGATTTTTACCCTCCACGCCGCCCTCCAATACTAAATATGTGACCCCTTGATGACTCAGAACATGTACTACCAACCGGTCCCTTCTTCTTGTCGTGTCAAACCTCCTCTTCCCCCCAATTCTACTCAATACCTCCTCATTATTTGTGTGATCTACCCATCTAATCTTCAGCATTCTTCTGTAGCACCACATTTCGAAAGCTTCTATTCCCTTCTTGTTCAAACTATTTATCGTCCCTGTTTCACTTTCATACATGTCTACACTCCATACAAATACTTTCAAAAACGGCTTCCTGACACTTAAATCTATACTCGATGTTAACAAATTTCTCTTCTTCAGAAACGCTTTCCTCTGCCATTGCCAGTATACATTTTATATCCTCTCTACTTCGACCATCAGCAGTTATTTTGCTCCCCAAATAGCAATAATCATTTTCTACTTTAAGTGTCTCATTTTCTAATCTAATTCCCTCAGCATCACCCGACTTACTTCGACTACATTCCATTATCCTCGCTTTGCTTCTGCTGATGTTCATCTTATGTCCTTGTTACAACACACTGTCCTTTCTGTTCAACTGCTCTTCCAAGTCCATTGCTGTCTCTGACAGAATTACAGTGTCATCGGCGAACCTCAAAGTTTTTATTTCTTCTCCATGGATTTTAATACCTACTCCGAATTTTTCTTTTGTTTCCTTTACTGCTTGCTCAATATACAGATTGAATAACATCGGGGATAGGCTACAACCCTGTCACACTCCCATCCCAACCACTGCTTCCCTTTCATGCCCCTCGACTCTTATAAGTGCCATCTGGTTTCTGTACAAATTGTAAATAGCCTTTCGCTCCCTGTATTTTACCCCTGCCACCTTTAGAATTTGAAAGAGTGTGTTCCAGTCAACATTTTCAATAGCTTTCTCTAAGTCTACAAATGCTAGAAACGTAGATTTGCCTTTCCTTCATCTTTCTTCTAAGATATGACGTGAGGACAGTATTGCCTCACGTGCTCCAACATTTCTACGGAATCCAAACTGATCTTCCCCGAGGTCGGTTTCTACCAGTTTTTCACTCGTCTGTAAAGAATTCGCGTTATTATTTTGCAGCCGTGACTTATTAAACTGATAGTTCGGTAATTTTCACATCTGTCAACACGTGCTTTCTTTGGGATTGGAAGTCTGAGGGTATTTCGCCTGTCTCGTACATCTTGCTCACCAGATGGCCAGATGGTAGAGTTCTGTCAGGACTGGCTCTCCCGAGGCCGTCAGTAGTTCTAATGGAATGTTGTCTACTCCCGAGGCCTTGTTTCGACTCAGGTCTTTCAGTGCTCTCTCAAACTCTTCACGCAGTATCGGCTCTCCCATTTCATCTTCATCTACATCCCCTTCCATTTCCATAATATTGTCCTCAAGTACATCGCCCTTGTATAGACCCTCTATATACTCATTCCACCTTTCTTCTTTCCCTTCTTTCCTTAGAACTGGGTTTTCATATGACCTCTTGATATTCATACAACTGGTTCTCTTTTCTCCAAAGGTCTCTTTAATTTTCCTGTAGGCAGTATCTATGTTACCCCTAGTGAGATAAGCCTCTACTTCCCAAAATACGGAAGCAAAAAGACCCCGAGGCGGACTCGAAGTAGTTGCGTTCTTGCCGTTCTGGCACTCTACAACAGGAATGATAAGCCGCCTCCTAAAGAGGCATAAAATCGATTCGGTCTTCAGGGCTGCAGCAAATATTCGACAACTCCTGTGGAAGACGATGTAGACTTCAGAACGCCAGGAGTATATAAAATACCATGTGGGTGTGGACAGACGTGCATTCCATTGAACAGCGCTGTGTGAAACGCGAGAAATGTTTTAGTCTACGGTACGCAGAGAAATCAGCGGTAGCAGAGCACGCATTAGAAAACGATCATCGTATTGCATCCGACGAGACATCTGTTATCACAAGGACTAACAGTTTTTGGGATAGTATAAAAAAACGATCGAAATAAAAATTTGTGACAACACACTCAATAGAGACGAGGGCCTGCAGCTAAGGACAGCGTGGAACCCGGCCATCGCAAAGCTGAAGCAGGCACGGCGGCCGCACAACGCAAACATTACCATATATGGTGCCGGAGCGGGTACCAGTGACGTCAGCGCGGCTATATAAGGACGGCAGCAACAACCAGAAGACAGTCACCACTTCACAATGGCCGAAGAATACTCGGCCGTAAGCTCGTGGATTTTAAACCACTTGAAGCGGCTGAAAGTCCAAGAAACTTTTATTAATCATCGTCTTTTTCGCATTTCATTTCACTGACCCCTACTCTATCTTGATTGAGCCTCTGTATTTCATTTTTCAGATTTTCTAACTTCCCTACCACATTCAAGCTTCTGACATTCCGAGCCCGATTCATGGAACGCACCCTTTCGTTGGTTATTCAATTTTTTTTCTCATAGTCCTCCTTGGCAATCCTTTACCGGAGACCATCATGCCATTGATCATTGCAGGTTCTCCTACCTTTAGGGACGGTAACCACCTCTGCTATATCTAGACTGAGTCTCCGCATTTCCCTTTTCAGATATTCTAGCCTTCCTATCACATTCAAGCTTCTGACATTCTACGGCCGATTTGTGGAACGTAACGTTTCATTGGTTGTTCAGTTTTTTCTCATGGTCATCTCCCCATTGGCAATCCTTTCCCGGAGATCATCATGCCGTTGATCATTACTGTTTCTCCCAACTTTTAACGGGCAGTAACCACCCCAAGGGCAATAGAGTGTCCTCAACTTCTGTCTATTCCTCCGCCATCTTTGACAAGGCTGTTGGTAGAATGAGGGTGACTTCTTATCTCGGAAGTCTCAGGTCACCATTGTTGACGATTTTTATTCAAAATTTAAGCAATGGTGGTGTTTGGATCTGAGTACCAGGATGATTTGATTACCAGCACGAGACGCTACCCACATACAACAGTGTCTATGGAAGCGTTATGTGTAGGTGACTATAATTTCTTCCAAGAGTCATCATTTGAGGCCGGTCCTTGAAACATTGTTACCAGACTTTCTCGGGATAGTGTCCACTTATCCTCAGGAGTCTGCCATCTCAGCTGTTTCAGCATCTCTATGACAGTTTCCTGTGAGTTAAGGTATATGTGTCCATTCGTGCTGCCTTTCTCTGTATACGTTCAACATCCCCTTCCAGTCATATTGGTAATGGTAACACGCAGTTGAACAATTTTCTGGGAATGGTCGTATGAGTAATTTGGAAGCCTCCTCCTTTGTAGACTTAATGCATTTCGCTAGCATTCTACCAGTGAATCGAAGTCTGCTACCTGCAATGAAAAGTGTTGTATTCTCCAACAGTTTATTGAACGTAAATTCTTCTACAATACAATAGCTGCAATAGCTGGCTGTACAATGGATGTAGACGTCCGTCGATCTAGCCGGAGATGTGGTTCCTCTCGGTCGGCTGGTACTTCGGTCGGCGGTGCAGTACAGGGGCTTCGGTGATATCTTCTAGGAGACTCTGCTATAGCGGTTGCCATTAGCAGCGGACGAAGACTGGTCTTTCTTCGACCGGCCGGGCCTATATAGTGAGCTGTAGCCAATAGAAACCCGGCGTAGGAATCCGTGGCCGGATATGTCGCGGCGACATCTGCAAGGAAAGGTTTCTATTAATCGACTGGAATCTTTGGCGTGTTTACCTGATGTCTTCGCCTGTTTGGCTGTTGGTTTGTTTCCCTCATAGCGTGGCTGTTATGCGGTGCTGCCTTCCATGTAGGGGAACCCGATGGCAGACAGTACAAAAAGCAATTACAAGTACTAGAATTACCCTCTGCATTAAACGCCACAAATACACTCAACTTTAACCTCTTAATTTAGCCGTCAGTGAATTAAGCCACTAGATGATTGTCACCTCTTATAACAACTTAACAATTTTAATGAATTCTAGGCACTTCAAGTAAAAAGTAACTATTTCACTAATATAAACAGGAGTCCTTGACTCTATGAAACACATGGGGATCGATAGCAGTGAAAATAGTTTAAGCCAGTTACTCGTATTCCTAACGCACTCAGTTCATCAACACTTAGTTCACAAACAGCTCCTCGGTTTACGAGAAGCAGCTGGGTCAACCCACTTAATTATTCTAGAATTATAAAAAATTCCCTTCCCATCCACTCATATAATCTTTATGTAATGGTTGAGCAAAATAAACACCCTATAAAGCACAAAATATCTACAGTACGGTAAAACAACAACAACAGCGCACGATATTACTTCAAATATGAACACAATTGTAATTTACAGCCAACTACAGTTTAGACATTTCTTAACGGGCGAATGAGACTTCGACAGTTAAATGTTGGCAAATTACTAATACCAGATCACTTAGACCAACCAGCTGTTTCATAACAGACACGCTCAGTAGTGCAATACAACCACAGAGTAGTATACAACAGCGCAACTGTACTCGTACTACTGCTGTAACCAGGCTGTGTGACACGCTAAGGCTTTAAACAGCCAAACTAACAAACGGTCACTGCTATTTGTGAACACCAGTGCAAATTGGCGCCTCAGACTCGAGTACAGTATTCTTGTCGGACTCGTATTCTGCGACCACGCCGGCTCCGCACAATCACAGTGGACAACATGCCCATTACTGCATCGTCCGCTCGCTCTCGCACTCTGCCACCAGCTGTGTGATCCGCCACTTCATGGAGTATCCTTGCACCAACGAAGAATCGAACTTGAAGGACTCGATGGCAAGCGATGCACCGAGCGCACTTAAATAGTCTTCCAGTTAAAGACCTACAGACCAGCACCTCTGATCGGAATACTAAACCACGGACGACCATCGATAACAAGAGAGACACTACTCTGCCCGCAAGGTCAGCACGAACGGCTTAGGCGTATTTAGAATTTAAAAGAGCTTGTTCCATTCAACGTTGACAAAGAATTCTCTGAACGTACAAATGGCGTGTATGTAGGAATTCTGTCTTATTTCTATCGTAGGTAGGTCCTGGGGTCAGTGTTGCCTCTCGTTATCTTCATAACCGAAAGTGAACTTTCCCTAGGTCGGTTTATAGCTAATGCTTCATTCGTTGAAATAATTCATGTTATTATTTTGCAATCACGATTTGTTAAAATGATATTTATGAAACTTACGTTTCTTAGGAGACAGGGTAAGGAAAGGCAAATCTATATTTATACCATTTGTAGTGTTCAGTGGAACATAATCTTTGAAATTCTGAAGGCATCGGGAATAAAATACAGGGAGCGAAAGGTTATTTACAACTTTTACAGAAACCAGACGGCAGTTACAAGTCCAGGGGCATCCCAGACATTATTTAATCTGTAAAGTGAGCAAGCAGTAAAGGAAACCATATAAAAATTTTGAGTAGGATTTGAAGTTCAGGGAGAAGAAAGAAAATTTTTGAGGATTGCCGATGAAAATGTAATCCTGTCATAGATACCAAAGCCCTTAGAGGAGTAGTTGAACAGAAGGGATAGTGTCTTGGAAGCAGAATGTAAGATGAACATCAACAAAAGCAAAACAAGTACAATGTAGGCAAATTAAATCAGATGATGTTGAGAGAATTAGATTAGGAAACGATAAAAGGAGTAGATGAATTTTAAGATTTAGGCAGCAAAATAACTGTTAATGACCGAAGCAGGGAGGGTAGAAAATATAGAGAGGCAATGGTAAGAAAAACGAGCCTGAAGAAGAGAAATTTGTTAACAACAATATAAATTCAAGTGTAAGGAAGTCTTTTCCGAAGATATTTGTTGGAGTATAGCCATGTACCGAAGTGAAACATGTACGATAGACAAGAAGAGAATAGAGGCTCCTGAAATGTGATACTGGAAGAAACTGCTGAAAGTTTGATACCTAGCTAGAGTAACTAATGAGGAGGTACTGAATAGAAATGGGGAGAAAAGAAATTTGTGTCAAAACTTGACTAAACGAAGATATCAGTTTTGAGACATCAAGGGAACACCAATTTAGTACTGGAGGAAAGATCGCGGGGGGGGGGGGGTGGATAATTGAGGGAAACCCAGGGTAAGCTGATTTGGAAGGATGTAGGTTGGAGTAATTACTCGGAAATGGAGGCTTGTGTGGGATAGAGGGTAAGACCACAGCAAAGTGCTTCAGTAAATCTGAATATTAAATCTTATAGACTGTTACGTCGCGTCATTTTCGATCAAGTAGGAGAAAATGGCTTGACATAACAGCACAGAATATTTTATGTTCAGTGGCAATGGCAACGAAAGCCTGTAAACACACACAAATTTGAAATCTGCAAGCTAAGTGGCAACTGCTGCATAGTGGACCTCTAAAGCCGGAGGTACTGGCCCTTCTCTAGGGAATGCCACAGCCCGTATTTCAGCACACGTACCAAAGAGAGCAAAAATGCAAATATTGATACAGACGACACTTTCACCCGACAGCACTGTTTGCAGATTGTACTTACTTCAATATCAGTGAAGATTCGTTGACATGTTTTGTAGATCAGTAGATAACCACTTGTGTCTTGGACCAGATGATGCTTCGTCACACTAGTTTACTGCACACTGTATAAGAACAAGAAGTATTTTAGCATCTTTCACCCTAGCGTCAATTATAAAAAGCTGTTGAATACAATTACTGAAGAATCTGCGACATTATTTTAGGTTGCAAAGTTCTTCTTTGATTTACGATTACACAAAATCTACTACCTACCACGAATAGGCTTCAAAGGGATGTTTTCGGATGAGGTAGTGCTTAGTGCATATTGGCTCGTTGACGTACGCCACAGTGTCTCCCCATGTGGGTAGAACATGACTAGTAGTTTCCGGAGTTATTAAAAAACCTGAAATTATAGCAATTGATTAGAGTATGGGGCCATACTCGTCATCACTTTTTCTTTTTATTTATTTGTTGATCAAGTACAAAATTAGAGTTTCCCTGGATATACTTCTAATGCAATAGTTCTTTGCTTGAGAGTCCGCTGCGCAACTTACGTCTAGCAAGTCTAGTTATATTGACTTTAGATAATCGTAAAGGAAAAACTATTGAAAACAATGGGGAGAAAAATGATAAAAATGGTAAAAATTGCGTTTATAACATTTGCCATACGTAGAAAGTCCATAATGTTATGTTAATAATGTCGTAGCCGTAGTCCAGTATTCCGGTTTCTAGAAGTATCGGCGATAGCTTGATGTGATACTGTGTTAAAGAGAAAATCCACTAAGCATGGAGATACAGAGCTTGAACTTAACAATATTGCAATAATGTGCCTGGCACGTAGGACTACTACAAAACAATTAATTTTTGTTTTACAATACCTGCATAATTTACTTTATTCTAGACAGTAAGTCTGTTAAAACCGGATTTTTCTTTATTGAATGAGAGTTGTTGGTGTACCCATTTGATACATCAGGTAAGATGTTAAACTGCGCTGTATGTACCTGAGAAATAGATGAACTGTTGCTTGTGATAATTTAACACAAAATTGTGATGTTCTGTTAATGAGGGGTGTGACGCAAAAATTACGCCGTCTCTCAGCTACCGCTTCATTATTTGCAGAGTCCGATTTCTGACAAGAAAATGAAAATTGCCCTTAAAAGCGCAGCTCAGTTCGAAACCATTCTGAAACAACTATTAGAAAAAAATTAAAATGTATACCTGTGAAACTTTGTTGCAGAAGTTTATTAGGGCCACGAAGGCCTGCATCTGACAGTGAAATATATTTCAGTGTGCATAATACGGAAATGAATACCGTGGATTGCTCTGGAAACTTCTGGCTGCTCCTGCAAATGACGCTGTACTTCCAAACTAAAATAACACGCAATGCGGCAAAGATAAAGTTCTGCTTCGTATAATAAGTACTCAGGCGCTGGTGCAGGTCTTCCGAGTAGACCGCACAGTTTTCTGCTCTTACGTCCGTGCTTCCCCAGCAACCACCAACATTGTGGTCATATATTGCCAATGTCATTTTTATGCACTGTACATATGGATACCAAAAATCTATGAAATCAGACGACTTTCATCTTACGCAGTTACAGGGCAGCAAGTACGTCACAGATTCCGAAATACAGTAATGGTCTCAAAAACAATGATGGTAACTGAAATACACATTCTTTTAAGACAGAAAAGTATTATACAGTACAGGATAGAGTTAGTCATCTTTAGAACACTGTTTCTTTAAGAGAGGTCTAAATTACGTCGTATTACGAGGAGCGGAGCACGGTTTTGTTGTGGGCTTTAGTCCAAAGACTGGTTTGATGCAACTCTCTGTGGTACTCTATACCGCGTAAGCATCTTTATCTCCGAGTAAGTACTCCAACCTACATAGTTCAGAATCTGCTTAGTTTATTTATCTCTTGGTCTCCCTCTACGATTTGTATCCACCTCCCCCCCTCCAGTACCAAATTGATGATCCACCGATGCCTCAGAATGTAGCCTGTCAACCAATCTCTTCTTCTAGTCAGGTTGTACCACAAATTTCCCTTCTCCCCAGTTCTATTCAGTACTTCTTCATTAGTTACGTGACCTATCCATCTTATCTTCAGGATTCTTCTTCTGCATCACTTTTCAAGACCTATTCTCTTCTTCTCTAAACTGTTCATCGTCCTTGTTTCACATCCATACATCCATATGTGGCTACACTCCATACAAGTACTTTCAGGAAGGACTTCCTGATACTTAGGTCTTTACCAGATGTTAACCAGTTTCCCTACTTCAGAAATGCTTTTCTTGCCATTTCCAGTCTACATATTGTATGCTCCCTACTTCGAACATCATCTGTTATTTTGCTTCCCGAATAGCGAATCTCGTTTACTACTTTAAGTGTCTCATTTCCTAATCTAATTCCCTCAGCGTCACCTGACTTAATTCGGCTACATTCCACTATCCTACTTTTGCTTTTGTTGATGTATATTTTATATCCTCTTTTCAAGACACTGTCCATTCTGTTCAACTGCTCTCCCAAGTCTTTTACTGTCTCTGACTGAGTGAAGTGGCATGGGCAAACCACAACCAATATAAATCCCAATACCCAATTCAGAAAAAATTGAATGCGTTGTACCTCAACTCAGTTTGGAGATAATATTTTGTATCAGATTGGAAGTAAACGCTTTACGAGTCACGTATAAGCTGAATACAACTGACAATTCTCACTTAAAGTCGATTCTGATACGTCGTCAGTAAGTGGATTGGTCATAGTGTTATCAGGTTCTGCTATTGGAAGCACCCCATTCTTAGCTGAGATTAATGTCAGCATAGCTTTACCAAGATGTAGCACTGTTCACGTGTCTCATGGCACGCAGACGGGAGGTGCGGGTGCAATGATATGGAGAATGCTACGCTCACGAAACTCAGGCGAGTAGAGCACCAGACTCGAGCTCTGAAGGCCCTGGGCTCACTCCTGTGTAAGGACGGGATATTTTCCTCATTCCAGTCCCTCTGGAACTCCATTCAAAATGAGTACCGAAATCGTTCCCGATTTAAGGGGAGTTAAAATGTAAAAATTTTTTTTCACATTTTCGGATTTTTACCTCATTATAAAATTTGCAGTTTTCTTAATAAAGTGACATATATAACTTAGAAACGCACATGGGAAGTATTTTCATTTACTTTCTTAAATATAATCTACACCGGTTGAAAATGTTAAAATTTTTACGTGCATTACGTCAAGATCTAATAAAATCGGTAATTTTTTTTTTATATATAAGGCTGTTGGTTGCTGTGTTATAAAGGTTCAATTACGTGATTGTATTGGTCATGTCCAGAAGAGGATGGGCACCAGGTTGAGGAAGTTGAAACAAAGTTCGAGAGACAAGAAACTTTTTGATGGTAAAACCATAAGAGGCAGGCTGACAGACAAAATGATTGATGAACTACATCAGCATTATGGGACGGACATTATAAATAGTACTGAGGATTTGTTGAAAATGAAGGAGGCAGTATGGGCTAAATTCTTCCACAGACTGTCAACTCATGAAAAACCTGTACACTAGCTTTGCCCTCCCGGACCTGATTCATAGTGCAATTACCGCAATGCCCAGCACTCAAACAGGTCATACAGCCATAAACATTCTATCCCATCAGCAGTCATGGATATCATAAAACCTATTTACAGAGACTTGGCAAATCCCGAATTACTGAAGAAGTGTCTGCATTGTCAGACTCAAAATCCCAATCAGGCGTTCAATAATCTTATATGGACTTGCTTACTAAAAAATGTTTTTGTTGGAATGAAGACAATAAAGTGGGGGGTCAGCGGTGCTGTTATTGCTTTTAATGATGGCAGCATTGGTAGGGTGAAAGTGCTACAACATATGGGAATTAATACTGGAGCAAACTGCGTCAGAGAACTTAAACGGATGGACAAGGCTCGCAGCACAGTTGGCCACTAAGAAGTCCAGAAAGAAGATTAGCAGAAAAAAACTTCGAAAAAGATCAAGATGATGATATACAGTATGGTGCAAGGTGCTTCTGAGTGACTAAAATTTAAAAAAAAAGCATATACTACGTGAGTTACAGTCTTTTGAGACTTTAGAAGCCGTTCCTGAAAATTTACATTTTCTGTTGCATTTTTCCCTAAATATCAGAAACCACTTCGAGTACAGTATTCAGATTTTCAGGGAGTGATAACATACATATCCTGACTCTACTGTACTAAAAGAAGAAGATAATGTTGTGTATAATTAAAATTATTTAGGATAGCGTACAAAAAAGTACACAAAATTTTGTCCGTTTAATTAAAAAATTGTATTTCCGAAGGCAGTAGCTGAAATGCAATTACTATGGTTCAGTAGACTCATAACATACACTTTAATGTCCTGTAAAAGTTTAATGTTAATGGCTACAGTGGTTCCTGAAATACATAGAAGCCAAGTCACTAAATTTAACATTGTCGGGGTAGGGCGTTCCAACTCCCCTTAATAGGCGGGCGGGACGCTGGGCTCGCCACCCTTATCCTTCTAGTGCCTCACTGAAGAAAGGTTGTATTCTACCCTCAACATGGCCAGTAGCCCACTTTCGGGCTTATGCAAAGGACCTACGAAATTCTACCACAGTGCCTTCCAGCTACGGAGCATAAACTTCGAAGATTTGGAATCAAAGTAGCACTATTGGAAGAGGGGTTAACTAACATGAAATGGTAAATAACAGCGTTATTTAAGGTAAGATAAGAAGAGAGATACTAAACCAAACTTGATTTCGCTCATTCATTACGTTAGAGGGGAACAAAGCTGGCACTAAATTAATCTGTATACCTTTTTCATGAAAACGAGAGTCAAAAACAATGTTTCAGATACTAGTATCTATCAGGCCACCACTAGCTAGTGCTGGAGCCGCCAAAATATGGAACATGGCGCTGGTGGAATATTCAGAAGTAGAGAACGGTGTACAACGGGAAATTTAAAAATACGAGATGGTGTTGCAGAGAATTTAAAATATGCAAGATGACTGTGATGAGAAACGGGAATATGTAAAGTGGCGGTGACAAGAAATTTAAAAATACAAGATTGCTGTGGTGGGGAATTTAAAAATTCAAGCTGGTGTTGGTCGGAAATTTTAAAATCCAAGATGGTGGAACTGGCCTAACTGTGTCTTATAGCCCTCTTCTATCCCTCTCCGCCTTCTTATGCAGCCGGCCAAGGCATAGTATTAAAATGAAGTGGGCAGTCACTTTGACTGTGTAAAAATAGCACGAAGTTAAAAAATTAGCGTAAAATTCGCTTGAAATGCGTCGTGCTCAATGATACTTGCATCTCAACTACGTACAGTAGCATCGTGTTCGAATACATACAATATTTCCATGTGGGAAAAACATGTAATGTTCACTAGAATTGGCACCAATTTCACAGATATTTGGTTCTGAATTGCGTAAATTGGCAAAATACAAAATCTCTCTCTCTCTCTCTCTCTCTCTCTCTCTCTCTCTCACACACACACACACACACACACACACACAACTGGATTGGATGAGGGCTGCGATGGTCAGTTTACAAGGATCACTGCCATTACTCCCCATCCTGTTGAGTGAGGTGATGATGGTCAGTTTGCAGGGTGATTGCTGTTACCACATCACAGAAAATTAACTTCAATAATTTAAGGGAAGATGGCACTAAATACTTACCAACAGTGACTGATAAAAAAATTGGAGACTGTAAAGAGAGCAATGGAGGAGGAATATGAGCGTATAGAGAAAGCCATACATGAAGCGGCGAAAGAAGCTCTTGGAGAATATGAAAAAACGATAATGCCAGTTTGGTGGAATGCAGAAATAACAGAGTTGACTAAAAGCAAAAGAGAACCTTGTTTGACGTTCCTGAATGTGAATGACAGCCAGAGTGGAAACATAGATCACTAAGCAGAGAAGTAAAAAGATGACTGTTAAAACAAGTCCTGGTTAGAATGATATAAATTTGTAGAGAAAATGATTGTTGGGGGTCATAGTACTGATGCATGGAGAACAATCAAGCCAATGTGAGTGTCAATTAGTAAAACGTTACATCATAATTATATTAGTCGTGGTCTATGGATAAAGAATTTCAAGGATTTATTCCACTAAAATTCGGCCTGAGTTTTCGCATAGACTTGAGGTGAGGATGCAACACGAGGCGTTTAGATATGAAAGGTCTTCAACAGGCTGTGACGTCCTTCAAGATGAAGGAGGCACCACAATACGGATCAGTATATCCAGAGATGGTCGAGAAACACCGAAATTTCGGAGATGCTAAGGAAATTGTATGGAAGAGTATTAAATTGGGAAGATGTTCTATCGAAATGAGAACATGTTACATAACACTGGTGCAGAAGAAAGGGTCACATAATGACTCAAAAAACTGTAAGGGATTGGTAGTAATGCCTTTCGCTGGAAGACTGTAATTGAAAGTACTTAAAGATATGGTAGAGAAAGGAACAAGTCATAAGCAGCACGAAGAGCCAGCAGGAATCTGAGCAGGGAGGTCGGTGATGGATGATATACTCACAATGAAACTAGTAGATGTAAAGGGTGTAAAATTTGGATTGGAGACACATATTCCTATGATTGGCCTGGTAAAATCATATTGTAGTATACTCACCAGCAAACTGTGGTAAACATTGAAAGAGACACTTGCATCAGAGACTGTTAAGGCTGTTACGAAACGAAAATAACACAGCGACAGTAAGGGTTGAAAATAGCTGGACAGAAGAACTGGTGGTGAATAAGGATCTGGGGCAGGGGTGACAGCTGTCACTGACCCTCCCTAAGCTACAACTAGAAACAGACTGGCATAGAACATGCCATGTTATATGAGTGACAATACAAGGCGTCCACATTTTGCAGAGCTTACATGAGCTTGATCCACAAGGACAGGACGATACAGTATGAGATCATCATAAAATAATAATTATATTAACAAAAGGCAATTGCAGTTAATATCATGTACCAAAAACTAACAAAAATTATCTAGCAATATATAAACTGACATAAACAAATAAGTTAAAGTGAAATACATTTTGGATACGAACCGAGCAGTTGGTGAATGATATTCTAAAACTCCCATTTAGCAAGAGAATGACGATCTTCAGCGCAGAAAGGCATAAGGTCAGAAATATACATTATTTCTTTTAATGTAAATAAGAACGGCACTGAGGGTAAGTGGCTGCATGTCATTGACAGGGTTCGGCTGCGACCCAGCAAGAAAAATAAAAGTACATTCACCATATAGCGAGACGGTGATTGGCTGAAGCCATACTTGCCGACGCAGACAAGACACGGTGGGGAGATACCCATTATATAAAAGCATTCTGAGACATAAAATTTCTATCTCTCTCATCTCACAATAGACCGCACAAATGTATGGAAATAAGTGAGGGCATTGAGAGATTTGCTACTGGAAAGTGAGGACGATATGCTTCACGTATCCTGGCGGCAGATAGCAAAGCGGTAGTTAATTATTCCTGCAGGAATTTTTGTGGGCAAAGAAATTGTGCATGTCATTACAACCCATAGTGAGTGTGCAACAGCCATTGTTTCGACTAGGGAAAGGTTAACGGTCTATGGAATGCAGAAAAGTTGCAACTGAGTGAATTCAGTCAAGGCCAGAGTATGGAATTAGCGTGTCAGTTCCAGTACAGGGACAAGGCCATTGCAGATGCCACTTGGTAAAGTACCATCATGCATTAAGCCACAGTAAATTTTGAGTCTAGATTTGGCTCACTCCAACTTAAGTACACTTTGGCCATTGAATATCAAAAGCTAGGATACTAACTGACCCTGACATTGAGTACTTTAGAGCTTTTGCAGTGGTTCAAAACTCAGTGCATTGACCAGCTACCATAATGTAGATCTAAATGAGCTGATAAGGATTTTTAATAATCATTCTGTGTAAAAATTTCTATGTGTAGGGGTAACGATTTTAATAATCGTCATTTCCATATGTCCAAGACTTAAATATTTTGTTGTTGATTGTCAAAGGTAATTGAACATGACTGTTGTTTATCACTTGACCCCTGAAAGCAACAGTTGATAAATTACATATAGAATAAAAATGAGAATAGCTGTTTCGTCATTCTAGAATAGGCCCCAAACTTTAATTTTTATTAATACATGCGTTGTAGGTATGTGACAGCAGCATTTCTAATGATTTTTGTTACGATCCGCCCCTGATATCAGCTGCCTTACAGGACCAGGATCATATTTATTTAGAATGTCTGTTTGACACCCTGCGCTTGAGAAGACAGTTAAGATGTTTTGTCCATTTGCGCAGTAAGTGGTAAGCTAAGTTCTCACACATTAGTACACTCACTGTGCTGGTACAAAGGTCTGACATATGATAACAACAGAGGACAGCAAGATATTTAGCCTGTATTTTACAGACAACAAGATTGAATCAGCTGTCAATGAAGCTGATATGAGGGTCATGATAAGAAAGTTTAAAGAGGAATACAGTAAGGCTGGCCAGAAGATGAACATGAAGTGTGAGTACTTGGCGGCTGGAACTGGAATAGCAAATAATTTTGAAGTAGATCGAAAAATAATTGTAGGTGTGGAAGAGTTAGAACATTCGGAGGTATTATTTTATAAACAGGGCAAACCCAATAATGAAATCGGTATTATGATAAATGAATGGCTGAAATGACTCTAAGCGCTATGGGACTTAATATCTGAGGTCATCAGTCCCCTAGACTTAGAACTACTTAAACCTAACTAACCTAAGGACATCACATACATCAATGCCCAAGGTAGGCTTCGAACCCGCGACCATAGCAGCAGCGCGGTTCTGGACTGAAGTGCCTAGATCCGCTCGGCCACAATGGCCGGCTTACGATTGATGAAGAACGAGCTGTAACAAGAGAGATGAACTCAGTTCTGTGGAACAAACAATAAGAAGAACAACGAAGAAGCCACAGGGATGGGTTACTTAAGACAAAGCTCAGACTGTGCTAGGATGGGTTGGATGAATTACGATGTAATCGGAGAAAGGAGGACGATGGGCCGGGGTACCTGTAACGACATAAAAGAAAACAAAGAAAAGCAGCCCATGTCGTTTCCCATGTGAATAAGATAAACGAAGATGGACACAGAACAGGATACTACTATGATACCATACATGCAAAGGAAAGGAAAATTCTGGAGGAGGCAATGGATGCAAGGAATATGAATGTTGAGAAAAGTCAAGACAGAAAAAGATGGCGACTGGGGGCACGAAGATGTAGATAATTAACAAGGAAATGAAGAATTTCCCCCCCCCCCTCTCTCTCTCACTCTCTCTCTCTCTCTCTCTCTCTCTCTCTCTCTCTCTCTCTCTCTCTCTCTCTCCCCCCACCTCTCTCTCTCTCTCTCTCTCTCTCTCTCTATCTCTCTCTCTCCCCTCTCTCTTTTTTTCTGTCCCCTTCTGTAATGATTGTTTTAGTGAAGCAAAAACATAATATATTAGAGAGGGATTGAAGAGAAGAACAATCAAACAAATAATACTATAGTACACATACTATTCCCTTTTTACGTTAAAATACAATAAATGAAAAATCAACTTTGACTTGAATCACTAATTGTTCTGCTTCTCCTGTCACACAGTGGAAACGTATGAATTCAATACACTTTTCAGAAAGTCGTCAGTTGTAAACAGCTGGGTGAAAGAAAAAATGGCTCTGAGCACTATGGGACTTAATTTCTAAGGTCATCAGTCCCCTAGAACTTAGAACTACTTAAACCTAACTAACCTAAGGACATCACACACATCCATGCCCGAGGCAGGATTCGAATCTGCGATCGTAGCGGCCGCGCGGTTCCAGACTGTAGCGCCTTTAACCGCTTGGCCACCACGGCCGGCTGGGTGAAAGAGTCTGAGTGAATATCTGAGATATCTCCATTAGACAACAATGTTCTGAGAACGTAATCTTACTTAATGAAATCGAATCGACATTGAACTGCATTTTGAGGAGAAAACTGAATATTGTGTGTATCATATATTCCTGATGTAAAATCTATCATTTTGTTACTCTGAATCACAAACAGTTCAGTGTTACAAATACATTCATACACACCATATACTTCAGACACATCAAGTGATCATACTCGATAAAGCACTCCTTTTTAAATGACTGCATTATATTAACATCTACGTCTAAAAAAGAGTTTAAACTGTAATCAGACCCAATGAATTTGTGTTTGTAAAACTAAAAACTGCTGCAAATTAAATACAGAGCCACAGCGACCGTCCTGTAAAGAGACAGTATTTATGCCTTTTATACACACATCAAAAAAAGTTTTGCGTCACCCCAGTTCCTAGAGCTTCTGAAGATAGACGTTGACTGTGGATATTGTATCACATACTCAGTCCCTTTGACTGTTCAGAGATTTCACTAAGCCCGCCCAAAGATGTAAAAAAAAAAAAAAAAAAAACATGCATGAGCAGCGCATATTAGACGGAGGGGGTCCGACAGCCGATCAGTTAAGGGCATTCCACCAGGAAGGAGGTACATGGCTCGTGTTATCTGTAGTTCAACCATGCCTAGAAGGTCAATACCGCGGTTCGATAGCGTCCGCATTGTTACTTTGTGCCAGGAAGGGCTCTCAAATAGAGAACTGTCCAGGTGTCTCGGAATGAACCAAAGCGATGTTATTCGGTCATGGAGGAGATAAAGAGAGACACGAACTGTCGATGACGTGCTTATTCCAGGCCGCCCAAGAGTTAATACTGCACTGGATGACCGCTACCTACGGATTATGGCTCTGAGGAACCCTGACACCAACGCCACCATGTTGAATAATGCCTTTCGTGCAACAACAGATCGTCGTGTTGCGACTCAAACAGTGCGCAATAGGGTGCGTGATGCGCAACTTCACTGCCGACGTCCATGGCGAGGTACATCTTTGCAACCACGACACTATGCGGGGCGGTACAGATGGGCCCAAAAACATGCTGAATGGACCGCTCAGGATTGGCATCACGTTCTCTTCACCGACGAATGTCGCATATGCCTTCAGCCAGACAATCATCGGAGACGTGTTCGAGGCAACCTAGTCAGTCTGAACGCCGTAGACACACTGTCGAGCGAGTGCAGCAAGGTGGAGGTTCCCTGCTGTTTTGGGGTGGCATTATGTGGGGGCCGACTTCCGCCGCTGGTGGTCATGGAAGGCACCGTAACGGCTGTAGGATACGTGAATGCCATCCTCCGACAGACAGTGCAACTATATCGGCAACATATTGGCAAGGCATTCGTCTTCATGGACGTCAGTTCGCACCCCCATGGTGCACATCTGGTGAATGACTTCCTTCAGGATAACGACATCGCTCGACTAGTGGCCGGCATGTTCTAGAGACGTGTACCCTATCGATCATGCTGGGATAGATTGAAAAATGTTGTTTATGGTCGACGTGACCCACTGACCACTCTGAGGAATCTACGCCGATTCGCCGTTAAGGAGTGGGACAATCTGGACCAACAGTGCCTTGATGAACTTGTAACTTGTGGATAGTTGCCACGACGAATACAGACATGCGTCAGTGCAAGAGGACGTGGTACTGGGTATTAGAGGTTGTGGTGTGTACAGCAATCTGGACCACCACCTCTGAAGGTCTCGCTGTATGGTGGTACAACATGCAATGTGCGGTTTTAATGAGCAGTAAAAAGGGCGGAAATTATGTTGATCTCTATTACAATTTTCTATACAGTTTCCGGAGCTCTCGGAACCGAGGTGATGCGAAACTATTTTTGTTGTGTGCAGTTTCACTGCATGATACCTCACGGATATGAGTTGACATTTTTAAATATACATTTTTTATTAGGTACACTTCGTAACCCCCTGTGTCCATGTTGTTCAGTCCTCCAAGTCATACCAAGCACGAGGTACCGCTGTTATAAGTTCACCAGCACTGATGGTCGAGGATCTTGACAGGAGATAGCATCGCTCTCAATATCTGATGTCGCTCTCTGCTTGAAATGGTGGAGATCATGGAACTGGGAGGGAATTTGCAGAGCCAAAAATAAAGAAAGCTATAACAACATTTGTTTGCCTCAGTGGCGTTTTCACATAGGGAAATGAACAATAAAAGCAACCAACAGCATTTAATAGATGCCACAATGAGAAATATCGTTCAGATTATTTAAAGTTGTCGTGGTCTTTAGTCCGAAGTCTGGTTTGATGCAGCTGTCCATACTACTCTATCCTGTGCAAGCCTCTTCTTCTCCAAATAACTACTGAAATCTACATCCTTTCGAATCTGCTTTCTGTATTCATCTCTTGATCTTCCTCTACGATTTGTAATCCGCACACTCCCTACCAGTACTAAATTAGTGGTCCCTTCATGTCTCAGAATGTGTGCTACCAACCAGTCCCTTCTTCTAGTCAGGTTGTGACACAAATTTCTTCTCATTACTTACGTGATCTAATCTTCAGCATTCTTCTGAGCACCCCATTGAAAAAGTTGCTGCTCTCTTTTTGTCGTAACTATTTGTCGCCTACATTTCACTTCCATACATGGTTACACCCGAGACAAATACCTTCACAAAAGATTTCCTAATACTGACATCTATATCGATGTTAAGAAATTACTCTTCTTCTGAAAAGCTTATTTTGCCATTGACAGTCTACATTTTATCTCGCCTCTACTTCAGCCGTCATCAGTTGTCTTTCTGCCCTCAGCATCGCCTGATTTAATTCCACAACATTTTCTTACCCTTATTTTCCTTTTGTTGTAGTTCATCTGATCTTACAGGTGTTACGCTGTCTCTGATAGAATTACAATGTTTCAGCAAACTTCAACGTTTTTGTTTCTCCTACGTGAACTTTTGTTCCTTCTCCCAGTCCAAATTTTTCTTTCGTTTCCTTTGTTTCTCACTGTACAGATTGAATAACACCAGGATGGACTTCAACCTCGTCTCACTCCCATGTCAACCACCACTCCCCTTTCATACCCCTCTACACTTATAACTTCCGTCTCGTTTCTGTACAACACGTAAGTAGCTCTTCATTCCCTGTATTTTATTCCTGCCCCATTCAGAATTTCTAAGAGTGTATTCCAGTCAAGCCATAGCCTTACTACAGTGATAACATTGCGTCCTTTCAGATCACCGAAGTTAAGCACTGTCGGGCGTTCATTGTAGTGTTCATAGTAGCCTATCTGTGTTCCTATTTTCTTACTCATTATTAGACCTATACCTGCATTACCCATACCTCAGTAACCCTGTACTCACCTGACTAGAAGTCATGTTCCTCTTGCCATCGAACTTCACTAATTTCCACTTTAACCCATCCAGTTCCCTTTTTAATTTTTTAACCTCTCTTTAAAGGATCTAACTTTTCACCCTCCAACTTGTGTAATGCCAGTTTTGTTTATCCTGATGACGACATCGCTTCTTATTCAACCCAGTCTATTGTTTCTTTTCATTCTTTACTTTCTTCTTCATTTCAGCTTCTCCCAGCTTCTATTCAATGGGAGTGTAATGTAGTTCCGGAGAGGCTTAAGATGATGTAATTCCGTTTCACCCAAATAAATTGTCCTGACTAAATGACGTATACCCTACTTTCAAAACTAATTGCAGAGATATAGGTATCAAACCGCTTTTTCGAATGGAACTATAGTATTTTCCTCAATTACTACTATAATAATGAATCAGACTAATTGAACAGCCTTTCATTTCAAAATACGATTACTAGTTCAGGATAAATTATAAAATTTGATAATTAGGATTTATCTGGTTCGAAACTGAAGACGACTGCGGAGGTTCGTGTTGTTTTACAGACTTGTCGCAGCCGGCTGACGGGGCGACCCCGCTTGATGCAGCTAAGACGGCCGACTTAAAACAGCTGAATAGTAGAGAACTGATGGTATTCGCATTTGGTTACACGTGGTTGGGTCCGCCCCTGGTAGCTGAGTAGTCAGGCGACGGAATGTCGTACCTAACGGCCCGGGTTCGATTCCCGGCTGGGTCGGAGATTTCCTCCGCTCAAGGACTGGATGTTGTGTTGTCCTTGTTATCATCATTTAATACCCTTCGACACGCAAGTCGCCGACGTGGCGTCAACTCGAAAGACTTGCACCAGATTGTCTACCCGACGGGAGGTTATAGCCACAGGCATTTTTACACGTGGTTGTAATGACACATCAGCTGAAAGCTGTATCTATCTGAGAATTATTCACCAGCTTAACAGCGTAACAGTTTTGCACTTTATTATGCCATAAAGAAAGCTCCACGTCTAAGATTAAATGGACGTGTAAAAGCAGGCCGCTGTGGTCCAGCGGTTCTAAGCGCTTCAGTCCAGAACCACGCGGCTGCTACGGTCGCATCCTGCCTCTGGCATGGATGTGTGTGATGTCCTTAGGTTAGTGAGGTTTAAGTAGATGTACGTCTAGGGGATTGATGACCTCTGATGTTAAGTCCCATAGTCCTTAGAGCCATTGGAACCATTTATGATGTGCAAAACTGTGGATGGAATTATGAAAATTATAAAAGTATTAATTCGGAGCTCAGTGTCTAGACATCCACATACTTTGGAAAATTTGTGGTTCGTTCATGTCTCAGAATGTATGCTACCAACCAGACGTGTGCATCAACAGTGTGTGTGTCGCGAAGTGACCTCCACAGTGGCGGAAAATCTGGATGGAACACCCTTTTCGCACCTGGACATGGATTGTGGAGGTTGTTGTGACAGGAATTGTACGGCCAACTAGCGATAAAACATCACTGGTTACAAGAGCGTTTTGTTCATGTCAGTTACATGGATGGAGCTGCTGGTGGAGGGAAGGCTGCTGGCCTCGATGATATAGGTGGCCACAGATTCACTGCGTGTCGGCATCAGCGTTTCGACCACCTGCCACGCAACGCATGAGGAAACTGCAGTAGTTGGCTTCAGCGGAGCCGTAGAGTCCTGATGAAAGCGTCCTGTCGGCGATGGATGACGACGGCAGCTCCCTCTGGTTCGGCTGCTTCATGTCCGCAGTGACAACCCACCAGGATAAGTGATGCGTTTAAACCGTCGAGCCCGGCGTGACGGAAGATGATGAGTGTGTCCATCTAGAGCAATGGTCAGTAATAATGTAGACCTGCACAGGCCGGACGACACCGACACTGTAATAATAGTCCATAATGCATTCCTTCTTGACGGCCTAATATTAAATTTGAAAAATCATTAACTGAAAATAAAAAAGAGCGTATAGGTAACTGATATATAAACAACTGGATCCTAAATGGCGAACACGTCCAAAAATATTCGCGAAGGGGAAAAATATAGTTTTTCGTAAATAAGTAAAAATCTACATCTCCGATCGAAAAACTTGAAATGAGATGGATGTAGGGCTTAAAATGATGTATTGATTTCATTTTTTAAAAGTATCGATTGATTTGTTACGTTTCGAGATATATCGAATAACCTGTTACGATCTCGTAAATATTTTCTTTAAAAATCTCGTAAACGTTCACATTCCGGTAATGCTGTTTAGTATGAGTATAGCGCGTGTTATGTCAAACTGTACCTGTTTGAATAATTTAAAAATATTAATGATTTATCGTGGTACATCGATTTTTTGATAGAAGACGCTCTCCAAAATTGTCTGAATCTTCTCAGCAGATGGCCATACAGTAACAGTTTTAGGTGTATTTTCTTGGAAAAGGGTTGTGGTAGGATGCTACGAAATAATTTTCACGATAATTATTAGGACACTTTTATTGGGCGTGTTTTTTTAGCCGTCCCAATTTTTATTTTCTGAAAATAACTTTCAAAGGAAGAAATTGCTGGCATCCTTTCACGAATGTTTTAAAAAAAGTTTTTTTCCGCTTTCTGGAGCCGGGATAACTTAAGAAGGAAAGTCTAGTGGACATAATTAACATTTTAAAGCCATGTGCTTGCCGGAGGTTAATATAGAATACTTATATTTTCAAGGAGAAAAACGTTTGCATATGTTTCATTGACTTGGAGTATTAGTAAATAAGTAATAAAGTGAAGCGTGCAAGCATGGAGTGCGTCAGCTGGTGCGTGCCGCGGAATGTGTGTGTGTGTATATGTGTGTGTGTGTGTGTGTGTGTGTGTGTGTGTGTGTGTGTGAGAGAGAGAGAGAGAGAGGGGGGAGGGGAGGGGACACGGGAGTGGCAACCGGTAGGCGATCGTTCTGAAAACTGATTGCAAACGGTCTGCGGATGTACAATCTTTGATATCTCCACACGCTGCGTTGTTTGCTCCGGAACCATGAATCTTCCAGAAAAACCCTTCGCCCAGCGACGCCAGCAAGTAGTACATCGATTCCGTATACAATATTGACCAGTTGATTAAAAAACGTTCGTGAACTGCAAGTGAGAAGATATTTTTGTATATATTGGTGAACGTTAATTTTTTGAGACATAACGATCGAGGATTCGGGTATAGTCTAAAAAGATAGCCTACAGACGCATGATTTTCTACATAAATAAATTCCACACGGAAATTTACTGAACGAAAATTTTCTACACATATTTTGTTTGCATTGTATTACTGCACTGTCAAACTCTACTCAATATGTAATCTATTGTTATACACTGCTGCAATAATTTCACAAAATGTATGTGCTGGAATTTTTGTATAGGAAATACTTTCCATGACTTTTTCCTGTGGTAGATCCAACATTGTGTTCCAGAAGCTGAGATATCAAAGATTATGCAGGCATAGGCAGTGTAGAATCAGGATTCAAAGCGGGCGCACACCGGTTCCCCCAATACGCGTGCTCCAGCATCCTCGAATATTAGGGATTGCCCCCTCCCCCCCCCCCCCCCAGGTTGGATTAAAGGAAGATATCGAAGCATTTCAGAGGCGGGCTGCTAGATTTGTGACCGGCAGGTTCGAAAAACATGCAAATAATACGAGGATGCTTGGGGAACAAATGTGAATTCCTGGATGGAAGGCGACGTTCTTTTCGATGAACGCTATTGAGAAAATTTGCAGAGCCGACATTTGAAGTTCACTGTGGAACGATTCTATTGCTGCCAACAACGTAATATTTCGCATAAGGAACTCGAAAGTAAGATAAGAGAAATTTGGGCTCGTGTGGATGTATATAGACACACATTTCTCCGTCGCTCCATTTGAGACTGGAACACGACAGGAAATGTCTAGTAGTGGTACAATGATCCCTCTGCCACGCATCGTACGGTGGCTTGCAGAGTATGCAAGTAGATGTTCTTCCCTGTATATCTGGGCCAGGTGCCATCGTCTCTCCACAAAACTATTCACCTAAATGGGTAGATGCTATTGCACCTATATAATATCACCCACGGTGCTAATCGCATACTCGTTTTCTTAGTACATACATGTTCACTTCGACTGATTTATATTCCATGTTTTCACAAGATACTGGAGTTTATCATTCTACGTTATTCTCCGTCACTCCTGCAAGGTTAGCTCTTAGTTCATAAACTACGCTCCTTACTTCCTGCTTCCGCTTCGGTACTTCTCTTTTAATATCTCAAGAATCCGCCAAACCTAACACAGCCTATTGACAAACGACCACACAGGTCCCTGTTTTTAACCTACGACTGTTCTCATTCCTGCTGTATCATATCCGCATACTCTGGAGTATGCTGTACTTGGTATAGTCAAGTTCTTTTCTTTTTTCCTCAGTATTTACATTACCTGTTCGCTAAGTCATGTTCTTTAAATTCTAGGGCATTATTCTCTCTGCTACGTCTGCCTGGTCTGTTCTTACTGCAGCTACTAAAATTCGAAAACTTTCTTTCGGGGTTAGCCAAATGTGGTACCAAAAACTACGTGATTAACTTACTATCAGTGACAAGAAAGTACAGGAGAATGAAACAGAATGACGAGGAATAGCCTTAAATATTCTACTAACTTATCATTTGCTATTCCACACTCTTTCAGCCTGAATTGTTGCTCATGCGTTCTACTGTAAATACTTCACTACAATGAGTCTTTTTCTTTGCTCACAAGACACATTGCCTGTTACAAACGGCGCAAATTAACGTACATTTCGTATAATTCTGAGAACACCTTCTAAACTTAATGTAATGATACAGGAAAGTGGTAGAGATAGGTCGAGCTGTGAGTGGAAGTTATTGTTAAACATATTTTATTTCCCAAAAGTTTCATGCACTAAAAGGAAAGGAACAAGGAAGATAACAATTAACGGGAGTAAGAATACTAACGCACAGAATTTCGTGTTTGAGTGCTAAGGACGGGTAGAACACCGTATCTACAAAAATTTCAGTGAAACAAACTTAACTGTTAAAGAGATCAGCGTAGCGATAGTTAATAAAGTAGAATAGCTCGGTATTATTTTGATAAATCAGTAAAAACAGAGCTTGGACTTCATACCGACGAAACTTAATTCCACCACCGAGCTCGGCGCGCATCTAATAGCGCTGTTTTGCAGAGCAGTGCCGACCGGTGTGGCCGAGCGGTTCTAGCCGCTTCAGTCCTGAACCGCGTGACCGCTACGGTCGTAGGTTCGAATCCTGCCTTGGGCATGGATGTGTGTGATGTCCTTAGGTTAGTTAGCTTTAAGTAGTTCTAAGTTCTAGGGGACTGATGACCTCAGATCTTAAGTCCCATATTGCTCAGAGCCATTTGAACCATTTTGTTTTGCAGAGCACAGTCCCAGATACGAATTCCATCAGTGCGACTGCACGACCACACTCAGCGGTTTACTTCACTGCGACAGTTCGCTCCTTGCCTTGGCGCAGCATTTAGAAAACCACGCACGTGTGACATCTCGTGAGGGCACATCCTCTCTGCCATATGACCTAAAGGCCCCAGAGGAACAGTCAGGCGGAAATCTTGCACCGGAACGTGAATAATCACAGTATGACGTCATGTATAATCACATCAAAGATATAAAATGCAGAGCCACTCAGTTTAAATACTCTTATTAATGTATAAATTTAGGTGGTAGCTTGCCTGAAATATTTCATTACAGATTGTTTATCATAGCTAACAACAGCTAGGGAACTGCACTGACGACCTTTAATATAGGAAAAGTAGAAAATTACATAACACTTAGGACCCCCTGTTTTATAAAATTCGCTACTTTTGGATACTGCGGAATAATGCAGCCACTGCTTTGTAAGACTTCACAAGTGTGCACCATCGCCTTAAACATACCACTATATTATGAATCTTATTTTTAACAAAAGATGTCGGTGGCTATCAAATAGTCTGTGAGCACGTTATACTATTTACCAGAACGGTGGAGTAAAACAGGAACACTTGTGGGGAGTCGGTAACCTCTCGGAGCCAATTCTTATACAAGTCTGACACGCAATCGTGTACTTGCAACTTGTCACTATCATGTGGTTAAGACCTGCTACTGCCGTTGTGTCCTTATAGCAGTGTCCAGACGTGATAATCTTCAACCGATGTAGGTGTGCTGAATAATACCTGTGTCCCATAATTCAAAATGGTTAAAATGGCTCTGAGCACTATGGGACTTAACTTTTGTGGTCACCAGTCCCCTAGAACTTAGAACTACTTAAACATAACTAACCTAATGGCATCACACACATCCATGCCCGAGGCAGGATTCGAACCTGCGACCGTAGCAGTTGCGCGGTTCCAGACTGAAGCGCCTAGAACCGCTCGGCCACAACGGCCGGCCCCGTGTCCCATCCTCACGCGAATGGTAGAGGTCAAATGAAGTCTATGAAGCTGCACCGAGGAGAGCAGATGTTCGATTGTATGGACGCTGGGTGGCCGCCGACAGAGTGCTGAGAGACATGCCATTCTCGGTTCCAAGCATGATAATCAGCCTACTGTATCGTCGATGTGCACAATGGAACGGCGTTTGGCGTAATTGGCCTTCTGTAATACTCCTCTCGGTAAGGCGGTCAGCAGTTTCATAATGAAGAACGTTCGTTAATCCAGAGTGATTGAGCGGCAATGCTCAAGGTCTGCGCGTCTCTTATGGTCGACAAGACATCATAAATGGTTCAAATGGCTCTGAGCACTATGGGACTCTACTTCTGAGCTCATCAGTCCCCTAGAACTTAGAACTACTTAAACCTAACTAACCTAAGGACATCACACACATCCATGCCCGAGGCAGGATTCGAACCTGCGAGCGTAGCGGTCACGCGGTTCCAGACTGAAGCGCCTAGAACCGCTTGGCCACAACGGCCGGCCCCGTGTCCCATCCTCACGCGAATGGTAGAGGTCAAATGAAGTCTATGAAGCTGCACCGAGGAGATCCATGGTCGAGAACAGATGTTCGATTGTATGGACGCTGGGTGGCCGCCGACAGAGTGCTGAGAGACATGCCATTCTCGGTTCCAAGCATGATAAGCAGCCTAATGTATCGTCGATGTGTACAATGGAACGGCGTTTGGCGTAATTGGCCTTCTGTAATACTCCTCTCGGTAAGGCGGTCAGCAGTTTCATAATGAAGAACGTTCGTTAATCCAGAGTGATTGAGCGGCAATGCTCAAGGTCTGCGCGTCTCTTATGGTCGACAAGACATCCAGAACATAAATGGTTCAAATGGCTCTAAGCACTATGGGACTCAACTTCTGAGGTCATCAGTCCCCTAGAACTTAGAACTACTTAAACCTAACTAACCTAAGGACATCACACACATCCATGCCCGAGGCAGGATTCGAACCTGCGACCGTAGCGGTCTCGCGGTTCCAGACTGTAGCGCCTAGAACCGCACGGCTGCTCCGGCCGGCTAGAATATAAATGTTAGTCTGTTTATCAAAGGTGGGATGTTGCAATTTCTGCAGCACACTTTGAGCATCCGCAAGTATCAGGACAAACTTGAATGTCCAGGTGCCATAATGAATAGCGTCTCTGATAGCCAGTAGCTCAGACATGTAGACATAAGATACAGGTGGCGGCATAAGCATTAGGTAGGCGCCACTAAAAGGGCACAAGAAGGCGTATCGCACACCGGCCTCAGAATGGTCCGTAGAGATTTGAACGTAAAGCTGTCACTGTATGCTGAGAAAATGGTTGAGGTCTCGAGTAATGTTGGTCTCCGTTCGGAAAACGGACAGCAGGTGTGCCACTGGGGCTGGAGTGAAGAATAGCCTAAACGAAAAACGAAAAGAGGGAAGTTTTGTGTCCTGTAGAACGAATGGAAAGATATGGCACCATTTAGCCTCGACATGGCATGGCATTTAAATTTTTGTTGATGTCTCACTGCTCTTGACGGCAAATTCATGTTCTTTACATTGAACATACAAATACTATAGTAAAACCTGGCTGTAAGCAATGGTGAGGAAAAAAGTTGGTTGTTTTGAGAAGTTATGCAATAAAGTTTAAATAAAATCTCAAGAAAGGAAAATGAAATTGTGGATGTGTTAGATGACGTGCAGTTTGGCTTTAGGAAAGGTGAATGCACCAGAGAGGCAATTCCGACGTTGCTGTTGGTAATGGAAACCAGACTAAAGAATAACGAAACACGTTCATAGGATTTGTCGACCTGCAAAAAGCGTTCGACAATGTAAAATGGTTCAAGACGATCGAAATTCTGAGAGAAATAGGGGTAAGCTATGGGGAGAGACGGTAATATACAGTGTGTACAAGAGCCAAGAGGGAATAATAAGAGTAGAAAGCCAAGAACGACGAGCTCGGATTAAAAAGGATATAAGACAGGGATGTAGTGTTTCGCCCCTACTGGTCAATCTGTACATCGAAGAAGCAATGATGGAAAAAAAAGAAAGGTTGAGAACTGGGATTAAAATTCAAGGTGGAAGAATATCAATGTTACGATTCGTTGATGACATTGCTATCCTGAGTGAAAGTGAAGAACAACTACATGATCTGCTGAATGGAATGTACAGTCTAATGAGTACAGAATATGGATTGAGAGTAAATCGAAGAAAGGCGAAAGTAGTGAGAAGTAGCAGAAATGAGAATAGTAAGAAACTTAACATCATGATTCATGGTCACGAAGTAGACGGAGTTCAGGAATACTACTGCCTAGGCAGCAAAGTAACCAATGATGGACAGAACAAGTAAGACATCAAAAGCAGGCTAGCGCTGGCAAGCCTTAATTTGAGGGAGAAATTTCTGAGAACGTACGTTTTGAGCACAACATTGTACGGTAGTGAAGCATGGACTGTGGGGAAGCCGGAACAGAAGAGAACCGAAACATTTGAGATGTGGTGCTACATAAGAATGTTGAAAATTAGGTGCACTGATAAGGAATGAGGAGGTTTTGCGCAGAATCGGAGAGGAAAGGAATATGTGGAAAACCCTGAGAAGGAGAAGGTGATAGAATTGCAAGTGTTACTCTGAGATGAAGAGGTTACCAGAGGAGAGGAATACGTGGAGGGGGCCATATTAAACCAGTCAAAAGATTAATGACTCAAAAAAAATTTAAGTTTTTTCAGGTACATCAATAGTGATGCTTATATTCAGATAAGTCAATGTTTTCCAATATCTGAGTAATGACATATATTTGCAATCATGAATTGTATGCAAAATTTCATTCTTAAAAATACGTCTGAGGGTACTTATCCACGATAACATGCAAACTAATTACACGTAACTTGGGTTACCATTCACTTAACACTGTTTAATTGCTGAGTTAACAAAAGTTTGCTGCAAAACTTCGTAACAATCAAAATTGACTCGTATTTATAAAAAAGTGCCTGCCTGAAGGATGAGCAAGACAAACTGAAAAGATCCGAACTGTTTCACTTTGATACTAAGATTTGCATTACGAATTTTTGCGATAGTAAATCATAACAACCTAATGAATCCTATGATTCAATAGCATATAAAATTAATTTCATTGTCACCTCACTCCAGCATGTAAAAAATCTTAAGGACGGCGTTTTAATATTTCTGCCGATACACTGTGACGTAAATTCACACAGACTATAGTAAGGGACATAGAATTATTTTTTCTCAAATAACTGTTCACGTCTTCTTTATCCGCCAGAACTTTCGAAGTGCATTTTCTTTGAGGGAAATACAGTGTGATTCAGAATTCAGTTTTAGGTGCTGTAATGGGGACTCAGGACAGCTGTATCTGTCAATAAACACATGTACGGAAGTGCGCCGTTTCGTAGATAAACGACTTTGAACAATGGAAGGCAATCCACATTCATAGAGGTCTCTGTGTTTTGTGTCACGTGATGTCTTGTGCGGCGTCATGTAATGTGTCGTCAGAGAGCAACCCAATGGAATGATATGCTTGTACTGTTAAAGCGGAACCGACAAAGTCTGGAAAAAAATTAGTCCCAATTTTGGCCACGAGTTTAAATCTGGCGCTGTCAATGAAAGAAGGACCTGTATAAATGCTTCCGTAAGTAATGGATTAGGATAGGCCGTGGGCACGAATGGTAAAGAAAGTGAGGAAGGCACAAAGTTGATTTTATTGTGAATCACTGCTTACACATTGCGTTCAGTATGAGCACCAGAGCCAGCCGCAGTGGCCGAGCGGTTCTAGGCGCTTCAGTTCGGAACCACGTGGCTGCTTCGGTCGCAAGCTCGAATCCTGCCTCGGGCATGGATGTGTGTGATGTCCTTAGGTTAGTCAGGTTTAAGTAGGTCTAAGTCTAGGGGACTGATGACCTCAGATGTAAAGTACCATAGTGCTTAGAGCCATTTGAACCATTTGAGCACCGGAGATACCGACAAGATGTTTACAGTGCCAGATTTGCAGCTAATGGCCTAAATTGGAACCAATTTTTAGAGTATAAATCGTTGCTCTATTAATTCATTAGCACATCTACCAAATTTCGCTGCCACATAATAATTACACCCCCTACTGGCCCTCCGTTAGTGTCTACAAGTTAATTATAACCACCCAGTTCCTTAGTTGCCACTAAGTTACCGAGAAAGGCGGTATATCACAGAACAGCAGAGTACACGTTTTCCGAGTGCAGTGACATGTTGCTCGCCTATGGCAAATGGTCTATTAGCACTACACCCGTAGCACGAACGAGTTCTGGGTCGCGCTCGTCCATCACATGCCAGTTTTGCAAGATAGTAACAACGGCTTCGGAAACCCTGCACCTCCAAAGCTAGTAGGGCCGATAATGGACGTTGCGTCGAAGAGGAATTCCTGCGACTGGTCGATCAGAAACTATCAAGTACTCGCAGCATCTCTTGTTCTATGGATATGCCCCAGGAAGCGTCTGGCGAGTTCTCCATTAACAGCAGTTTTCCACATACCACGCCCCGAGCGTACAGGAATTGCGTCCAGCTGATTTTGCGCCTAGTGCCAATTACTGTGCATGGTTCCTACACCACTGTTCTACGTTCCAGACTTTCCTCAGATCATTCTTTTAAAACAGATGAAGCATATTTCACAAGTGAAGGTCTGAAAAGAGTAAACCCGTCGTAACAGGCACATCTGGGATGAGGAAAACCATCATGCAACACATCCCCACGGAAATCAGCATCGTTTCGATATTAATGTGTGGGCTGCTACTTTTCATGGTAGTCTGATTCGTCCGTATATTCTGCTGGCCCTATTTGTCCTGGCTGCAAGACGTATTGGTGCAACATTTGGAGGATATCCGTCGGACAATGTGGTTCCAGCTTGACGTAGCGCTAGCCCGTTTTTCATGCCACGTCCGTCGGCACCTTCACCAAAAATTTGGGGACAGGTGGATAGGTCGCTGTAGACCAACTCTTTGACCGCTAAGATCGCCCAAGTTAACACCTCTGGAAGTGTATTGTTTAGGTGACTCCTAATGGGTCACAGCTCGATCTCCTTCCCCGTATAATGGCTCCATCATAACTCATTCAGAACATTGAAGGAGTTCTGGACTGTGTGTATGTGAACATTGTACGCAGGTATGCTCTGTGCAACGAAACTAGTGGTTGCCACTTCGAGCATATGTTGTAGTTCATGCAGATACGAGTTGCTTGATGCATGTACAGAATGTCTTTCGACGTTCTTTCAGAGTCGTATTACTTCCACATGGCACATTTCCTAAGACTGGGGCTACACGAGCGGCGTGTCTCCGCAACAGAAGACTTATTACGGCGAGACGCACAATTCTGTAGCGGTGTGGCTAGTTGTGCATCGAAATACGGACAGTCTGATATTGATTCAGCTGCTGTGACTCTAAAAATGTTGTTTCATGTAAACGAACCAGCGCTACATCCGTCTATGTAATTAGTTTCCACTTAAAACTTTTACTTTATCCTTGTTGTTGTTGTGGTCTTCAGTCCAGAAGCTGGTTCGATGCAGTTCTTGTTTCACATCCATACATCCATATGTGACTACACTCCATACAAGTACTTTCAGAAAGGACTTCCTGATACTTAGGTCTATACCAGATGTTAACCAGTTTCCCTACTTCAGAAATGCTTTTCTTGTCATTGCCAGTCTACATTTTGTATGCTCCCTACTTTGAACATCATCAGTTATTTTGCTTCCCGAATGGCGAATCTCGTTTACTACTTTTAAGTGTCTCATTTCCTAATCTAATTCCCTCAGCATCACCCGACTTAATTCGACTACAATCCATTATCCTCGTTTTGCTTTTGTCGATGTTCATCTTATATCCTCCTTTCAAGACACTGTCCATGCCGTTCAACTGCTCTTCCAAGTCCTTTGCTGTCTCTGATAGCCCGGGTTCCCGGTTTCGATTCCCGGTGGGGTCATGGATTTTCTCTGCCTCGTGATGATGTCCTTAGGTTAGTTAGGTTTAAGTAGTTCTAAGTTCTAGGGGACTGATGACCATAGCTATTAAGTCCCATAGTGCTCAGAGCCATTTGAGCCATTTGTCTCTGATAGAATTAGGTCATCGGCAAGCCTCAAAGTTTTTATTTCTCCTCCATGGATTTTAATCCCTACTCCGAATTTTTCTTTTACACTCCTGGAAATGGAAAAAAGAACACATTGACAACGGTGTGTCAGACCCACCATACTTGCTCCGGACACTGCGAGAGGGCTGTACAAGCAATGATCACACGCACGGCACAGCGGACACACCAGGAACCGCGGTGTTGGCCGTCGAATGTCGCTAGATGCGCAGCATTTGTGCACCGCCGCCGTCAGTGTCAGCCAGTTTGCCGTGGCATACGGAGCTCCATCGCAGTCTTTAACACTGGTAGCATGCCGCGACAGCGTGGACGTATGTGCAGTTGACGGACTTTGAGCGAGGGCGTATAGTGGGCATGCGGGAGGCCGGGTGGACGTACCGCCGAATTGCTCAACACGTGGGGCGTGAGGTCTCCACAGTACACCGATGTTGTCGCCAGTGGTCGGCGGAAGGTGCACGTGCCCGTCGACTTGGGACCGGACCGCAGTGACGCACGGATGCACGCCAAGACCGTAGGATCCTACGCAGTGCCGTAGGGGACCGCACCGCCACTTCACAGCAAATTAGGGACACTGTTGCTCCTGGGGTATCGGCGAGGACGATTCGCAACCGTCTCCATGAAGCTGGGCTACGGTCCCGCACACCGTTAGGCCGTCTTCCGCTCACGCCCCAACATCGTGCAGCCCGCCTCCAGCGGTGTCGCGACAGGCGTGATGGAGGGACGAATGGAGACGTGTCGTCTTCAGCGATGAGAGTCGCTTCTGCCTTGGTGCCAATGATGATCGTATGCGTGTTTGGCGCCGTGCAGGTGAGCGCCACAATCAGAACTGCATACGACCGAGGCACACAGGGCCAACACCCGGCATCATGGTGTGGGGAGCGATCTCCTACACTGGCCGTACACCACTGGTGATCGTCGAGGGGACACTGAATAGTGCACGGTACATCCAAACCGTCATCGAACCCATCGTTCTACCATTCCTAGACCGGCAAGGGAACTTGCTGTTCCAACAGGACAATGCACGTCCGCATGTATCCCGTGCCACCCAACGTGCTCTAGAAGGTGTAAGTCAACTACCCTGGCCAGCAAGATCTCCGGATCTGTCCCCCATTGAGCATGTTTGGGACTGGATGAAGCGTCGTCTCACGCGGTCTGCACGTCCAGCACGAACGCTGGTCCAACTGAGGCGCCAGGTGGAAATGGCATGGCAAGCCGTTCCACAGGACTACATCCAGCATCTCTACGATCGTCTCCATGGGAGAATAGCAGCCTGCATTGCTGCGAAAGGTGGATATACACTGTACTAGTGCCGACATTGTGCATGCTCTGTTGCCTGTGTCTATGTGCCTGTGGTTCTGTCAGTGTGATCATGTGATGTATCTGACCCCAGGAATGTGTCAATAAAGTTTCCCCTTCCTGGGACAATGAATTCACGGTGTTCTTATTTCAATTTCCAGGAGTGTATTTCCTTTACTGCTTGCGCAATATACAGATTGAATAAAATCGGGGATAGGCTACAACCCTGTCTCACTTCGTTACCAACCACTGCTTCCCTTTCATGCTCCTTGACTCTTATAACTGCCATTTGGTTACTGTAAATAGCCTTTCGCTCCCTGTATTTTACCCCTGCCAGCCTCAAAATTTGAAAGGTAGTATTCTAGTCAGCATTGTTAAAAGCTTTCTCTAAGTCTACAAATGATAGAAAGGCAGGTTTTCCTTTCCGTAATCTATCTTCTGAGATAAGTCGTAGGGTCAGTATTGCCTCGCGTGTTCCAGCAGTTCTGCAGAATCCAAACTGATCTTCCCCGAGGTCGTCTTCTACCAGTTTTTCCATTCGTCTGTAAATAATTCGAGTTAGTATTTTGCAATCGTGACTTAATAAACTGGTAGTTTTGTAATTTTCACATGTGTCAACACCTGCTTTCTTTGGGAGTGGAATTATTATGTTCTTCTTGAAGTCTGAGGGTATTTCGCCTGTCTCATACATCTTGCACACCAGATGGTACAGTTTTGTCAGGGTTGGCTCTCCCAAGGCTGTCAGTAGTTCTAATGTAGTGTTGCCTACTCCCGGGGCCTTGTTTCGACTTAGGTCTTTCGGTGCCCAAAAAAAATTAAAAACCACAATTTTGCAATTCCTATGTGTTATGCAATCTTTCTTATTCGCTTGTTAGGAAACTATTTGATAAAAAATTGATTCTTTTCACACCTTTAAGTCTTATATCGCAGCTTGATAATAAATCGCTTACTTTTCGTGATTGCTCATTGTTATCCTTATACAGCAAAAATAAGAATAATGTCGCGAGTCTTTCGAAAAGTTTGCAGTGAAAAACGTAGTTGCTGATAAGTTTACGTTTGGTTCATTTTAGGTCCCATGTTGCTGCGTATCATATGTAGCTAACATTTCGAAATTGTATTTAACACTGGAAGGAGAGCCATATCACTTTCCCATCATACATACTGGCACCAGGCCGCTACGCGCTATGATGCGCATCTCGATTGTGGAGATTTACAACGGTTCTATTTTGTATGTCGTTTGTGATGTCAGGTATAGTCACACATTCTGTTAACATTTTAACATAGCATTAACAGTTTTTCTTTTTAGAAGTAGAGATAGACGTACGAAGATCCAGGTGACAGAGCTGGCTAGAGAACATTATGGTCACCTACCTAACAGACGGTATGTCTACCTTTGGCACGGGTAACCGCGACGACGCATAGAGACATGGAAGCAGCTAGGCTCTGGTAGGTCACTGGAGAAAACTGGCAACACAACTGCGCACACAAGTCACCTAGCTCCCGTAAATTCCGGGAAGAGGGGCGATGGGCTCTGAAGCAATGTTCAATAACATTCTAGATACGGTCGATCTGGTTGGGATCTATCGAGCTGGGGGGCCATCACATCAAATGGAACTCGCCACTGTGTCCCTCAAACCAGCGCATCACACTCCCGGCCTTGTGACGTGCTGCATTATCAAGTTGAAAAATGCCGCTGGCGTCGGGAAACATGATCGTCATGAAGGGGTGTACGTAGTTTGCAACCAGTGTGCGATACCTCCTGGCCGTCTTTGTGCTTTGCACGAGCTCCACTGGACTCATAGATGCCCAAGTGGAGCCGCCACCAGCTTGTCTCTGTCCCGCAGTATAGGTGTCAAGAAGCTGTTCCGCTGGAAGACGGCTGATTCGCACCCTCTCATCGGCGTGATGAAGAAGGTATCGGGATTCACCAGACCATGACCACAAGACCAACATTCTGACACAGCGCCAATGTCTAGTGCCTATGGTTACGCAACCATTTCAGTCGCAGTTGCCGATGTGATGTTAGCATGCATGGGTCGTCGGCTGCGGAGGCCCATCGTCAGGAGTGTTCGGTGCACTGTGTGTTCAGAAATACTTGCACTCTGCTCAGCATTAAAGTCTGATGTTAGTTCTGCCCCATGTCCTGTTTTCCCAGTCAGCCTAGCCTGCGACATCTGTGATGAGGCGTGGCCGCTCAACGCCTCGACGTCTGGACGTGGTTTTAGGCTGGCTTGCCCACGTCTTGAAGACAATCACCACAGCACTTCTCGATCACTCGATAAGTCATGAAGTTTCCAAAATGCTCGTCCTGAGCTTCCAGGCCATCACAATCTGCCCTCGGACAAACTCGGATAGGCCGCGCGCTTTCCCCATTCTATACACTCACTGATACTACATGCACCGTGCGTGAGTATGACTGTCATTCCTCGCCAAGTGAAGCCACTACCGTCTGGACAGGTGCATATCAGTGGTAGTCGGTGGTCATAGCGTTCTGGCTGATCACTGAATACTGTACATGTCACGTTTCCTTGTCTACGCTTACAGCTTTACTCAAGGAACATTCAGTAACTATTATTGCTAAAGAAGTTTACAAAATTAAGAAAACTGGCCCATAATTTGTATTGCGATTCTAAGACAGCAGAAATTCAAGAGACGGAAGAAAAAATGCAGCGATAAATGTTCTTAGAAGAAAGACAATTGGCTTGATATTTTTCCCCTTCTTTCTTTTACTTTTCATTAAGCTGGTAGCCGCGATGGATGCTCAACACAGTGCAGTTGTGGAGCATGTAAGGTTAAAAATTTTGAAAAAAAAAAGAAAAATACACCCAAAACACTGGGTGCACCCAGTTGTGGAGTAATCGATTGTTAGAAGGGGCACTTTACGTTTTGTTTAACGAGCTACGAGAGGATGAACTTAAATTCTTCAATTATTTCACAATGTCTTTCTTAAGCTTCACACGCTTAGGAACGCTTTACAAAAGGAAGACACGATGACCTTCAGTGGAAACGTTGGCTATAACTTTAAGGTAAGTGAACTGCAATGTATTAGTATTCTGTCTCAGTTAAAAATAATCTCAGCTAAAATTAAAGAAACTCATTAGCGTTTCTTAACATTTTAATAACATTTTCATGTCAAGGGTTTTGGAAAGGTAATGATTAAGGCAATAAATGAATAAGTTGAATTTTCTTTTCTTTAATGATATTAAATGAAAAATTGCAAGTGAATGTGCATTTTTTCAGGATAAGAAACATCATTAACTTTAAATTAAATTAACAGAATGGACATACAAAAAGAGAAGGTGAGTAACTCCCTTTAGTTCAGTTATCTGTAAAATACTTAACTCAGCATCAGAATCAATGAACGATGTAGAAACTAAGGCGATTGTTCTGTAAACGTCACAATCTTTTGAGATCGATACTATTGAGATTTCATCTGTTTTAATTGAGGAGCTGCACACTGGTTGCGAATATTCTTGTGTGCGCAATGTTTGAAAATGTCCTGGGCTTACAGCATGAATTGATTTATGATGCATAGGTTGCCGATATGGTGCGTAATAACCATGGAATTGTAGCGATTTTGCTTTTTGGGTGCGCTGAAGTAGACGTAAAACCTCCATACGGAATTCCAGTATTGATCCGTTTCAAACTTACTCGAAATGGACAACAAGGAATTTAAAAACGTTTGTCTTCGTCCTCAGGAGACGGTGGAAGAATTGGAGGACTGTCCAGAAATTTACATAATTTAGCTTCAAGATCAGGTTTCACACTTCTGATTATCATTTTCTTATGCGAGACTGATGACACTTTAATACGTGAGTAGACTTCAGTAAGCTCATGTGACGTATTTAGTTTGTCGGTGTTTCCTCTGCCAGGGATAATTCCAAAGGATGTTAAAAGTGCTGTATTTCATCCTATAGACTTGAAACTGAATCTCTTGTGTCTAAGAGAGCTGCCAAGAACCCCAAACGGTCAACATAAACGTATTTTAGTCTTTTTACTGATTCTGAACCGGATTTCTTCGTTTCCTTCGTATATTTTAGATAATAGACCTCCTTTTGAGCATTCTCGCCTACAAGAGAAAAATGAAATGGAAATTTAACATAAATTTAAAATCTGTAAAACACCAAATAATGGCTAAATATTGACAGTAAATTATATATATTTATATCTTTGGTTTCAGATATTTGGCAGTGGAAGAATATCGCAAAAGGATTCCAAACCCTTGCGAATTTCCCAAACTGCACAGGGGCAATCGATGGTAAGACATTCTGCTGGTGAAGCCATAAACGAGTGGGTCCCTGCTTTACAGTTACTAGAACTTCTCTTCCATTGTTCATCTAGCGGTGGCAGATCAGACTATAGATTTGTTTTTGTTGACATTGGCTCGTTTGGAAAAGATTCAGACAGAACGATAAAAAAGGGTGTGGAAGTGGTCGAACGAAAATACATTGAATATACCAGAGCCCTCTCGCTTATCAAATGCCAATGAATTAGTTACGCCATATGTGTTTGATGGTGATGAAGCATTTGGGCTCTCAGAACACGCACTAAGTGTTCAAATGGTTCAAATGGCTCTAAGCACTATGGGACTTAACATCTGAGGTCATCAGTCCCCTAGACTTAGAACTACTTAAACATAACTAACCTAAGGACATAACACACATCCATGCCCCAGCAGGATTCGAACCTGCGACCGTAGCAGCAGCGGGGTTCGGGCTGAAGCGCCTAGGACTGCTCGCCCACAGCGGCCAGCGCGGTAAAATGTTGTCGTGCGAAAAGAATTTTCCATTACTGTTGGTCACGGGCTCGTAGATACGTTGAATGTTCCTTCTGCGTATTGTTGAACAAATGGCGCGTGTTCCAGAGATCCATGAATGTGAAACTTGATTTTGCTGTTGAATAACAAAAGCATGTTGTGTTCTGCATAATTACGTACGCGAATGAGATGGGCAGCAGACTGAAGACACGTTTATTGTGAAAGGATCTGAGTCTGCCATAAACTTGGATGAAAAAAGAAGTGCGTCAGCCATAAGAAACAGAGGCGTAGTGGAAAACTGTTTCGTAAGTGAGGCTGCTAAAGTGCCTTGGCGAGACTGCGTAATTTAATGTACAGTCTTATACATAAAACCTGGCCGCCGGTCGGTCGCCACAGAGGCTAAGTCCGAGTCGTTTACTTAAGGTGGCCAATAAAACTGACTGCCCCTGACAACTCTTAAGTCCGGCCATCTGCACAATCTGGCAACACTGTAAGATGCGGAAGTGTTAGGAGGAAGTGTTGCCTACTTCCGAGTTGTTATCGGACTGGGTGAGCCCGTGGTCTAGTGCCAATCGTCGTGCATTCTAAACTTGAGGTCGCATGTTAGCGTACAGTGTACTTTTTTTTTTTTTACCACATGTCGGTCTAAAGTTATGAGTCTGATTGAACATTGAAGACAATTCGCTTAACATTCTACCCACCCGCAATAACAAGTACTCCAGAAACAATTCCGCAGGACAGCTCGTGGCTGCGTCGCTATCTTAACAGCTTACGCTCGAGCGTTTCCTCGCGCTGCAGCGGCTACCGGCCACCGGCCAGACGCCACCCGCCGCCTGAAATCCGGCGCCGCCCGCGTGAACGCGGCGCCACGCTGTCAGTATATGTATCAACTGTCATTTTCGAATTTGATGTTCTAATTATCGTCTTGCAGTTAAGCATTGGAGTTTTGCATACTTGAAAATCATGAACTACAGTTCAGCATTGTAAAATTGAGTCGCAAGTGGAAAAAGGTGTAACATCTGCAACACAACGTTTACTTTTGGTATAACAGAGAGGTGAACGCAAAGGCGGCAGCTAGAAATATTTGAACTGTGTTTGGAGCGAGTGTATTTGCGAAAAATACGCCAAAGACCGTTCTAGCATGAATGATTTTCCACATTAAGGAAGTCTTGACTACTGATATATGTGATAGATTACCATTTTACCATCATGCGACATTTGCATTCAACAGGCGAAGTTCAGAAGTCTGGTGTAGGAGTACTGCATGCTCTAATTCGAAACAACATAAATCAACGGAGTGACTATTATTGAACGTCATCAGGTCACTCATTGAGCATTCCTATGCAATACTGTTACTAGTGAAGTGTTATAATGCCTTTATCGTTAACTTCCTAGGAAGAAATGAAAGTCTGAGCTCTACCAAAAGACGTAAACTCGAGCAAAGAGTAGTGTGAACATAATATTTTATATCTGATATCTCCAAAAGTGTGTTTTGGGCTAAGAATTCTGCTCCAAGGGGTGTGTGCAACACAGCTGGAATTTGTTGCCAACAACATCCAGGAGATTGATAGGAAAGTCGTCTCACAGGCACTTGAAATGATAGGGAAGTCCTCTCTCAAGCACTAGTCCCTCTCGTCATATATATGTAAAGTTTTACCTTTCCGCTCCTGATCGATCAACCGTCGAGGCAAATCATTTCTAGACGAAAATACTCTTAAGACTACTCTGGTTTAATGACATCGTTAGAACGAGTGGAATTCTACGGGCGTAGAATTTGTAAACAAATTTAGCATTGTCAGATTGTATTAGATATCGTGAAAGAAAATTATGCTGCTGATTTATTTCTCTTTGATCATTACTGTTGCGTTTAGTAAACTATTGGAAAATGTAATTAAATTATTTACTGTACTAATACAAATTAAATTCAGCTTACTACAGAAACATCACAACGGCAGTCTATCTTAATAAAGCATTAAGTTCAAAAGTGTTTCAAATGGGTCTGACCATTATGGGACTTACCTTCTGAGTTCATCAGTCCTGTAGAACGTAGAACTAGTTAAACCTAACTAACCTAAGGATATCACACACATCTATGCCCGAAGCAGGATTCGAACCTGCGACCGTAGTGGTCGCGCGTCCCAGACTGTAGCGAAGCATAAAGTGTCTGTAAGACGATTGAGGCTATTTTAAGAACAATTAGTATGATATTACCGACTTTTGACCCCGAAAAGATCTGTATTTACTTCACTTCCTGTATCATTCGCAAGTATTATGAAAATGTGACAATTCATAGATAAAATTATGTATTCACCACAATAAAAAATATGTCGGCAGAAAACAAAAGTGGCATTATGAAATTGGCAGTACCGTATAGTTTTCCTCTGACACTAAGGATTACTCAAAGTGGTATGACGAAGTTTGCTCGAGCGTTGTTTTACGATTCCCTTATTGAATTTGTATCTGCCTGCTTGTAGCTCTGCTGCAAAAGAATTAAAAATCTGACTTTCATCGAGTCTCGAAAGGCGAACGAAAGCAGCTTGCACCTGACAGCCAAGCATGTTTGCTGGGAACTGGTTTTTCCTAAAGTGGGAAGATATCCTTTTGTGGTTGAATTGTTGGCAGATGTCAGTCAGACGTGTGCCGTTGGTCTAAGCGTTTCGGTGTGTTGAATTTGTACCAATGATTTTTCTATACGTTTTTTCAGTCCCAAATAGAGAGTTGAAGTCTCCTATTAGTATTTTCACGTCATCTTGGTGAATTTTGCTCATAGTATCTTCGAGTGTGTTGCCGAATTTTTCGACATTTCCAGTGTTTTTCTTATTTTCGATGTTGGTGGGGGCATGTGCATTGGTGAGTGTATATTTTTTACTGGGGCTCTGAATGAGCATAGTTATAAATCGATTGTTGATGGGTGTAATTTATTTGACAGAGATGATGATAGATCTGTGTTCAAGAAACGCCATGCCGAAGATTGGTACGCCTTTCGCTACATTTTACTGTATTTTGCTCTTGAAGATACAATGGTTTCCGTAATGCAAGGTTTCATTGTCAGTTAGTCGTGGTTCTTGAAGTGCAAGGATGAGAATTTTTTGTCGCTTGATTTCTTTTGCGAGATTATATATTTTTCGTATTTTGATCAATGTATCGATGTTTAGTTTTCAAATTCATATTTTCTGCTTGTAGGGAAATTTACCAGAGATCTTCGATATTCTCTGCCGTGCTAACTTTACTCCCCAGAATCCGAAAATCCAACTGCCGCCTGTCGACAGCTGGGTTGTATATCACCAAGGGTAAAATTGGCTTTGCTTGCACAGTTCATGTTTGTTTGTGTTTCATTGGTTTGGCCTGGGCGATTCCAGGACCGGACAGGACCAGAGGGTGTTGAAGCTTTGGAAGCAAATATTTTCAGCCGAGTTGATTGACCTAACAGTCGGTGACTAGGGTAGCTGTGATTTTCACTCATACGTGTCTGGATTTTGGGTTCAACGGATTGAGTAGCCGTTCAGGACTGTGCTAGTGTTTGGTTCAACCCAAGTATTTGATTTCAAAATGGTTCAAATGGCTCTGAGCCCTATGGAACTTAACTTCTGAGGTCATCAGCCCCCTAGTACTTAGAACTACTTAAAAGTAACTAAACTAAGGACATGACACACATCCATGCTCGAGGCAGGATTCGAACATGCGACCGTATTGGTCGCGTGGTTCCGGACTGTAGCGCCTAGAACCGCTCGGCCACCCCGGCCGGCAGTATTTGATTTCCTCGGTACCAACCATATGGGGTAGGGTTTCCCCTATCCGCCACAAGGCATTATTATTATTACTATTATTATTATTATTTTTATTGTTGTCATTATGTCATCAGCAAATCCGATATGGTGTATCATCCCATCGCTGAAATAGATGTGTATTGTTCGATTCAGTATTTCCATCACATACATATGGGCTATAATTACGTTACATTGCTGCTAGTAGACATATTTCTCACTTTTTCTTAGACAGTTGCTACCTGTTACTCCATCATAAGAATTTATGTGTCCGACTACGACTCTCATCATATGATGGATTTTGTAAACCCCATTCTTAATCGGACTGTTGAATCTAGATCACTTATCTATGACAGGGCCTGAATTATTAAACACTGTGGAAAATAATAATCTAATATGCTTATTACAAACACGTTATTTAAATTTAAATATATGAACTAACGAGATAACAGTTCATTTACAGGAGCAGAGCCCCACCCATCATAGCAGAGCTGTGCGAGATTGGTTTCAGGGCCAAGAGAGAATAAAGTTGTTGCCGTTTGTTCCACGATCACCGAACATCAACAAGATAGAGAATATGTGGGCAGAGGTAACAAGTTCATTGCCATGTGGACCTACAAATGCAAGTGACCTTTGGACGAATATAGAAAATGTATTGTGGGAAGTAAACCATTACGCTACACTAAAAGTATGCTCGTCCACAAAACCCATGTGGACAATTATCTGATAATCAGTCAAGCTTTGCTTTATCGCAGCTCTTTAGCATACAAATCCATTTACTTTCAGTCTCCTCCTTACAATTCTTGCAATGCAAGATAATCGAAAAATCTCATCCACTCAACGCCAGCTGAGGAATTGACTGGTGCATGTGTTGTTCAACACACAGTAGTTGTCACCCTCATTGGAATCACTGACTGTTTGCGTGTGTGTGTGTGTGTGTGTGTGTGTGTGTGTGTGTGTGTGTGTGTTTTCGTGTTCACGCACAATCTGAATCAATACTATTAACATTGGAAGGACAACCAACAATAAACATTGCATCAAATGTGACTGTAAAGTATTTTAATGCGATGGGAAGTTACAAACTGAATTTTTACCCAACCCACGTCCTGCATATTACGTTAAGTAAGATGTATTAACTCCATAGTATCGTTAGCAGAGACCGTGCGCTCTTGTTGTCGAGGCTCGCGACAAGTGCAGCGATTAGCAGTGCCCAATGCCGCCCCGATTTGTTTCTGTTGGCTGAGCGTGGACACTGCAGCAGACGTTTCGCCATAAACAGAAAGGAATCACCTTGGCTCTAACTGCAGTGAGCGGATATCACTGCCTGCGTGTTCTTATAGTAACCAACGTGAGACTCTACTCACAGGTGCCATGGAGCAATTGCAACGGATATCATGGCATTAGTCACAGAATATTAACCAGTGATGAAATGTCCACTTTATTTGAATCCCAAGAAAATAGGGACCTTCTCACAAAGGAATGTGAGGTGATATCAATATTTATCCAACATACAAAAATTAACTGCAGGGCTTTCATGTATGCAGTAGTAGCACACAAGGAAATATTGTGTCTTGGAAGCGTATATTTCATTTCCTCTTCTCATATTAACGCCCTTGTTTTTGTATGAAGTGAAAAAATAAACACGAAAAACTAAAGTTACTGAGAGGCATATAAGTCATTTCATCTTCTCACATCATCACTTTTGTTTTAGTATGAAGTAAAAAATTATCAGTTTAGGGTTGTGAAGCATAATATGACACCAGATTCTTATCGTAGGCGCTATCGTAAACGCATGAAGCAGGGAGCTGTCCATTCTTTTGTCCAACGGTCTGTTTCCTTTCATGTATTACTCCCGCTGGGAGATTCTTATTTAAGGACTTGTGGGCATCAAGTTCTTCAGCAGAATAAGCCTTGTGTTATTGTGCTAATTACGGTATGGAAAAAATTCAACAAAGACTAGTTCCCCTAGAGCAGCGAGGATATTTGCACATGTCTGTATTCAGCAATGACTGCCAGCTGCCACAACACTTCACAGAATCCATGCGGCAGGCAACGCAACTGTGTGTGCACTTCAGACTTCATTCAGTAAGACGCCAGGTGATGGATGGAAACGCCAAATTAACGTCGTTTTCCGAGTCGTATTCAATCCAGAATGAGGTGTTATTAAGGTAGTTGAGCGTTCTAGCAATTACTCTTTTATAATTCCCATATGAGTATTTCGATAGCCAAAAGATCCCGTTAGTGTGAAACTATCGGGAACTGCATTAATATCAAACCGTAAGAACTTGAGACCTATTACTGTTATTTAGGATTCTCTCCGTCCTAGGCGCAATGCAAATGGAACTTCAGAGGTGCTTTCCGTTATTTTTTACAAACATCAGCAATTTGTAATAACTGCGAGTTACAACTGCGTGATGATATGGCTCAGGTTGTCAGTAGTTGTGGTGGTGTTATGCTCTCAACCTGCTTACGGTAATCTTAATGGTGGCACGCATAATTTAGTTCTGACTACTTACTTAAGTAAAGATAGTGTTGTGGCGTCGTCCCTTCTCTTTATTTGGCCTCAGCTTTAGTAATCCGATTTAACGAACATAGTACTCCATTCGTGGGCTGCTAATGATACAGTATGACGACAGAGATCATCGTGGGGGTATTACATTAATTCTGCAATGAATTGCTTTGCAAATATTACCCTCAGAAATGCAGCTGGAATGACTCATTACACAGGTACTCTATGTTGCACTTGGTTAAGTTATCAGTTAGCTGCAATGCTGCTTCTACTGTTCGTAAATACTTGTGTACTTCAAAAATGGTTCAAATGGCTGTGAGCACTATGGGACTTAACTTCTGAGGTCATCAGTCCTCTAGAACTTAGAACTACTCAAACCTAGCCGCGCCGGATTAGCCGAGCGGTCAAGGGCGCAGTCGTGGACTGTGCGGCTGGTCCCGGCGGAGGTTCGAGTCCTTCCTCGGGCATGGGTGTGTGTGTTTGTCCTTAGGATTATTTAGGTTAAGAAGTGTGTAAGCTTAGGGACTGATGACCTTAGCAGTTAAGTCCCATAAGATTTCACACACATTTTTTTGGAACTTAAACCTTAGGACATCAGACACATCCATGCCAGAGACAGGATTCGAACTTGCGATCGTAGCGGTCGCGAAGTTCCAGACCGTAGATCCTAGAACCGCTCGGCCACTCCGGCCGGCATACTTGTGTACTGACCATTCGTTATTTGACTAAATATGAACTACAATCTGATTCGCATATACATGACATGGGCTAGTGTTGGCACAAAGCAATGACTAAGGGTTGGATGACGTTGAAGTCCTGTTACATTGATGGGAAGACAAATGTTCGCAAATCACCTCTATTGCCTCAAGAAACAATTGCATCTTAAATATCGAAGGACCGACGTCCACACTGTCACAGCGCGTTGAAATACAGGAATGACGGCAGATGAAAATTTGTGACCGACTGGGCTTCGAACCTGGACCTCCTGCTTACTAGACACACGTGCTAATCACTGCTCTATTATTTTTTTTAAGTTGAGAAGACTTTCAGCACCAGGTAGGCGGAGGCAGAGAGGGGAGGGGTCGAAGATCCGAGGCCTAGCCACAATGCCTCCCCCATACCTATCACCATATATTACTTTAAATTGTGGAACAAAATTGATGTAGTTATTAAGGTAAAATAAATTACAGATTGCAGCCTCCAATGGCGTGCGTTCCTTGTAGAACATAACTTATAACAGTGAAATGGGTGACGGAAAAATACATAGCAAATATTCATTCAGAAATGTATTCACAGTTTAAGTTATTATGCACTGGATGCATATGAGGTCTGTAACGAAGCCATTTATTTTTAACAAATGAAAGAAATTTCGGAGCCGGAGGGGTTTTGCCAAATTAGAACAGTTCTTATTTTAGAATCAACGTAAAAGAATATTCCAGGAATAAAAAAGTGAAAGAGTAGTATTCTGCTTAAAAATATTCCAGGAATAAAAAAAGTTAAAGAATAGTATTCTGTTTCTAATCAAAAAAACTGTCCACCTCTTTGTAGCCCACATATAGATAAAAAAAATTTGAAACCATTCCTTATATTTGTTATTCTTCTTCAGCTTAATATATTCTTCTGTAATATAAAACATGTACTCTTCTACGTTCTAAGTTTTGTTTGTTACGACGTAAAACAGAAACTGTCCCAGAAGCAAAGAATAACTGTTATTCTTAGCGGACGGGTAACATTTCCAGTCGGGTTGTAAAGCTTTAGTTATCGGTATATGACTTTCTGCGGTTCTGTTGATAGTGCTAATTTCTTCCTAGTCCAGTTCCACATTCTGATTCTATTTTCACATAAGAAGATGTGCGCTACAGTTTCTACAAGCCGACATTTGTCGCAGTATGGAGATGGGCTCAATTTGATTTTCTATAATCGTTCCGCTGTGGGTATGGTTTCGTTTACAACGTCGCACCATACGGCACTGACTCTAGTTGGTAGAATTTTATTGTTGATATTTTTCCAGACGTTCCTCCAGTTTTTTTGTAGGTTTATTTACCGGATTTGGTTTGTGAAAACGATGTCTGGTAATATAATCATAGACGGTTCTAGTGTTGGTTTGTGCTGGTGGAAGTCTTATACAGCTCCAATCGCCATAGTACTTTCGGACGTAATCTAGGCTGGCATGCTACATTAGCAGGAGCGTTCCTATCCCCAGGATCTAACGAGAGGAACAGAAGTTTCGTAATGCCTGTCTTAGTGGCATGTATTAGTTTAAAAGTACGTCTTTAATTCCAAGTCCTTCGTTTTGCCTCTGCAAAGTCGCCGTGTGGAGGGAACTTTGAAAATATTTTGTTTCCACACATACCAAGAGGCTACAGCTAATATTTTCTGTGCAGTGACCTGTGCTATCGGTAAGACTGCTACGACTTGATATATTTTGCTAAGTATGTATGTATTTATAAACTGAACTTTCTGCAATCGGTCTAACGATCGCATGCCATGCTCCTTCAACAAGGTTCCGATGACATTCAGTTTCCGCTCCCAATTGTTCGTGGCCATGCGCTTGGGATTCGCCCTTAACCACAATCCGAGTTGGAGTCTCTCATCAGTTACATCTAACCAGTGCGCACCTATTGCACTATTTTAAGAACCGAGATGCAGTATTTTGGATTTAAAATTTTGTAAATTTGTAGTAAGAACTTATGAGGCCAAGCTGCTTAGATCATCGGTCCCTAAGCTTAGACACTACTTAAACTGACTTACGCTGTCGACAACACACACACCCATGCCGGAGGGAGGACTCGAACCTCCGACGGTGGGCACTGTCGGGACACAGCAGCCAACCTCTCTGCAGCACCTATCTACACACGCTCCTCGTCAGACGCGAATTCCCATCTTTGCCGCATACGCAGTACCCTCCGCCCCCCCCCCCCCCGGCTATTACTCCACTCGCTCGCGGGCACACTGTATTCTCGCGAGGGTTCGGACGATGTCGTGCGTCTAGCACTGAAAACTTTCGATTACCCGTTGAGACCCAAATAATTATACCGGATGTTTTAGGAGGAATAGTAAATATTGTAGGAGGTGATAGTATAGACAAATTGCAGAAAAAATGCCATATAACACCCTCTATATGGATATATGTGTGGTGTCTGTTCTTTCGGAAATGTCCGAAAGAAAAGACACTACGAATCCGGGTTCGAACTTGGTCAGGCACAAATTTTCATCTGATCAGTGATAGTGCCGGACTGCAGCTGCATCAACCTGCTTTTTTCACTAGATATAGTTGTAATTTTCTGAACAATTCCTGTTTAATAAGTGACAGCGACATTGTCTCTCATTGTTTACTTTGTCGGAAACCTGCTTCTTTCTGCCCTAGCCTATACTATAGCAATGAGTGATTGCTCACATTCTTGATACCTCAAGAATAGCCAAAGATTCAAATCCCGCTGGAAAAGTATGTTTCAAGTCAGATGGTTTTGCTGCTCCCCTACTGTCATTGAAAACGATCACAACTAAATTAAGTATAGGTATCCTATGAAACCTTTGAGTTCATACTGCGGTGCTGTGAAGATGAAAAAAGTAGTTTTTCACAATTATCAGAAGACAGATGGAATTTGTCAGCTTCCACTAATTATGATTGCATTATTAACTGTTGGTTCACAGGCGTTTTCTTGCGCTTATTGCAACTGTTATATGAATGTTTGAGATGGATGAATAGAAACATCAAATTTTCGCCATATGGAATGTTCGAATTCACCTTAAGTCTTCACGTTTCGAGCGAAGGCAGAGTATCCGCCAGGAAAAATGACAACAATAAGCCAGGCCACGTCTGTCTTCTGGTGGATGCGCCGATGACAGTGATCTCAATAACAATATTGTACAGCAAAGATACATTGCAATCTCAACCACTGTGAAGCTCCAAAATTGTGAATCGCGTCTGGTGAATACGCTTTCAAGGTTTCGGTCCGATTAAGACAGTAAAACACAAATAATTGTCGCAGTTGGATGAATCTTGATATCACCTCACATTCCTTTGTGAGAAGGTCCCTATTTTCTTGGGATTCAAATAAAGTGGACATTTCATCACTGGTTAATATTCTGATGACTAGTGCCATGATACCCGTTGCAATTGCTCCATGGCACCTGTGAGTAGAGTCTCACGTTGGTTACTATAAGAACACGCAGGCAGTGATATCCGCTCACTGCAGTCAGAGCCAAGGTGATTTCTTTCTGTTTATGGCGAAGCGTCTGCTGCAGTGTCCACGCTCAGCCAACATAAACAAATCGGGGCGGCATTGGGCACTGCTAATCGCTGCACTTATAGCGAGCTTCGACAACAAGAGCGCACTGTCTCTGCTAACGATACTATGGAGTTAATACATTTTATTTAACGTAATATGTGTTGAACGACACAAGCACCAGTCAGTTCCTCAGCTGGCGTTGAGTGGATGAGATCTTTCAATTACCTTGCATTGCAAGAATTGTAAGGAGGAGACTGAAAGTAAATGGACTTGTATGCTAAAGAGCTGCGACAAAGCAGAGCTTGACTGATTATCAGATAATTGTCTACATGGGTTTTGTGGACGAGCATACTTTTAGTGTAGCGTAATGGTTTACTTCCCACAATACATTTTCTATATTCGTCCAAAGGTCACTTGCATTTGTAGGTCCACATGGCAATGACCTTGTTGCCTCTGCCCACATATTCTCTATCTTGTTGATGTTCGGTGATCGTGGAACAAACGGCAACAGCTTTATTCTCTCTTGGCCCTGATATCAATCTCACACTGCTTTGCTATGATGGATGGGGCTCTGCTCCTGTAAATGAACTGTTATCTCGTTAGTTCATATATTTAAATTTAAATAACGTGTTTGTAATAAGCATATTGGATTATTATTTTCCACAGTGTTTAAGAATTCAGGCCCTGTCATAGATTAGTGATCTACATTCAATAGTCCGATTAAGAATGTGGTTTACCTAGCCTATGATATGATGAGAGTCGTAGTCGGATATCCACATTAAGACTGACTGGCTAAATCCTATTAGAACGATCTGGTATCGAAAAGAAATTACAGAAATCGGATAATATTAAACGTCTGTATTGCAACAATGCTGCGCACATAAATTCCTATGATGGAGTAACAGGTAGCAACTGTCTAAGGAAAAGAGAGAAATATGTCTACTAGCAGCAATGTAACATAATTATAACCCATATGTATGTGATGGAAATACTTAATCGAACAATACACATCTATTTCAGTGGTGGGATGATACACCATATCAAATTTGCTGATGACATAATG